>NC_091470.1:96468584-96768584 GCF_036971445.1 Narcine bancroftii | reverse complement strand
CCATGTTAAATAAAGAAAAGCAGACAGTGTATTGTAATCCTTGGTTGTTTCAGGTCTACAGTCGCTAGTATTGGTCGTATTACGTCAGATGTGACTGATTATACTGTAATGTGTATTTGAGAATACTAGAGTGTGCTATCCTGGTTATGATCCCCTTACGTATGTTTTAATAAGGATCCTTCCTGTGTTCGGCCTGTGTCCAGACACGCTGTTCTTTGAACCCACCAAATGTTTCCCTTCCCGCACAGCAGCTGGATCAATCTGACACCTGACACTATTTGTGAAGAGTTTGCACGTTCTCCCCACTGAATACTCCATCCCAAAGTGTTTGTTCCTACTATAAGGGTAAATGGTCAAAATTGTGTAAATAAAAATGGAATAATAAAGATGAGCACTTGGGGCCAGCATGGACTCAAGGGCTGAAAGGTCTCATTTGTACAGTATGACAAGCATTCTACTGCCACTGTGTGGGCTTCCGGAATGTGGGAACTAACAACAAAGTTCAGATTTATTGTCAGAGTACATACATGACATCACATACAACCCTGAGATTCTTTTACCTGTGTGCCAGGCAGAATTACCACTTATTGGTAGTCCAAAAAACTACTCAAAAAGATTAAACATGTAAATAAATAAAAAAATGTAAACAAACTGAGAGGAAAAAAAAGTACAAAAGTAAGAGTCCCTGAATGAGTTTGTCGCTGAGGAGTCTGATGGTGGAGGGGGAGCAGCTGTTCCTGAACCTGGTGGGGCGAGTCTTGTGGCACTGATACCTCTTTCCTGATGGCAGCAGCGAGAACAGAGCATGTGCTGGGTGGTGAGGGTCTTTGATGATCGCTGCTGCTCTCCGACGGCAGCGTTCCCTGTAGATGTTCTTTTTTTTCCAAATGTTTTATTTTTCACACTATAAACCATATTGACCAAGATACATAAAGACATTTTTCTTCTTAAATATATAGTGTCGTTTTCTCCCCCTTTTTCCCCCCTCCCTTCCCTCCCTCCCTCACCCCCTTCCCCATTTATTTGAAGTTCAATCTATAAGATACATTAAACCCGTTAAATAATGTTGCCACTTAATAAAAATAAACAAGAAATTTTACTGAGTCAGTTCTTTTCATTATCTTCTCCTTCTGTCATTTTAAGTGGTGGAAGTCCATGGTAGTGTTTCATGTATGGCTCCCATATTTGTTCGAACATTGTGATGTTATTTCTTAAATTATATGTTATTTTTTCTAATGGAATACATTTATTCATTTCTATATACCATTGTTGTATTCTCAAGTTGTCTTCTAATTTCCAGGTTGACATAATACATTTTTTTGCTACAGCTAGGGCTATCATAACAAATCTTTTTTGTGCTCCATCCAAATCGAGTCCAAATTCTTTGTTTCTTATATTACTTAGGAGGAAGATCTCTGGGTTCTTTGGTATATTGCTTTTTGTGATTTTATTTAATATCTGGTTTAGATCTTCCCAAAATTTTTCCACTTTCTCACATGTCCAGATTGCATAAATTGTTGTTCCCGTTTCCTTTTTGCAGCGAAAACATCTGTCTGATACTGTTGGGTCCCATTTATTTAACTTTTGAGGTGTAATGTATAGCCTGTGTATCCAGTTATATTGTATCATGCGTAACCTCGTATTTATTGTATTTCTCATAGTTCCGGAGCATAGCTTCTCCCATGTTTCATTCTTTATCTTTATGTTTAGATCTTGTTCCTATTTTTGTTTAGGTTTACCATTTGTTTCCTCGTTCTCCTTTTCTTGCAGTTTGATGTACATGTTTGTTACAAATTTTTAAATTATCATTGTGTCTGTAATCACATGTTCAAAATTGCTTCCTTCTGGTAACCTCAGACTGTTTCCCAATTTGTCCTTCAAGTAGGTTTTCAGTTGGTAGTATGCAAACATTGTATCGTGAGTTATATTTATCCTTCATTTGTTCAAAGGATAATAATTTATTTCCCAAAAAACAATTTTCTATTCTTTTGATCCCTTTTCTCTCCCATTCTCTAAAGGAAAGGTTATCTATTGTAAAAGGGATTAGCTGATTTTGCGTCAATATTAGTTTTGGTAGTTGGTCATTTGTTTTATTCCTTTCTACATGAATCTTCTTCCATATGTTGAGCAGATGATGCAATACCGGTGAATTCCTACGTTGCACCAATTTTTCATCCCATTTATATACTACATGTTCAGGTATCTTCTCCCCTATTTTATCTATTTCTAATCTGGTCCAATCTGGTTTTTCCCTTTTTTGATAAAAATCTGATAGGTATCTTAATTGTGTGGCTCTATAATAATTCTTAAAGTTTGGTAGTTGTAAGCCTCCTTGTTTGTACCATTCTGTTAATTTATCTAGTGCTATCTTGGGTTTCCCCCCTTTCCATAAGAATTTCCTTATTATTTAACTCCTTGAAGAATTTCTCTGTTAGGTGTATTGGTAATGACTGAAATAGATATTGTATCCTTGGGAAAATGTCATTTTAATAGTTTATCCTTCCTATCAGTGTTAGTGTAAAGTCTTCCCAATGCTCTAAGTCGTCTTGTAATTTTTTCATTAATGGATGGTAATTGAGTTTATATAGATGGCCGAGGTTTTTATTTAGTTGTATACCTATCGCATTGCTGGCGTTTGCCATCTAAATGGTGATTCTTTCTTAAACTTTGTGAAACCGCATTATTCATTGGCATTGCTTCACTTTTATTTGCGTTGATCTTGAACCCCGATACTTCTCCATATTCCTTCAATTTCCTATTTAATTCTTTTATTGATATTTCTGGTTCTGTTAAGTATATTATAACATCATCTGCAAATAGATTGATTTTATATTCCTTCTCTTTTATTTTTATCCCTCTTATTTTATTTTCTGTTCTTATCAGTTCTGCTAGTGGTTCCATAGCTAACGTGAACAGTGAGGGAGATAGTGGACATCCCTGCCTTGTTGATCTGCTTAAGTTAAATTGTTTTGCTATATATCCATTTACTGTCACTTTCACCAATGGCCCCTTATATAATGCTTTAATCCAATTAATATATTTCTCTGGTAGGCTGAATTTTTGTAGTACTTTGAATAAATAATTCCATTCTACTCTGTCAAAGGCCTTCTCTGCGTTTAAAGCAACTGCTACTGTTGGAGTTTTATTTCAAGTACAGTACAAGGAAACAAGACGCCAATAGTGGCGGTTGCCTTAGACGCAGAGAAAGCCTTTGACAGAGCAGAATGGAATTATTTTTTCAAAGTACTACAGAAGTTCATCCTACCAGAGAAATATATTAAGGGACCATTGGCGAAGGTGACAGTAAATGGATATATATCAAACCAATTTAGATTAAGCAGGTCAACTAGGCAGGGATGTCCACTATCTCTCTGACTGTTCGTGTTAGCTATAGAACCCTTGGCAGAACTAATAAGAACAGAAAATAAAATAAAAGGGATTAAAAAATAAAAGAGAAGGAATATAAAATCAGTCTATTTGCAGATGACATCAGAATGATATTAACAGAACCAGAATTATCAATAAAAGAATTACATAAGAAATTGAAGGAATATGGAGAAGTATCGGGGTACAAGATCAACGCAAATAAAAGTGAAGTGATGCCAATGAATAATGTGGATTTCACAAAGTTTTTTTTTAAATTTTTTATTTTTCACACCATAAACCACATTGACCATGATACATACTTTTTCCTTTTCAAATATATACAGTGCCATTTTCTCCCCCCCCTCCTCCCATCCCACCCTCCCTACCTCCCCCCCCCCCCATCCATTTAAAGTACAAAATCTAGGACACATTAAACCAGTCAAACAATGTTGTCATTCAATAGAAATAAACAAGAAATTCCACTGAGTCAATTCTTTTCATTTCCTTCTCATTTCGTTAATTTAGGTAGTGAATGTCCCCAGAAGGTTTTCTCTATTGTGTTTCATGTAAGGCTCCCATATTTGTTCAAATATTTCAATATTATTTCTTAAACTATATGTTATTTTTTCTAATGGAATACCTTTATTCATTTCTATATACCATTGATGTATTTTCAAATTATCTTCCAATTTCCAGGTTGACATAATACATTTTTTTGCTACGGCTAGAGCTATCTTAACAAATTTTTTTTGTGCACCATCCAAATCAATTCCAAATTCTTTGTTTTTTATGTTACTTAGGAGGAAGATCTCTGGATTTTTTGGTATATTGTTTTCTGTAATTTTATTTAATATTTGGTTTAGATCTTCCCAAAATTTTTCTTCTTTCTCACATGTCCAGATTGCATGAATTGTTGTTCCCATTTCTTTTTTACATCAAAAACATCTATCAGATACTGTTGGGTCCCATTTATTTAACTTTTGAGGTGTAATGTATAGCCTGTGTATCCAGTTATATTGTATCATACGTAACCTCGTATTTATTGTATTTCTCATCGTTCCAGAACATAACTTCTCCCATGTTTCCTTTTTTATCTTTATATTTAAATCTTGTTCCCATTTTTGTTTAGTTTTACCATTTGTTTCCTTATTCTCCTTTTCTTGCAGTTTAATATACATATTGGTTATAAATCTTTTGATTATCATTGTATCTGTAATCACATATTCAAAGTTACTTCCCTCTGGTAGCCTCAGACTGCTTCCTAATTTGTCCTTCAAGTAGGATCTAAATTGGTAATATGCCAGCACTGTATCTTGAGTTATATTGTATTTATCTTTCATTTGTTCAAAGGATAATAATCTATTTCCTGAAAAACAATTTTCTATTCTTTTGATCCCTTTTTTCTCCCATTCTCTAAAGGAAAGGTTATCTATTGTAAAAGGGAGTAACTTATTTTGCGTCAATATTAGTTTTGGTAATTGATAATTTGTTTTATTCCTTTCTACATTAATCTTTTTCCAAATATTGAGTAGATGATGCAATACTGGAGAACTTCTATGTTGTACCAATTTTTCATCCCATTTATATAATATGTGTTCAGGTATCTTTTCCCCTATTTTATCTAATTCTAATCTAGTCCAATCTGTCTTTTCCCTTGTTTGATAAAAATCTGATAGGTATCTTAATTGTGCGGCTCTATAATAATTTTTAAAGTTTGGCAGTTGTAAGCCTCCTTGTTTATACCATTCTGTTAATTTATCTAGTGCTATCCTCGGTTTCCCCCCTTTCCATAAAAATGTCCTTCTTATTTTCTTTAACTCCTTGAAGAATTTCTCCGTCAAGTGTATTGGCAATGCCTGAAATAGGTATAATATCCTTGGGAAAATGTTCATTTTAATACAGTTTATCCTTCCTATTAGTGTTAATGGTAAATCTTTCCAATGCTCTAAATCGTCCTGCAATTTTTTCATTAGTGGATAATAATTGAGGTTATATAGATGGCCGAGATTTTTATTTATTTGTATACCTAGGTATCTTATTGCTTGCATTTGCCATCTGAATGGTGATTCCTTCTTAAATTTTGAGAAATCCGCATTATTCATTGGCATTGCTTCACTTTTATTTACGTTAATCTTGTAACCCGACACTTCTCCATATTCCTTCAGTTTCTTATATAATTCTTTTTTTGAAAGTTCTGGTTCTGTTAAGTATACTATAACATCATCCGCAAATAAACTGATTTTATATTCCTTGTCTTTTATTTTTATCCCTTTTATATTATTTTCTGTTCTTATTAATTCTGCTAGTGGTTCTATAGCTAATGCGAACAATAAGGGTGATAGTGGGCATCCCTGCTGTGTTGACCTGTTTAAGTTAAATTGCTTTGATATATATCCATTTACTGTCACTTTCGCCAATGGCCCCTTATATAATGCTTTAATCCAATTAATATACTTCTCTGGTAAACTGAATTTTTGTAATACTTTGAATAAATAATTCCATTCTACTCTGTCAAAGGCCTTCTCTGCATCTAAAGCAACTGCTACTGTTGGCTCTTTAGTCCCTTCTACTTCTACTGCATGAATTAAGTTAATAAATTTACAAATATTGTCTGTTGTGCATCTTTTTTTAATAAATCCAGTTTGGTCTAGATTTACCATTTTCGGTACATACTCTGGTAATCTGTTTGCTAATAGTTTAGCTATTATCTTATAATCTGTGTTAAGTAATGATATTGGTCTATATGACGCTGGTGCGAGTGGATCTTTCCCTTGCTTTAGTATTACTGTAATTATTGCTGTTTTACATGAAACTGGTAAGCTTTGTGTTTTATCAATCTGGTTGATTACTTCCAGGAGGGGAGGAATTAATAAATCTTTAAATGTTTTATAGAATTCTATTGGGAATCCATCCTCTCCTGGTGTTTTATTATTTGGTAATTTTTTTATTATCTCTGTATTTCTACTATTTCAAATGGTTCCGTTAATTTATTTTGTTCCTCTATTTGTAGTTTTGGTAGTTCAATTTTAGTTAAAAATTCATCTATTTTCCCTTCTTTCCCTTCGTTTTCAGTTTGGTATAATTGTTCATAGAATTCTCTAAAATTTTCCTTGATCTCCTTTGGATTATATGTGATTTGTTTGTCTTTTTTCCTTGATGCCAATACCATTTTCTTAGCTTGTTCTGTCTTAAGCTGCCATGCTAGAATTTTGTGTGTTTTTTCCCCTAGTTCATAATATTTCTGTTTTGTCTTCATTATGTTCTTCTCCACCTTATATGTTTGTAGTGTTTCATATTTTATTTTTTTATCTGCCAATTCTCTTCTTTTAGTTGTATCTTCCTTCATTGCTAATTATTTGTCTATATTTACTATTTCCCTTTCCAACAGCTCTGTTTCCTGATTATAGTCCTTCTTCATCTTGGTTACATAACTTATTATTTGCCCTCTGATGAACGCTTTCATTGCATCCCATAGTATAAACTTATCTTTCACTGATTCCGTATTTATTTCAAAATACATTTTAATTTGTCTTTCAATGAATTCTCTAAAATCCTGCCTTTTGAGTAGCATGGAGTTTAATCTCCATCTATACATTCTTGGAGGGATGTCCTCTAACTTTATTGTCAATATTAAGGGTGAATGGTCTGATAATATTCTAGCTTTATCGTGCATACGAGCTGATAACAAAAATAGGTCTATTCTTGAGTATGTTTTATGTCTACCCAAGTAATATGAATATTCCTTTTCATTTGGGTGTTGTTTCCTCCATATATCCAAAAGTTGCATTTCTTCCATCAATTTAATTATAAATTTGGTTACTTTGTTCTTTCTGTTAATTTTTTTCCCAGTTTTGTCCATATTTGAATCCAAATTCCGGTGAAATCCCCTCCTATTAATATGTTCCCTTGCGTATCTGCTATCTTCAAAAAAATATCTTGCATAAACTTTTGATCTTCTTCGTTAGGTGAATATGCATTGAGTAGATTCCAAAACTCTGAATATATCTGACATTTTATCATTACATATCTCCCTGCTGGATCTATTATTTCCTCTTCCATTTTAATTGGCACATTTTTACTAATTAATATAGCTACTCCTCTTGCTTTTGAATTATACAACGCTGCTGTTACGTGTCCTACCCAATCTCTCTTTAATTTCTTGTGCTCCAATTCAGTTAAATGTGTTTCTTGCACAAATGCTATATCAATTTTTTCTTTTTTCAGTAAATTTAGCAGTTTCTTCCTTTTAATTTGGTTATGTATTCCGTTAATATTTAAAGTCATATAGTTCAGCGTAGCCATTTCATACTTTGTTTATCTTCCCTTTCCGTTTCTCCATCATCACCTTTCCTTCTTATCCATTTCTGCTTTCTTGTTTTGAACACTTTATAAGACAACTTTTCTAAAACATCAAACATTTTCCTTATTCTCCTATTTAAAACTTCTTTAACCCCATTCTCCCCTCCCCCTCCTGAGTTGCCCTTTATCCCTTGTCGGACAACCACATCTCCCCTCTCCATTTGGATTTGCGAATTCACTCACAAACGTCAACTGATTTTGTAGTGACCGTAACTCTTCCCCACCCAGCCCCCCCCCAGAAAAGATTTCAATTTTCATATGCAACAAAGGTCACTCTTTTAATTCCCTCCTTATTCCCTTTATTCCCTTTCCCTCCCTTATTAATTCTTGTCTATACTATATATATTTTCCTCTAAATACGGATACATTCATGTATACACACTATATATATATATATATATACACACATATACCCCTTTACACACATACATATAGTTCGTGGTCATTTTTACTCTCATTACATGTCTTCATCTCTCTGCTTGTTTTGTAGTTGTTCTGCAAATTTCCTTGCTTCCTCTGTATCCGAGAATAGTCTGTTTTGTTGCCCTGGAATAACTATTTTAAGTACCGCTGGGTACTTTAACATAAATTTATATCCTTTTTTCCATAAGATCGTTTTTGCTGTATTGAACTCCTTTCTCTTCTTCAGGAGTTCAAAACTTATGTCTGGATAGAAAAAATTTTTTTGACCTTTATATTCCAGTGGCTTTTTGTCCTCTATTATTTTCCTCATTGCTTTCTCCAATATATTTTCTCTTGTTGTATATCTTAGGAATTTTACTAGAATGGATCTTGGTTTTTGCTGTGGTTGTGGTTTCGGGGCTAAAGTTCTATGTGCTCTCTCTATTTCCATTTGTTCCTGTAATTCTGGTCTTCCTAGGACCCTGGGGATCCAATCTTTTATAAATTCTCTCATATTCTTGCCTTCTTCATCTTCCTTAAGGCCCACTATCTTTATATTATTTCTTCTATTATAGTTTTCTATTATATCTATCTTCTGAGCTAACAGCTCCTGTGCCTCTTTAACTTTTTTATTAGATTCTTCTAATTTCTCTTTTAAGTCTTCTACTTCCATTTCTACAATTATTTCTCGTTCTTCCATATTTTCCACTCTTTTTCCTATCTCTGATATGGCCATTTCCATTTTATTCATTTTTTCTTCTGCATTCTTAATTCTTCTTTTTATCTCATTAAATTCTTGTAATTGCCATTCTTTCACTGATTCCATATATTCTTTAAAAAAAGATACATCCATTGTCTTGCCTTTCTCTTCTTCTTCCACTTTCTGTTCTTCTTCTTCTTCTTCCTCTGGGTTGACCATCTGTTGTTTCCTTGTTTTCTTTTTACCCTCTTCTTTCTTGTTGTCGTTATTGTCTGTGTTCTGCACCTGCTGCTGTGTTGCAGGTGTCTCTCTCAGCTGTGGAGATCGACTCCGCAGCTGTTCCCCCCCTCCCGTCAGTGTGTTTTTTTTCATGCGCGGTTGCGCACTTTTACTCGACTCTGCGAGCCATTTTTGTAGTCCCGAGCCCGGGACTTCCACTGACCTGCGGGAGCGGGCTTCTCTCTCCGCAGCGGGCCTCTTCAGACAGGTAAGGCCTTCACCTTCTTCTTCCGACATTCTTTCTTCCTCTTTTCTTCCTGTTGTTTTCGACTTTTCTCTCTTCGCTGCCATTTTCTTCTCACCTTTATTTTTACTTTATTATAAATTTTAATCTTGTACCTTTGTGCTTTGTGTGTTTTTTTTTAAACTTTTCGGGAGAGGGCTGGAATTCCCTGACCGGCCACTACTCCATCACATGACTCCTCTGGATTTCACAAAGTTTAAGAAAGAATCCCATTTAGATGGCAAACACAAGCAATCCAATATCTAGGCATTCAACTAGATAATAATCTAGGCCATCTATACAAATTAAATTATCAGACATTAATGAAGAAATTACAAGATGACTTAGAACATTGGAAATATTTACTACTAAATTCCATTAAAATGAATTTCTTCCCAAGGATACAATACCTATTTCAATTGTTACCAATTCACCTAACAGAGAAATTCTTCAAGGAGCGAAAGAAAATAATAAGGAAAATCTTATGAAAGGTGGGGGAAAACCAAGGATAGCGCTCGATAAATTAACAGAATGGTACAAACAAGGGGGCTTAAAGCTACCAAACTTTAAGAATTATTATAGAGCAGCACAATTAAGATACCTATCAGATTTTTAACAAACAAGGGAAAAACCAGATTAGACCAGATTAGAGCTAGATAAAATAGGGGAGAAGGTACCTGAACATATACTATATAAGTGGGATGAAAAGCTGGTGCAACAAGGGAATTCACCAGTACTGCACCATCTGCTCAAAATTTGGAAGAAGATTCGCGTAGAAAGGAAAAAAAACAAATTATGAACTACCAAAATTAATATTGACACAAAATCAACTAATCCCTTTCACCATAGATAACCTTTCCTTTCAAGAATGGGAGAGAAAAGGGATCAAAAGAATAGAAAATTGTTTTTCGGGAAATAAATTATTATCTTTTGAACAAATGAAGTACAAATATGGTATAACTCATGGTACAATGTTTGCATACCACCAACTGAAAACCTACTTGAAAGACAAATTGGGAAGCAGGTTGAGGTTACCAGAAGGAAGCAGTTTTGAATATGTGATTACGGACACAATGATAATTAAAAGATTTATAACAAACATATACATCAAGCTGCAAGAGAAAGATAATGAGGAAATAAGCTGTACAAAAGTGGGAACAAGATCTAAACATAAAGATAAAGAATGAAACATGGGAAACATGCTCCAGAACTATGAGAAATACAATAAACACGAGGTTACGCATGATACAATATAATTGGTTACACAGGTTATACACCACGCCCCAAAAGTTAAATAAATGGGACCCAACAGTATCAGATAGATGTTTTCGCTGTAAGGAAAAAACGGGTACATGCAATTTGGTCATGTGAGAAAGTGGAAAAATTTTGGGACGATCTAAATCAGGTATTAAATAAAATCACAAAAAGCAACATACCAGAAAATCCAGAGATCTTTCTTCTAAGTAATATAAGAAGTAAAGAATTAGGCCTCAAATTGGATGAAGCACAAAAAAGATTTATTATGATAGCCTTAGCTGTAGCAAAAAAATGTATTATGTCAACCTGGAAATTAGAAGATAGCCTGAGAATACAGCAATGGTACATAGAAATGAATAAATGTATTCCATTGGAAAAAATAACATATAATTTAAGAATAACATCACAGTATTCGAACAAATTTGGGAAGCGTACATGGAACACAACAGAGAAGTCCTACCATGGACCTCCGCCACTTAAAATGACAGAATGAGAAGAAGACGAAATGAACTGACCCAGTGTGTAAAAGTAGATGACACAATTTCCTTGTTTATTTTCATTGTGTGATGACATTGTTTAATGGGTTTAATGTATCGTATGTGTTGAACGTTGAGTAGGTGAGAGGGGGGTGGGAAGGGAGGGGGAAAAAGAGGAGAAAATTACACTGTGTACTTTCAAGAGGGAAATGTTTATGTGTATTTTGGTCAATATGGTTCATAGTGTGAAAAATAAAAAATAAAAATGTTTAAATTGTGACTCCAGGTGTTTGAAGTGGAGCAGTCTGTAGCCATGTACCACTGAAGGGTCTGACTGTTGCACTTGACAGGGCACTGATCTACTCCACTGCAGACAGTGCTGAACATGGAGGATTCTGGGGCTGTCTGTATAAGTATCACATTACTGTCTTTCTTTATTACATTCTGAGGTGGCAGGAAGCAAGTTGTCACCACAAAGTATTCCACTTCTGCTTCTGAAACTTCAGACATATGTCTGTGGTCCAGTTATATTTTTGATCAATTATAGGTGGTGGGTGGTTTTGTTTTGTTTAGGGAAGTTAACAAAGTCTTTCTCAATGGATGTGACCAATATCAGGCATTTGGTTCACACTTGCTCCATGTATGGTCATGTATGAGAAGAAGACTTCCTCACTGCCTGTGGAACTGTAAAAGGAGGCAAATCATCAGTAAGCAGCTCTGCCATCACCTTGTGATGGTGGGGAGGTTAATGAGTCAAATGAAGAAAATCAGATACGAGATGTCCTACACCAGCCATTCCCAAATTTTTTTCCGGCCTTGGACTCAAAGTTTTTTGGGCCCCCTTCCCTGTGCAGCTGTCAAGTTTTGTTTCTTCTGTAGTTCTATTGGCTACACAAAAAAACCATGAAAAATATTTATGTTACATGAGGTGAAAAGAGAAAAAGACTTTTAAATGTGCAGTAGCCCCCGTTGAGAATGACTCTCCTCAATTGAAATGTGTCGGCCTTCACATCCCATAGTCACCTTCCACTGGTTGAGGTGTGACTCCAGCCATGCAACAGATTTCTTGCTGATACCTATCCAATTTAATCAAAACTCCTTTGAACATGACGAACACCTTGGCAGTCACTTCCGTCTCAGCTCTGGGTGGCAGAGTGGTGCAGCGGGAAGAACTACTGCACATCGTCCCCTCTCCGCCTACAGTAGGGACTGCTCCCTCCATGACTCTCGTCCATTCATCCCTCCCCACTAATCACCTCACCCCCCCCCCTCCACTGTGGCTGCAGGAGATGCTCCACTTGTGCCCCACCTCCCTCACCCCCCAAACACTCCTTCCAAGTGAAGCCACACTTCACCTGTGTGTGATAGTACAGATCTATCACCAATGTACATAGTGTATATAGTTACTGTATCTAGACTGTGCTTACAGCGATTGGCTGAGAGCTAAGCCACGACTATTGTCTGGACCTTAAAGGGTTGTGTCCTTAGCCAGGTCAGATCATTCCGGACTGGTTGGCCACCTGTGAAGAGCTCCTGTCTTTTGCTAATAAAAGCCTTGGTTTGGATCAACAAGTCTTTGATTCTTTGACGAGCTCTACACTGTGTATCCGCAGAAGTCATTTAGTGCATCCGGTGCTCCCGTTGTGGCCTTCTCCACCTTCACTCTGTCCACATCAATGACAGGGATCAACCATTTCAATTCTGTTCCCCCCCCCCACCCTCCACACTGATATGTCTGTCCATGGCCTCATGCACTGTCAAACCAAGGCCACCCATAAATTAGAGGAGCAACTCCTAATAACCCCTCTGGATACACTCCATCGGATGTCATTTACTCTCCAATCTCCAGCTTCTGCTACTCTCCTCCCCATACTTCCTCTCTTCCCCACCCCTGTCTTTTTCCATCTGCTACCCTCCTCCCCATACCTCCTCTCCACCCCCTTCCCTCTCCATTCAGAGCCACCCCCCCCCTCTGTTTGCTGCTGTGCTCTCCCTCCCCTATCCACCTCCTGCCTGTGGGACTGTGCCCCTGCCCCTCCTATCCACCATTTTGTTAGGTCGCCTGCCCACATTTTGCTCATACCTCGATGAAGGGCTCAAGTTGAAATGTTGGTTATATATCTTTATCTTTGCTATATAAAGTACACTGTCTGACTTGCTGAGTTTCTCCAGCATTGTGTTTTTAACCTCAGCGACAGAGCTGGGTACAGATATGGATGTCTGTATTGAGTTTGCATGTTCTCTCTCTGTCTGGATGGCTTTCCCCAGACTCTTTGGTTTCCTGCCACATCTCAGAGACGTGAGGGTTGGTGGATTTAATTGGCTGTTGTAAATTGGTGGGTGTCTTGAGGATAAAATCTAAGGGGAAGCAATGAGAATGCAAGGAACAAAATGGGATGAGCATCGCATCAGTGTAAGTGGTTGATGGCTGGCACAGACTCTGTGGGCCGATCGGCCAGATTCTGTCTGGAACTCATCCCCTTCGTCTGTTTGGGATGAAACAGTAGAGAGAGTCCAGAACTCAGTGATGGCAACAACACAAATCTGTACATCGGCAGCACCAGCCTGACTTCGGCAGTGGCAAAGGTCGTGCACTGGAGGGAGAGGGAAAGCTGGACAGAGTTGACAATTGAGTTCATTGAGCGGCAAACGCACCTGGGCAATTTTTCACTTCCTGCCTGATTACTGGTGCTCTTGCTGCACTGGAAAGCTCTGGCCAGGGCCACAGTTAGGTCTAAAATTCAGCAGACAGGATGTAGCTGTGTCCCATTTGTTCTCTCAGTTACTTCAAGAATCATCTGCAGCTGGGTTTTGGTGACAAGAGATATTTCCTGCAGACTGATTCTCTCCTGAATCAATATGTTTGCGAATACTGGGCCTTTTGCATTTACATACCAATTTCCACTATCTTTTGAGGCCGTTCCTGGAGCCTCCATCACTATTCACAACTGGGTGTGCAAGAGCGATGGACCTTTCACCTGATCCATGTGCAATACTACAAAAACGCTAAGCTGGAGACACTCAGCAGGTCAAGCCGTGTCCAGTAACGGACTGCTCAGGGATTGGGTTGGTCTGGATTTTAAGATATTCCAGATTCTCGGTCAGTACTTTTAAAATTAAAATTTAAGAAGAATAAACAGGTAAATTTTGATAGTTTATTAACAAATCATTTTTTCATATAAAATGCAAAGTAGAGAAAAGTAAATAAATAGTGGCAGCTACACTGCTATTTAAAGAACACACAACCAGACGGGTTGAGCTCAGTGAGCAGAAAAACTGGTTTATTGCTGGCTGCCAGGCTGGACTTATACTCCCAGCCCAGACCTGGCTGAGAACCGCGCTGGGGGGCGCCGACATAATTCGGGCATCACGTGGTCCCCCAGCGCGGGCTTCTGAGCCCGGTGCTAAGAAGGGGAAACCACCGGATTCTGGTCAGCTGCCCCGCCGTGTGGATTACAAGCAGGGCTGATTCACCTGCCTAGTGGCATGCCACTACACATCCCCTCCCCTCCCCAGAACTGGTGCCAATGTCCTTTTTAGTTGGGCAGCCTCGCTTCTTGGGCTGGGCCACAATCACTAGTTCGATGGGGTTGAGGTGAGCTGGCTTCAACCTGTCCACAGTAAACAGCTCCTGTCTGCCACCAATGTCCAGCGTTAACGTAGACCCTGAACGCTGGACAACCTTGTACAGCCCCTCGTAAGGTCTCTGCAGAGACCGTGGGTGGGTCCCGCTAAATAAAAATGTACTCTGCTGAGTGCAACTCGCTAGGGACATAAGATGGCCATGCCATATCTGGGTGGCGGTGGGGGTGCGAAGGAGTCCAAGTGGTCCCAGAGGCAGGGAAGTAGCTCATGCATTGACCGCTGGGGGTTGTGAGGCTTGTTGATGAACTCACCGGCCAGTGCCAGCGGTGCGTCGTCGACCAGCTCAGCTGATGATGCCTGCAAATCCTCCTTGGGCGTGGAGCGGATGCCCAGGAGCACCCAAAGCAGTTCTTCCACCCAGTCAGGACCGGTGAGTCGGGCCATAAGTGCCGACTTAAGGTGGCGGTGCAGACGCTCAACCAGCCCATTGGCCGGCGGGTGATAGGCCGTGGTGTGGTGTAGCTCTATCCTCAACCTGTTGGCAAGCTGTGCCCAGAGCGCAGAGGTGAACTGGGCGCACCAATCGCTAGTGAGGTGATTTGGAACACCGAATCGGGCGACTCAACCATGCAACTGCACTCGAGAGCAGGAGTCCGGTATCGGGATCATCTCTGGCCAATAAGTGGTGCGGTCTACCACTGTTAACAGGTAACAGTTGCTGCGGGAAACTGGTAAGGGCCCATCTATGTCCACATGAATGTGGCTGAATCGTTCCCGGACGTGCTCAAACACTTGCATGGGTGCCCTGGTGTGCCTGTGCACCTTGGACATCTGGCAATGGGTGCATGTTCTGGCCCAGCCGCGATCTGCTTCTGCAGTCCATGCCAGATGAACCGCTCTGCCACCATATGGACCGTGGACCTGATAGACAGGTGCGAAAGGTCGGAACCACTTGGCGTGGGTGCCCATGGAGACATCACACAGGACGGTGCCTTCACCGCTAGGAGTCGGGAAGTATCAGAACCGTAAGCCCGTGATGGCAGTTCTGAAGGCTCGTGTCACCTCGTCGGACTTCTGGTCCCGGGCAAGCTGGTCGAAGTCGAGGCCAGTTGTCAGCGCGCAGATGGCCGGTTGTTGTCCTTCCCCGCCTTGTGCTGAATCTCGGTGGTAAACTCCAACACGAAGGAGAGGTGACGCTGCTGGCGGGAGGACCAAGGATCCTTTGCCATCGCGAGCGCCTGAGTGAGGGGTTTATGGTTAGTGAAGATGGTAAAAGTCCTCCCCTCCAAGAAATAGTAGAAATGCTGCACTGCCAGGTACATGCCCAGTAATTCACGGTCGAAGCCGCTATACTTGCACTCCGGTGGGCAGAGAAGCTGGCTGAAGAATGCCAGCGGCTTCCATTGTCCATTCACCTGCTGCTCCAGGATGGCGTCGACGGCTGTGGCAGAGGCATCGACGGAGAGTGCCATATGAAGGTTGGTGTGCGGGTGGGCGAGCATGGTAGCCTTTGCGAGGGTGTCCTTGGTGGCCTCAAATGCACTGCAGGCCTCTGGGGTCCAGGTGAGTGTCTTGTGCTTGGCTGTGATGAGGGCAAATAGCGGCTGCATGATGCGTGCGGCTCCTGGGATAAATCAGTAATAGAAATTGACCATACCCGTGAACTCCTGCAGCCCCTTGAGGTTGTCTGGGCGAAGGAACACCTTGATAGCGGCGACCTTCGTAGCGGCGGGTGTGGCTCCTTCAGCCGTGATAGTATGGCCCAGGAACTGCATGGACTCTTTCCCAAACTCGCACTTGGCTGGGTTGATGGTGAGGCCAAAGTCAGCTAGCCGGGAGAAGAGGGCACGCAGGTGGGCCTTGTGTTGCACCCGATCCTTGCTGGCAACTAGGATGTCATCCAAGTAAATGAAGACAAAATCCAGATCCCTGCCCACTGAGTCCATGAGGTGCTGGAAGGTCTGAGCGGCGTTCTTTAGCCCAAACGACATGCGAAGGAATTCGAACATGCTGAAGGGGGTGATGATGGCCATCTTGGGTATGTCCTTAGGGAGCACCGGGATTTGGTGATACCCATGCACCAGGTCAACCTTGGAGAAAACCTTCGCACCATGCAGGTTGGCCGTAAAGTCCTGGATGTGAGGGATAGGGTAACAGTCAGGAACTGTCACCTTGTTGAGCCGTCGATAGTCTCCACAGGGGCACCAGCCTGGAAGCTTTCGGGACCATGTGGACCAGCGAGGCCCACGGGCTGTTGGAGCGCCAAATGATCCCCAGCTCCAGCAGATGCGAAAACTCTTCCTTCGCCTGCAGCTTGTCAGACGGGAGCTGGCGTGCCTTGGCGTGAACCGGTGGACCCTGGGTGGGTATGTGGTGGGACACCCCATGGTGTGGTGAGGCAGCAGAGAACTGTGGCCTGAGGAGGACTGGGAACTCATCCAGGATTCACTGGAACTCGTCTCTGGACGTGCTGATCGTAGCCATCTGCTCCTGCTCTGTGCGGGAGGCGTCGAGGCAAATAGCCTGAAAGTCCAGGCATCTACTAGGCACCTACCTCGAATGTCCACCAGGAGGCAGTGGGCGAGGAGGAAGTCAGCACCCAGGATGGCGGTTGGAAGGGATGAGATGGTGAACCTCCAAGAGAACTCTCGACGGCCGATCTGGAGGTGGACTATACATCCCATACATCCGGATCTCTGTTACATTGGCCGCACAGAGGGGAGGACCTTGAGGTCAGTTCCTGACGATGACCGTGGCCAGTATGATGCTGATCTTGGCCCCAGTGTTGATGAGGAAGCACCGGCCATTGACTGAGTCCGCAGGCAGAGGAGGCTATGTCCTTGGCCAGCCACCGCAGCCATTAATAGCGGCCGGCCTGCTCATTTCCCTGGATTGAGCAGGACTGAGAACACTTCCGAGCCTTGGCTCCCCAGCACTGGTGGAAGAAGCAGAGGCCTGGAGCGGATGCTGTGCCCCTGGTTATGCTTTTGGTGGCCCCTGCAGGGGCCGGGTGTTCTACCACAGCACTAGGGGCAGGCCTGGCATGGTCATGCCTGTGCCTCGTGACCTGCTGAACCGCCAAACCCTCCGGGAATCACTCGAGCCATAGCACTTGGGCCTTCTGAGCAACCTTCCTCGGGTTGGTAAAGCTCTCTTGGGCCAATAATGGCTGGATGTCATCAGGCAGATGGTCGAGGAAAATTTGCTCAAAGAGTGGGCAGTTGGTGTGATCACCCATGAGCGCGAGCATCTCGTCCATTAGCTCCACCGGGGACCTGTCCCCCAAGGCGTCGAGGTGCAGCATCCGAGTGGCACGCTGACGCCTGGATAGTCCGAGGAATCCAGTGAGCACTCACTTGATGGTCCCGTATTTGTCTTGGGAGGGCAAGTGCTGAACGAGGAGCAGCACACATTTGGCGGTGGCCAGGTCCAGGGCGGTTACCACATGGTAGAATTTGGTCGTGTCAGACGAAATCTGGCAGAGGTGAAACTGAGCCTCCGCATGGCCGAACCAGGTCTTCGGCTCCTGAACCTAGAAGTCAGGCATCTTGACAGCTATAGCACTGATCCCAGGTTCACTCATGTTGGGTTCAAAGATGTTTGAACCAGTTGGGGTCACCAATTGTAGTGGCAGCTACACTGCGACTGAAAGAACACACAACCAGATGGGTTGAGCTCAGTGAGCAGAAAAACTGGTTTATTGCTGGCTGCCGGGCTGGACTTATACTCCCAGCCCGGACCTGGCAGAAAACCGTGCTGGGGGGCGCCGACGTCACTCGGGCGTCACGGGTTTCTGAGCCTGGTGCTGAGAAGAAGGGGAAACCCCCCCGACGGCGCCATTTTGGCCGGCTGCTCCGCTGCGTGGATTACAAGTGGGGTTGGTTCACCTGCCCAGTGGCATGCCGCCACATTTCTTACATTTCCACAACTTCCGTGCGATCGCTTGTTGCCGCTTATGCAGCACTCACGTACACACGCAAAAGCCAAGCTTTCAGTTCCGGATTCTCAGGAAGTACAGATTTCTGGACATTTACTCTCCTTTATCGAGCAAAGCTAAAGATACAGAACCAATGTTTCGGGCTTGAGCCCTTCACCAAGGTTTGAGCAAAATGTGGGCAGGTACCTGAACAGCATAATGGAGGGAGGGGGGATAGCTCTGTAAATGGAGAGGGGAGGTAGTGGAGAGCTGGAGGAAAGAAGACAGGGGGGATGGGGTAGAGAGGGAGAATGGGGAGTGGTCCAGCAGAAACTGGAGAGTGCCCAGACGGAGAATTAGGCATTGGTCCCCAATTTACGGGTGGTCTGGGTTTGTCAGTGTTCGAGGCCAAAGTGCAGGGGGAGTGGGGCGCAGAATCAAAATGGTTGGCCACTGGGAGATCCCTGTCACTGATGCAGTCAGAGTGAAGGTGCTCAGCGGAGTGATCTCCCAGTCACTCCAATGTGGAGAAGGCCACGTGCTATACTGCTTCCTCTGCAGAGTATCCAGGATTTATTGCTCCACCAAATTTGTTCCTCACTCTAGGGCACTTGTTCCTATAGTGGAAATTCTACAGATGCTGCCTGACCTGCTTAACGTTTTAGCACTTTCTGTTTTTATCTCAAATGTTCAGCACCTACAATGTTTTAGACTTTTCCCAAACTAGGACTGAACCTCAGGTTGAGCAGCAGTGGTTGAAAATATACAGCAATCTGATCCAAGTATAGAAGTAGAGGAGTGGGAAGGCTTGAAGGTCTGCCGGCCATTTCTAGGATCAACATGAGATTAATCAAATCAGCATTGATGGGGGAATGCCATTCTAATGACCCTAGTTCCTCACAGATCTCCAGGTCTGAGCTGCACTCATCCCCTTTCCACCCTAGCTGTTCCAAACCTCAACATTTGCAGGAACTCTGAGCTGTTCACACCACTTCCCCTCATGTCATCAGTGGCTGATGCACACAGGACTGATCGGGGGAGAGCAGGATCAGATGAGAGTTCCTGTCCATCCACCACACACTCCAAAATGACTCAGTCACTGCCTACTAGACCCAACAGCACTCGCGGCTATGAAGATGCACTCCAAAGAACCACCCCACTGGCAGCCGCTGTACTGGGGAGGTTCCTATAGGTCCCATTTGTTCTTTCTACAGCGTTGTCTGTAAGGAGTTTGTACATTCTTCCTGTGTCTGGGTGAGCTTCCTCCAGGTGCTCTGGTTTCCTCCTGCCATCTATGGGGATGTAGATCAATGGATTAAATGGCGGGAATGCCTTGCTGTAAAGTTTAAAAACAAATTAAAATTTAATGTGAAGATACCTTCACTGGCATGTGGAAGACAATTCCTTGGCACGATGCCATGTGCCTGTTGTGATTCACCTTGTCCCTCCTCCTCCTCCTTCCCTCTATCGTCACTTCTGAAAATAATGATGATTTATAACTTCGTTCAGCTCAACTCATCTGTGCCAACCTAGGGTTCCAACCTGAGCCAGGCATTTGGCCCATATCCTTCTAAACCTTTCCTATGCAAGTACCCATCCGAATGTTCTTTAACTGTCCCCACCTCTTCTCCTTTCGCTGGGATTTTGTTCCACACACCCACCACCCTCGGCAGGAACCGTTGTCCCTTAAGGCCTGTTTAAATCTATCTCCTCACACCTTAAGCCTCTGGTTTAGGCTCCCCTACCCCAGAGAGAAACTGACCATTCATTTTGTTAATGTCCCGCATGATCTTATAAACTTCCATGAGGTCCAAGAGTCTACTGAGCCAAGTCTAACCTTGTGCCTCCAGATTGGGTGTGGCAGTGTGAACTCAGCTAGGATAATTTCCCAATCCAAAATACCTTGCTGAGGGACACAGCTCAGTTAAGACACCTCAACTTCAATTTAGAACTGGGGCCAGAGTATCAAGAGGGCACAAAAGTAGGGCAACATGGTCAGCAATTGGGACTGGGGTTTGAATCCCGCACTGGTGTCTGCAAGGAGTTTGTACATTCTGCGTGGGTTTTCCCAGGGGACTCCAGCTTCCTCCCACCATTCAAAACGCCCCAGGGGTGTAGATTAATTGGGGGTAAATTGGGTGACATGGACTTGTGGGCCAAAAGGGCCTGAATATTTTTTTTTTAATTAATAGAACACTACTGCACAGTACAGGCCCTTCAGCCTTCGATTTTGTGCTTTACAAACTAACCCTCCCTACCTCATAACCCTCTATTTTTCTTTCATCGTGTGCCTATGAGTCCTTAAATGCCCGTAATGTTTCAGTCTTCAGCTCAATCCCTGGCAAGACATTCGAGGCACCCACAACTCTATGTAAAAATAAACTTACTCCTGATGTCTCCCCTCAATCTTCACTTTGTGCAGATGTCCTTTGGTGTTTGCTACCCCACCCTGGGAGACAGGGGCTGGCCGTCGTCCATCCCTCAGAGTCTTATAGACCTCTTTCGCTTTTCATCCTTCTTCACTCCAAAGAGAAAAGCCCAAGCTCTATTAACCTAAAAAAAAAGACTTATTTTTCCAATTTAGGCAACATCCTCATAAATCTCCTCTGCACCCTCTCCATAGCTTCCACGTCCTTCCTGCAATGAGGTGACCAGAACTGAACACAATATTCTAAGTGTGGTCTCTCCAGAGATTTTAGAGTTGCAAATGACCTCTCAGCTCTTGAACTCAATCCCCCTATTAATGAAGCCCAGCACCCCAAGGGGCTTCTTAACTGTCCTGCACTGTGACCTTGAGAGATGTATGGATTTGAACCCCAAAGTCCCTCTGTTCTTCCACATTGTTAAGTATCTGACCATAACACAGCCTTCTGGTTGGACCTTCCAAAATGCATCACCTCACGTTTATCTGGATTGAACTCCATTTGCCACTTCTCCACCCAATTCTGCATCCTGTCTATAACCTTTTGTAACCTACAACAACCTTCAGCTCCATTCACAACTCCTCCACCCTTCCTATCATCTGCCAACTTACTGACCTGGTCATGTCTATGCTAGGAACTGGTTAGATTTCAGATTTATTGTACTAGTACAGACATGACATTGCATCCAACCTCGAGATTCTTTTTCCTGTGGGTGAGGCAGAATCAGCACTCATTGGTTGTGCAAAACAAACCCTGTACTTAAGGAACACATGTAAACAAATAAAGAAATGCAAACAAACTGAGAGGGATACAGAGAAAGTAAACACAATAAAGTGCACCAGTGAGAGTCCTTAAATGAGTCCCTGATTGAGTTTTTTGTTGAGGAGTCTGATGGTGGAGGGGGAGCAGCTGGTCCTGAACCTGGTGGGGCGAGTCTTGTGGCACCGAGGACCTCTTTCCTGATGAGAACAGTGGTGCGGATCCTTGATGATCGCTGCTGCTCTCTGATGGCAGCGTCCCCCCGTAGATGTTCTCGATGGTGAGGAGGGTTTTGCCTGCGATGCTCACAATAAACCCCAGAGGGTCGTTAACTCGTCCTGCAACATCATAGGCACCAGACTTCACTCCATCGAGGACATCGAAATGAGCCGGTGACTTAAAATAAAGCAGCCTCTATCCTCAAAGCCCCCCAACCACTCTGCTACCATCAGGAAAAAGGTCCGGGAGCCTGAAGACGAGCACAAGGACAGCATCTTCCCCGTTGCCATCAGATTCCTGCCTTACTTTTAGTGCGCTATTATTTTGATAGTAATGTTGTAAGATGGTAATAATCTGACTGCCACCGAATTTCACGACAACAAATCATGATTCTCCTTTTGCAGGGCTTTATGTTACATGAATGCACTGCTAAAAGCTCTGGGGAAAGCAAGCTTTCAAATTGAGAACATGCGTGAATGAAGAGGTATTTCGGGAATGTGGGAACAAAAGCCAGACACGGTGGCCTTTAATTCCTGGAAGGAGACCCGACACTATAGATGCTGCCTGTCCCACCGGCTCCTGATCCACATCCATCCATGAGTGCCGGGTTGCCTGGAGCCCTGCCAGCTCTCTGCAAACCCCCCCCAACTTGGACGAAAGTGGTGGGGTGGGGGGAGGGAATGCGAAGGGGAAGGTCTCCACTCCGAGGGCACTCCCCCTCGGCTTCTCCGTGTCATCAACGCGGCACCGCCCCGCTTGCACAAAAGCAGCGGCCGCGGTGCGGGATGGATCACCCTCGGGGATCGCTCACGGAGCACGGACTGCGAAGCGGCCGCGCCGATCGGTGAGTCTCCTTCACCCACGGTCCTCTCTCTGGCCACCTCTCGAACCGGGTCAGTGCGAGTGCCCGGAACGGATCTTTAACCGAGATTTTCCGTCAATCGAAGAAATTGTCCGCCTCCACGCTGATCTCTACCCCTCTCTATCCCTCTCCCCTTCTCTCTACCTCCTCCCTACCTCTTCTCCGCTCTCTGTCCCTCTCCCCCGATTTTCTCTGCCCCTCTCTCTGCCCCTGTGGTCCACTCCCTGTCCCTCTCCCCGCTCTCTCTGCCCCTGTGCTCCACTCCCTGCCCCTCTCCCCCTCAGCCCCCCTGCTCCACTCTCTGCCCCCTCTTTCCGATCTCTCTCTGACCCTCTGCTCCACTCTCTGCCCCTCTTTCCGATCTCTCTCTGACCCTCTCACTGTCTCTTTCCCGCTCTCTGCCCCTCTCACTACCCCTCTCCTCCTCTCTGCTCCATTCTCTGCCTCTCTCTCCCGATCTCTCTCTGCCCCCTCCCCCGATCTCTCTCTGCCCCCTCCCCCGATCTCTCTCTGCCCCTTCCCCGATCTCTCTCTGCCCCCTCCCCCGATCTCTCTCTGCCCCCTCCCCCGATCTCTCTCTGCCCCCTCCCCCGATCTCTCTCTGCCCCCTCCCCCGATCTCTCTCTGCCCCCTCCCCCGATCTCTCTCACGGTCTCTTCCCCGCTTTCCGCCCCTCTCCCCCGATTTTCTCTGCCCCTCTCACGGTCTCTTCCCCACTCTCTGCCCCTCTCCCCCGATTTTCTCTGCCCCCTCACTGTCTCTCTTCGCCGCTCTCTGCCCTTCTCCCCGATTTTCTCTGCCCCTGTCCCCCGATCTCTCTCTCTGCCCCTATCCCCAGCTCTCCCTCTGCCAGACTCTTCCCCAACCTTACCCCACTCCGCGCCTTATACCCAGCACTGTTATTTTCACTGCCCCATTCTCTGCCCACCTTCCCAGCTCTTTTTACTCCGCCGTTGCGGTCCTGCTTCGTTCTCCGCCCGTTCTGCAGTTCGGGCGCTAAGCGGCTGGGATCGAACCCTGGCCGCAGATAACAACCCACGGAGGCAGAAATGTGCCGGAGATTAGCATTTCACGGGGAGCCGGGCTTTGAGTGTGTGTGTGTGTGTGTGTGTGTGTGTGTGTGTGTGTGTGTGTGTGTGTGTGTGTGTGTGTGTGTGTGTGTGTGTGTGTGTGTGTGAGAGAGAGAGAGAGAGAGAGAGAGAGATTGGATTTAGCACTCCGGTGAAGTGTAAATCAAGTAGAAGTCTGA
Source organism: Narcine bancroftii (assembly GCF_036971445.1). Lineage (NCBI taxonomy): Eukaryota > Metazoa > Chordata > Chondrichthyes > Torpediniformes > Narcinidae > Narcine > Narcine bancroftii. The sequence goes on along the minus strand of NC_091470.1, from coordinate 96,744,509 downwards.
TGACGGCTGCACAAATGCGTTTCGGTGATCTGCCCCGATAGTTAGGAGATGTGCTCGTTATAAACTGCTGGAGGAACTCACCGGGTTTATGGATGAAGAGTTTAGGCTCGAAAAGCCGACCATTCTTCTTCTACCTGAGATCCTCCGGCAGAACGTGTTGAGCCCCTAAGCCTCTGTGTGTCTCCGGCGAGGCGATGTGCGCCCGGGCTCCTGTGACACATTCCAAACCTTTAGCAAAGAGAGAGAGTGGTGGGGGGGTTTAAATCTCGCCCATACTCGAATCCTTCTTGGTCCTTCCTGAGGAGTTGGGCCCTGGGATTGCCCGTCCTGCTGCAGAACCGCGCTTTTTCGCTCCAATCCAATCTATTACTTTTGGAATCTGTCAGGATTCACTTGTCTCCTGTGCGAATGGAAACACTCAGCAGATCAGGCTGCATCTATGGACAGAGAAACGGAGATTTCGGGTCGAAGGAGAGTTCCTTTTAATCCGATCAAATGCAACACCTCTCTCTATTGCTTCTCTTTGACTGTAAGAGGCGTTAGGCAATTTCTGTCTTGCAGCAGGCAAAGAAAATTTTCATGCACTTGGACACTGTGATAACAATAAATTGAATCTTGACCTCTTCCCTCCCATCCTGCTGTCTCTCCAGGAGACGCAGAGCAGTTCAGAGGAGTGCCCTTGGCCTCAACCCCAACCTTGACCCTCCCCTGACTGCCGCCAACTCACCACCACCTCCTCCAGCCCTGACCTATCGGCCCGACTGGCAGCTGGACTGCAGTCTGGGCACGCTGCAGCTTTCTTCACTCAAAGCCGAATTCTCCCGAGAAAAGGCTGCGGTTGAAGTAAAAACAACGCCGGAGAAACGCAGCAGGTCAAACACTGCATAACCAATAGCTCGAAACACTGGTTATGTATAGTATCTTTACACTGTTTGACTTGCTGCGTTTCTCCAGCGTTGTGTTTTTTAACTGAATCACCGAACTCAATCTGCATTAGAAACGGATGTTCCTGCCGAGGGTCATCTGTCCGAGATCTTCTTTCGATTTTTTTTCTCTCTGGAACCACAGCCTGACCTGGAACTGTCCCACCTCCTGCAGCACAACCTTTACTTACATTCCTTTGTGAGCATCTAACTCTGTGGTTCTGAACCTTTTTCTTTCCACTCACATCAGTGCTCTGTGATTAGTAAGGGATTACTTAAAGTGGGATGTGAGTGGGAAGAAAAAGTTTGAAAACTACTGTTTAATCGTCCCTCATTGACTCGTTATGTGCACGGTTTCATAACTCCAAAAGAACTGGGCCAATGACAATATTTCTCAAGCCGAATATTTCAGTAACAATCAGGTTCAGAGCAGTGGTTCTCAACCTTCCCACTCACATCCCACTTTAAGTAATCCCTTACTAATCACAGAGCACCGATGGCATAGGGATTACTTAAAGTGGCATGTGAGTGGAAAGAAAAGGGTTGAGAACCATTGGTCTAACTCATTTCTCAAACCCTTTGCCTGGGTAACCTCGTCATCTCAAAGTAAAAACGGCACTGTAGAAACTCAGCAGGTCAAACAGTGTATTTACCTTCATCAAGGTCTGAGCAAAATGTCAGCGAGCAGCCAAACAAAATAGTGAGGGAGGAGCATAGTCCCACAGGCAGGAGGTGGATAAGGGAAGGAGGAATGTCTCTGTAAATGGAAGGGGGTGGAGGGCAGGAGAAAAGAAGACAGAGGGATGGGGAAGAGGGGGAGATTGGGGAGTGGGCCAGCAGAAACCTGAGAGGTCGCTGTTAATGCCATCCAGTCGGTGAGCACCCAAACGGAATATTAGGTGTTGCTCCCCCAATTTACAGGTGGTTTTGGATTGCCAGAACTCTAGGCCACCTGTAACACTCTACAACTTAAACCTAGATATCTCTAGCCTCACCCAGTCAGAAAATCCCCTCTTCCCTCCCTGCTTTTCTGTTTGCCCCATACTGGTGAAGAAGGGTCCCTAACCTGAAGTAATGACTCTCATATCTTTCGGGGAGGGTTCCCAGCATATTTCTGTCTTTGTTTCAGATTTCCAGTATCTGCAGTTTTTTTTAATGTTGTTTAAATTCTTTCTTAATCGTCCATGTTCCGTTTCCCTCCCCGTGGGAGTGAGTTCCACATTCCTGCTGTTTAGATAGAGTAGTCCTTGTGAATTACTGATTGTGTTTCTGGCTGACTGCCTCTGGTTATGTCCTCCAAGCAGCAACATTCCTCTATCAGCCCAACCCCAAGGCATCTGATGAGAACATGACCCAGTCTCTGTGCTGGTGATGAATGAGGTCAGGGAATAAAGAGTTAGGACACTTGTATTTACATAAACGTTCTCCACAGCCGCATGTGTACTGTTTTATCCTTTTGTAGATGTCAGCACACAAAACTGGTCAAACCACGAATTAAAACTTCAACTCAATCTCTCTGGAAAGAAATTTTAGCACTTGCTTTATTTTTTTATCTATACATTGACCACCGCCAGTGGGCTGATAACGCCTCAAACCGTGCATCTTGGCGCCTCACAGTTTGGCGGGCAGCAACCTCCTTTGAAGAAGACCGCAGAGCCCACCTCACTGACAAAAGGCAAAGGAGGAAAAACCCAACACCCAACCCCAACCAACCAATTTTCCCCTGCAATCGTGTCTGCCTGTCCCGCATCGGACTTGTCAGCCACAAACGAGCCTGCAGCTGACGTGGACTTTTTACCCCCTCCATAAATCTTCGTCCGCGAAGCCAAGCCAAAGAAGAAAGATTTGTAGTCCTGCTGTTGAATCTCTGGTGTACCTACCCTACCTGGATTGATACCTTCCAGGTAATGCCACCAAGATGTACTCCCTCACAGTTACCTGAACTGAACTTGGTGCAAAACACTGCCGTCCTCCAACTTTACATTATCGGAGGATGCATAAAATGTTTTGAATCTGTGCCAATGTGGATGTTAATTGTGCAAGGGGAAAACCACTTGTCCCCATCTTCCCCAATGACTGGCCACTCTCATACATCGACTCCCAGTCCTGAAGGCATCTGGCAATCCTTTCTGCTGTTTGACTCCAATTTCCTGTTCCCTGATAATGGGGTGTTCTATCAAGCTTAATAAATTACATCTATGGTATTATCGCAATTACTTCAACATTTCATTCAGCCTTGTCAGATGATGCTTCCTCCTTTGAAATAAGAGTCACAGTCATACAGGCCCTTCAGCCCGATTGGTCCTTGTAACCAAGTTATTTAATGAAGCTAGGCCCATCTTCCTGCGTTTGACCCGTATCCTGCCATATTGTTCTTACCTGTGGCCCTGTCTGCCTCTTACCCATGACCCTGTCTACCTCCTATCCAGGGCCCTGTCTACCTCTTACCCATGGCCCAGTCTACCTCCTATCCAGGGCCCTGTCTACCTCTTACTCCTGACCCTGTCTACCTCTTACTCGTGACCCTGACTACCTCTTACTCGTGACCCTGTCTACCTCTTATCCATGGCTCTGTCTACCTCTTACCCATGGCCCTGTCTACCTCTTACGCGTGACCCTGTCTACCTCTTACTCGTGACCCTGTCTACCTCTTACTTGTGACCCTGTCTACCTCTTACTCGTGACCCTGTCTACCTCTTACTCGTGACGCTGTCTACCTCCTATCCGTGGCCCTGTCTGACTCCTGCCCGTGGCCCTGTCTGACTCCTGCCCGTGGCCCTGTCTACCTCTTCATCTGTCTATTCCTGGCTGCACCCTCTCTTTTTAGATCTCTCTACTTTCCATTCATTGAAAATTCTCAGGACCTCTTCTTTCTTAACTCTTTGGACTCTGGCCATTTTTAACCTTTCCCAATATATACTCCAGACTCGGTCCACAGGTAAACTACAGTACAAACCACCTGGTAGATCAGTATAAAACCAGTGCTAGAAAATGGGGACATGGAGTATATGCGCTTGTTGGTAGATCCTGAAAACAGGGACATGGGTTAAATATCAGTATTAATGGCTTGTTCACCAGTAGTTACATTCTCTGGGTGCTGTGCGAGGTTCTGGACACAAGGTGAGGTGGAAGTCATTGAGTGTATTTAAGGCAGAGAGTGATTAGCCAGGGCATCAAAGATTATAGGTAGAAGGGCAGTGGAGATGAGTTGTGAAATGGATCAGTTCGTTATTGAACGGCAGGGCAGGCGCGCGTGGGCTGAATAGGTCTTATTTGCTGACACCAAAGTTGGGCATTGTTGGAAGCACAGGAAGAGCTGATGATCATCTTCCCAATGCCAGCTGGTCCTGTGCAGTCCATTCTGATCACAGACCCATGAGAATCTTTTGTCTGCCTTGGACGAAAGAATGAATTGTAGTTGTGATCTCTGAGAGTCACTGAGTGACAAGTAGAGAATGCCTGCCTGCCACAGTCTGCAGCTGAGAAATCTCCGGCAAATATTTCATTCCATTGTTGTTTTTCTGAAGTAAAAGCAGAGGTTCAGGCTGGGGAAAGGACTTGCTTTCAACTATTTCTGTGGTGATACATTGCATGACTAAGCAAGGCTCATTCACTAAGAGTGCCCTTTGTTCCAATGGAATGCAATGATAACCCTTGCTTTCTTTCTCCCCTGCAAACAATCCCCTCATTTCTTCCTTCTCTTGGCTTTTCAAAGAAGTCCTGTTGCAGCTGAAACCTTGCAGAGTTGGCACTGACAACAATGGGGACAGTTCTAGTTGGCCTATTACAGAAAGAATGTGGAAACTTTGGGAAGGGTACAGAAGAGATTTACCAGGATGCCACTTAGATTAGAAGCTATGAGCTTCAGGAAGAGGTTGGGCAAACATAGAACATCATTAGCACATTACAGGCCATTCAACCCTTAATGTTGTGCCAATCTATACTAACCCAGAAAACTCTTTCCAATATTTTTGAGTTTTACACACACACACACACACACACACACATATATAGGTAATAACAAGAATATATATCTAACAAAGTAAACCTTTATTAACAAATAGCTGTAAACAACCTATGAAAGAGACAAAAAATGTATATAAAGCAAAAACTATTCTAATAATCTAACCCTTCCCTTGTGAAGTTATGAATAAACATATCTGTTCCATTAATGCATGAAGGAAAGGACAACCAAATGGGATCCAATAATCTTATGAATTCTGAAAATAATTAAGGAAAGGACCCCATAAATTTAGAAAACGAAGGTTCATTACATTAGTTGAGCATCTAATTTCGAGTGAGATGGATAGTTGAGTTTGAGTTTAATTGGGCATCATATTTGGCACAGATATATGCTTTTCTATGTCGCTGTGCTTTCCTATGTCCTGTGAGAGTGGAGTGTGAGGTTAGACACTGCTTCATGGGGGGAGTTGGAGTTTGGGTGTGGTGGGAGAATGAAACGTGAGGTTAGTGAGACACTGTTTCACAGGGGGGAGTTGGAGTCTGGGTGTGGTGGGAGAGCGGAGTGGGTTTAGCATGATTGTATTTCTTTGGGAAGAGCTGAAGACGTGCGTTGGGAGATCGGAGCGTGGGGTTAGTGAGACACTGTTTCTTGGGGAGAACTGAAGAAGCAAGCGTTGGGAGATAGGAGAGATCAATTTTAAACTAAAGAGAGAGTTTACTCAGTATCCGCCCTGCAATTCCCCTTCAGATGTTGTTTTGAGTGCAGCTTGCAGTTGTCAGCAAAGTTTAAACAGGTCCTTGGATGCAGCTTTCAGGGAAACAGCCTAATTTAATTGTTACTTGGAGGACTTAAATCAAAATTTTCATTGATTACATCATAGGAATTTGAAATCTGAAGTGAATTAAAATTTATCAAATGAAAGGGACACTCACATCCTGTTTAAATTCTCTTCGGCAGAAGGTAGAAGGTCACAAGGAACTGGATAAACATTGGGTTTTGCCCTAATGATCATGATGTTCACATGTAGGAACATTCTAAACAAGGAGGCAGGCAGGACAAACAACAATGTAGCAGGGTGGGATTAGCGGAAAGCTGCTTAAAGCAGGTTTTAAGGGATTCATGGGTTTATTGTTATTGGTAAAAACAGCGACAGATGAAGAGGGCAGGGTGGGAATAGATCAAGGGAGAGAGGCTGAGGGAGCGAGGGGGAGGGGGAGAGATTGAGGGAGGGTAAGGGAAAGAGGGGGAGGGAAGGAGAGAGAAAGGAAGGAAGAGGGAGAAACCCGGCCCTCCCTCCTCTGTAGTGTGGGAGATGGGGAGAGCACGCACAGTGGGAACAGTGTTGCATTTAGCCATAAGCTAAACAAGCTACAGTTTAGGGCCTCACAATCCACAGAGGCATCAAAAATATATTAATGTTAAAATTATTTTAAAAATTACATTTAAATGTTGTTTCCAGGCTGTACTATATTATAATCTGTGGTAGAGACCAAGCTACCAAATGATTAATGTATAATCAGTAAATTCATTCAGTTGAAAATAATTTGTATTGTAATTTTTTAACAAGGAGCCTCCAAGCTTTATACAGTTTAGGGCCTCATCATCTAAATCCGGTACCAGGACAAAGCCTGATCCTTCTCATCCCCCAGCTCCGTCCGGCCCCTGAGTGCTGAGTAGGATCTAACATAACATAACATAACAATTTTACAGCACGGAAACAGGCCATTAGGCCCTTCTAGTCCACACCGAACCAAACACCCCTCTCTAGTCCCACCTCCCTGCACAATGCCCTTAACCCTCCATCTTCTTCTCATCCATATACCTGTCCAACCTATTCTTAAATAATACAATTGACTCCGCCGCCACTATTTCTCCCGGAAGCTCATTCCACACGTCTACCACTCTCTGAGTAAAGAAGTTCCCCCTCATGTTACCTCTAAACCTCTGCCCCTTAATTCTTAACTCATGTCCTCTTGTTTTAATCTTTCCTCCTCTTAACGGAAATAGTCTATCCACATCCACTCTGTCTATCCCTTTCATAATCTTAAATACTTCTATCAAATCCCCTCTCAACCTTCTACGCTCCAAAGAATAAAGACCTAATCTGTCCAATCTCTCCCTATACTCTAGATGCTTAAACCCAGGTAACATTCTGGTAAACCTTCTCTGCACTCTCTCCACTCTGTTTATATCCTTCCTATAATTAGGCGACCAGAACTGCACACAGAACTCCAAATTAGGCCGCACCAACGTCTTATACAGTCTCAACATCACCTCCCAACTCCTATATTCCATGCAATGATTGATAAAGGCCAGCAAACTAAAAGCCTTCTTCACCACCCTATTCACGTGAGTTTCTACCTTCAGGGAACGATGTACCGTTACTCCTAAATCTTTCTGCTCTTCTGTATTCATCAATGCTCTCCCATTTAGTTTCAGACATGATAAACCCCCACTGCCGCCCAGCTTCGGAGACCCAGATCTGAACCTGACCTCTGCCACTGACTGTGTGGAGTTTGCACATTCTCTCTGTCACTGTGCTTTTTCCCCAGGGTGTTCTGGTTTCCTCACACATCCCAAACATCGGGGTTGGTTAATTTACTCCATATGACACCCCCACCCGGTTCCTGGTGTTGGTTTGTGACCCAGCATCCCTGGAGGGGTGGGTGGGTGACTCAGCGACCCTGGGATGGGGTAGCTGGGTGATCTAGTGGCTCTAGCAGGGGTGGGTCCAGGGAGGGGTGGGTGAGTGACCAAGCGGCCCTGGGGCGGGGTGGGTCACCTGCGACCCCGCGAGGAGTGTGTAGGCCTGGGAGGGGGCAGTGTCAGTACTAGTGCTGCGCAATTACTCAGCAAAAGGAGGTGTAGGGTGCTCCTTTCATCCGAGAGCCTTGGGCAAGGCGTCAGACCTGTTTAGCCTCTAAATCAGGGTCACATGAAGCCGTGGATTGCAAACGGGGGGTGGTTCTTACAAGCAGATTCTACAAATTGGAATTTATGGTTGTAAAACTAAAAATCCTGGTAAATGGCCAGGGTTTCTCATCCAGTACGGAGACTGCAACTGAAGAAGATGACAGGAAATCCTTCAGTATTTTTCTCCTTGTATAATCATGAACTCAACATCGATGATGGTGTCAGCTCAAAGACGGAGCCTTCACCGAAGGAGAACAGGGGAGACAACAACTACAATTCGGAGGGTCAGAGCAGAGAACGGAATGGAGGGAGAACCATGATCGCCCACGCCGAACGGCAAGGCACCTGAATGAATGAGTTGCATCAGTCGGTGGAGCAGATCAACCAACACTGAAATACGAAGAGAAACTGCGGAGCTGCTCTTCCTCCACCCACCACCACTGCCAGACCTGTAGATTTCCCTGACCAGTTCCAGGTCTCCCAGTTTGGCCCCCACAAGGATCTTGAATACCTGTACAGCATTGACTGCTGTTCTCTTCGCTTCCCTCCACTTTGCTCCTTATTTCCATGAGCTCCCTGCAATTTATTCTCTCTCCTTACATGGGGGACGATTAACTCTGACTGCTGGCCTTTGAGCATTCAGGGGGAACCCACGCAGTCACTGGGAGAACGTGCGGACTTCACACAGACAGCAGCAGAGCTCGGGACTGAGCCTCAGTCATCGGGGCTGCTGCCCTAAAGAGCCCTCTGGCCAATCATGCCTCAGTTGGTAGGTTAAAATCCCAATCCAGGGCTGACAGAGTGCTGCACTGCCCTGCATTTCATCTCATCCAGGTCCACGTCTCTTAAGAACATAAAGACCAGGACAATAAGCTGAAGAAGCCTGGAGTGTTTCCCAGCGCCCTGACTAATATTTATCCCTCAGCGGTTGGCATAGCAGTTAGTGCAACGCTGTTACAGCACCAACGATCGGGACCCGGGTTCAAATCTAGCGCTGTCTGTATGGAGTTTGTACGTTCTCCCCGTGTCTCTGTGGGTTTTCTCCAGGGACTCCAGTTTCCTCCCATTGTTCAAAACGGGGGTTGTAGGTTTACTTGGGCGGCAAGGACTCATGGACTGAAAGGGCCTGTAACCGTGCTGTATGTCTAAATTAAAATATTTAAATAAATGTAATTTTAAAAAGGTCTTTGATTAGCCAGGGCATCAAGGGAGAAAGCCGGGGAGTGGGGTTGAGGGGGAGGATGGATCAGCTCATGATTAGAATGACAGAGCAGACTCATGTGATCTTGTGAACGTTGCTTACAAACGTCAGATTTGTATTTGTGGGCTGTTTGCTCCCGATCACAGCCCAGCATCTTGCCAGTGTGTCTTGGATTTCACTGTGGCATTCAGTGTGACCCCCATGCAGCAGGGAGAACTCTCCTTCATGCAGGCAACCAGTCCAACTTCTCTGCCTGTTCAAGGTGACAGCTCATAATCAATGTTCCCTCTAATTTTTATAAGTCAGCGTGCACAAAAATCTTACATCGTGCAAATATTTTGAAATTGTTTCAAGATAATTTTGGCACGGCCCATCTCTCATGGCTAATAAAACTGCATGTTTTAACATAAAACAAGTTTGTTTAACCAACTAATTAGTTAAGTGAAACAGCTAGCTAAGAGATGGTTTTCAATAAGTATTATTATTAATTACTACATTATTTTAGGTAACTGATCTTTTATGCCTACATTAATTTCCTTTGTGCGCTGGTTCGCATACGTGCACAGCTTAGAGAGAGCAGTGTAAATGAAAGAACATCAAGGTCCAGTGACCTAGAATAGATCGGAACTGTTTCCACAGTTTACAGTACACAGAGAAAAGAAAGATGAACAGATAAACAAAGGAAAAGTCTCCACATCCCAGTCCTTGGACCGTGGAAACATCCAGCAGGCTGGGAGTGTGGGCAAGGCCCGCACAGTGCTGCAGCTGTCCGACAGGATGGAGGGCTGGGAAAATCTCCCACCCTCTTCCGACTGCAGCGTCTCAAAGGCCAGCGCTGCTGGCCCGCTAGTGACCCACTACCCAGGAGTACCCCTGGGACAGGCACAGAGCAACATCCCCTCCAAGCCACCCAGAACTCCCGTACTCTCCCACGGATTGCACAAAATAAAGGGATGGTTCAGAGGAGGTCAATGTTGCTTGAAATAGTCAGTTCGTTGGAGAGTCGTGTTGCACGGTTCCAGGGCAGGGTGGGTGCAGAGAAAATTCTCTCTATTTACAGCAAACATAATTATGTTGTACCTCATGTATTATGCCAATTCATAAATTGTTATTTCAAGAAGTACTTTGTTTTCAGTGCACATTCTGTTCTGTCCCATGTCGTTCTTGCCAAATCCTGCTTCGGCTCAGTCTAGAGGGACCAACCGAGGTGGCCTGTTTCTGTGCTGTAATTGTTCTACGTTGAGGCAAGCTCAAATAAAGGTTATGCAGAAGAAGGCTTCTCCTGCACTCACAGTGAAGCATGCAACAGAAGGATCAGGCAGGAGGGGTATATGCAGTGTTACGTTGATTTGTTGATCTAGCCCTGCCTCTCCAATGTCCTCCTTACTTACACAGAAACCCTTCAAAAACGTATCGGGTTAATGGAGCACATGGACTCATAGCACCAAATTGGCCTGTTACAGTGCTGTGTGTCTAATATTTTCAAAAGAAGGTTGTTGGATGCAGTATTGTGACATTGGACATTCCAAGGGCAGGTATTGCATGGATCAGATAGAAGGTGCATAGGCAGTATGGTTACAAAGCTGTCAGTTCCCACTGATGCTAAACAGGGGTACCTTCCCCTTCTCAACACCCTGCGATCCCTTCCTTCTCAGTCTGAGGCTCGTGACTACTTTTCAGGCACTTTCATATCCTGTTCGAGGGCCTGTGCTGCATCACCACGAATCAGGCAAGCTTCACCACACTGATGTCAGAGAAACCCTTGCCACCCAGCATTGCCAAACCCTCGTGTTTGGAACTTCTCTGCCCTTTCCCCAGGGAATCTTTGAGCTAACATCTTGTGCTGGACCCTAACTGGCGTGAGCCCAGGTCTGGAGGTCAGGTCAAGTTTATTGTCATCTGCTTGTACAAATACAACCCGACGAAGCAGTGTTCCTCATGATCCCAGGCCCCAGTTTCTTTCTAAATTTAAAATTTCTCTTTCTCTAGTGTCACATCTCATGGTAGTTCATACAGGTCTGCAATGTAGACATACTGCCCAGTAACAGGCCCCTCTGGCCCATGATACCCCAATTAGCCTGGAATCCCCATACATTTTGAATAGAAGGAGGAAACTGGAGTACCAGGAGGAAACCCACGCAGACTCGGGAGAACATACAAACTTCTTACAGACAGCACCAAATTCAAACCCGAATTTGGCGCTGTAAAGCGTTGGACCAACCATAACTCTAACCCCTTTTTAAATAGGAGATTTGGGCTTTGTAAATGCAGAAGTGTTGGGTACAACATTTAAGTTACAAAATTCTAGCTTGGCCTCTGTTGGCATACCATGGTGAACTCCGAGCAGCAGAGTGAAACACAACGGGCTGGAGACACATCATAAACACATTGAAATATCCAATTAGCACTTTTTGATGGTCTGGATTCCTCCCCTGTTGTTAGAATTCTGAGACGTTCTGCCTCAGCCTTTTCTAATCCTTCCACGGGCTCGAAACGTTGACAATATAGATGCTGAATAGACCAGCTGAGTTTCCTCCAGCGTTTCGGTGTGCCAAGTCTGAGCAGCAGACCTGGGGAAGTGGGGGAGGAGGAGCTGGCATGCTGGAGAGAGGGCTGAGAACGCATGCTGGAATGGAACAAAGAATGTGAGCCATGGCCTAGGGGGAGACTGGGGTCTGGGATCATGAGAGCAAGACAATGCATAGTGAGGTAGGGGTCAGGGGTTGCTGGAATAAATGAAGTCACCCCCGTGGTTGGAATCTAATGGGCCAGATTTGAGACGATCCCCAAGGAGAAGTGAACATGTCATTAATGCACACTGCACTAAGAGCAATGGAGGCCAAACGTTCTAATGGGTGATGGAGAAAAATCGCTGAAATAAAGAATGAAGCTGAGAAGGCTGTTGGCTGAACAAAGGATGGCACTGGTCAAATGGGCCAAGACACCATGTCTTGAAGGTGAAATCCCAGGATGTTAGAGACTTAACACCCGGTTTCTGACCATTACACTGGGGAAATTTTGGCCTAATATGTTGGACCATCTCTGTTAGGGCCAGTCTAAGGAGCAGCCTCCCCAGAGGTAGGGCATTGAGGGGAGGTTGACCAGAACACACCACTCTGACGGTGATCCTTATCGTCTGTGTAGGAGAACGAGTCAAGGAGCAGAACAGATGAAGAACATGATGCTGAAAGTTTTTGTGGTCGTGGCCCTGATGTTTGGCCTCACTGTTGCTGCAGAGGTAGGTGGTGCATTTCCCCCCCCCACCTCTCCAATTTCCCTCCCTTCAACCCCCTCCTCACGTCTCCCTCCCTTCATCCCCTTCCTCACCAATTTCCCTCCTTCCTTCCATTCCACCTCCTCACCCATCCCTCTCCTTTCATCCTCCCTTCTCACCCCTCACTTTTCATACCCCTCTCACCTCCTCATCACTCTCCCTTCTCACCCCCTTCCTCACCCTCCTCCCTCACTCATCCTTCATCCTCCCTCCTCACCCCACTCTTTTCATCCCCCTCCCTCCCCCTCCTCATCCCACTCTCTTCCCCCTCATCCCTCTTCTCCTCCTCACCCCTCCCCCTCAACCCTCTCCCTCCCTCTCCTCACTCCTCTCCCTCCCTTCATCCCCCTCCTCACCCCCTTCCTCTCCATTCTCCCTCGATCCCTTGAACTCTGCTCCATTCAATGCTCCCTTGACCTATGACCCCATTCCCCCTTTCTCGACCACCACCACCCCCATTACCTTGCCCCCTTGACATCTGCCCCTTTTACCCCAATCCTTCGACCTTCAGATTTTACCTGTCACAAACCCCAAGCCTGTGGACAGTCTGAAGCTGAGCTCAGAAAGGGCAGCCTGGTGTCTAATCCAGACCCACTGAGGGAACTGCTCGGGGCCAGGGAGAGGAGAACAGTGCAGGATCTCGGCAGGAGAGGCCATTCACAGAGCCGTGGGTGTAAAGCCCGACCCTTATATCCTTGATCTGTTCCCTTTCAGGAGCCCCTGCGGATCAGAAGAGGAATAAGAAAATTTGGGATCCATTCATCTCGAAGTGAGTTCACCATGAAGCGTGGGTTCCAATGCTTGTTAACTATTTGCACAAGTGGGTGTGTGTGTGTGTGTGTGTGTAGGAGGAGGTGTGAGTGTGTGTGAGAGTATCAGAGTATGAGAGTGTGTGTGTGAGTGTAGGAGGAGGTGTGAGTGTGTGTGTACAAGGAAGTGTGGGTGTGTGTATGTGTAGGATGAGGTGTGAGTGCGTCTGTAGAAGGAGGTACGATCTGGTTTGAATCGCTTCCTCCTGCTCCCAGGAGACCCGTGTGAGGACAAACAAAAGGTGTCTTACTCCAATCACAACATCACCTGGAGTCTCTGCACAGTCCTTACACTTGCCTAAGATGAGAGAGAGCAGAGGTTCCTGGACTGCCCTCGAGAAAGCAGATGTGTCAGCTGAGGAGAGATTGAGGAGGCAGGACCCCTGTTGAGCTCAGAATGACAGGCGACCTCACAAGACTCTTCTACCTGTTGATAGGTTAAATGTCGGGAAGATATTTCCCTAGGCGAGGAATCTAGAACCCGGGTCACAACATGACAGGGTCATTTTGGACAAAATGTGGAGAAATACCTTCTGTTGGATGCTAAATTCAGAGAACTACTGAGACTCGGGTGTCAACAGCATCCAAAGAGATTGGTAGTGAAGTGGCTGTGTGTGGTGTGCTGTTAGCCAGAATCAGATACACACAAGTAAATACTGTACAACAGACTTTAATCCACAAAGACTTCCACAGAGCCAGGCTGGATGTAGATGTAGCAACTCTGAGTGAGGCCTTGAGAGGCCAGCTCAGGCTTATATCCCGGAGGGTGATCTACACCCGACCGGGTGGGGCTTTATCCATTCTGGCTGACTGATTGACAGCCAGCCAGGTGTTGTCCTATCCTCTTACACTCCTGCGGGTACAGAGGTTGCCCCCTGCAGAAGGCCGGTGGTGTACTATCACGTTGTGAAAGGTTCTGCAGATAAGACTGAAAAATGCCTGTGATCCTGGTGAATGGAGGACCAGGCATCTGATGTGTTACTCTCAGCTCATTAACAGGTCATTCCACCCCACAAGCCCATGCCCAACAACACCCCATTAACCTCCACCCTCCCCCCCCCCGCCCCGTACGTTTTGAAGGGTGGGAGGAAACCAGAGCATCTGGAGGAAACCCATACGGATACAGGGAGAACGTAGCCTTACAGATTGCGCTGGATTTGAACCCCGGTTGCTGGCTCTTTAATAGTGTTGCTCTAACCAGTTGTCCAGATGTTTCTGACCTGCTTGGCCAGATGTTAGCCTGGCTGCTGCTCACTGACCCGGGATGCTTTAACCGTTACAGATCACTGTACAGACCGAGGCAATTCCAAGGTGTACCTGCGAGGAGAAACTTGGCTTCAGCTGCAGGGGAGATATGTGAAGTACTGCCGGTGTAATGGCTGGAAGATCCGGTGCCACAGTGTGTCTGTGCAAGGTGAGCATGGCAGGAGTTCCTCAGCCCAAGTCCTGCGGGCGGTGGTCCCGCATGTGCCAGGCCTTGCGCCGTTCCCTCACTGGGTCTAGAGCCCACATGTCCAGGATCACCTGCTTCTGGGGTGGGGTGGGGGGAGGAGGCAGGTGGAGGTTGGGACAGGATAGGAGTGGTCCTGTGCTGCCCTGGTTCCTGAAGGAGAGGGGACGGGCATACGGGAGTGCCCCACGAGGGTGCTCACAATGGAGGACACCGTGCGCCAGCAGCGGAGGCTATCTGTGGCCTCTGGGTCCAGAGGGATGCTGTGGCGTGTGTGGAGACCCACTGGGGTCCCAGGGTGCAGGGGGAAAATGGGGGTGGAGGAACTCTGTGGTCTGGGGAGGCAGAGTGCTACCAGGGTCCCAGGAGATGCAGTGAGCCGCCAGGGTCCCGGGAGGAGCGGAGGGCCAGCCGGGTCCCAGGAGATGCGGAGAACCACCATCACCTACGGGCCTTGGGGAGATTATATAGGTGTCAGGGACCCTGACAGCCGTCATGTTTAACTGCTCTCTGTGCTCTCTGACAGACTGCTCACAGAATAAGTGCTACAATGGTGGGAGGTGTTGGCAGGCCATTTACTCCCAACACCACGTGTGCCAATGCCCTTCCCGCTACAGGGGGCAGCTTTGTGAAATCGGTAGGTGTTACTGCTGTTACCCCACCCCCTCCACCCTCATCCCATCCCCCCAGGTCAGAGCAGAAGAAGGGGCAGTGGGCCAGTTGGCATGGGCCTACAATTTTGAGGGTGGCCAACTCCTCCGATAGAGGCAAATGGGGGACCCTTGTAAAGAAAATGAAAGGGGGAATCCTTTAGCAAAAATATTAATATTTTAAAGAAGATTCATTAAAAAGATTAATACAGATAAAATATGAATAAATAAGGGCAGAAAACTGAAACCAACATGTTCCAAATTTATTATATGAATCTTGTTGTGGTGGCCAGACACACAAAGAAACTGTATCTTTTCCCACTCTTCTCACGATCACCACAAAGCTCACCCTGCACACGCATCACGTGGGAATGAGTGATCGTGTCTGCCTTGCTTGATAGAGCCTGTCTTCCCCCACCAGTTTCTTCATGCTCATATATTTGTTGTGTCGTGCAATTGGTTTATAAATATATAGTCAGGCCTGTGAGTAGTTTCAATGCCTGTTAATAAAAGATATGTTATCATATTTTAAATTAATTGTTTAATTATTAACTTTGTTGTTTAGAGCTGACTTTTGCATTTTATGCACTCATGCTCTTAATGAGCTGTTTGAAATGGGGCCTACATTTCCCATCTGGCCTAGGCCTATTACCAGCTTTGCACGGGCCTGACCCCACTTACCTACTCCCCCACCCCCTCTGCTTGGCCCACAGCCCCTTTGCCTTGCCTTGACCCCATGCTTTGTGTTGTAGACACAGCAGAGAGGTGCTACATGGGGCGGGGAACCAGCTACCGCGGTATTTGGAGTACCAGCAGCACTCACAGTCCGTGCCTGAACTGGAACCTGCCTGCCCTGGACCGCTCTCAATACAACAGCCGCGCTTCCTCCGCCCAGCAGTGGGGGCTGGGTAACCACAACCACTGCAGGTAGGGCTGGGCCTGGCTCTGCATGGTGGGGTTGGGGGGGTGGGGGTGGGTTGATCCTGTCCCCATGGGGGGAGGGGAGGGTGGGGTGGGGTAAACACTTTTCCCACGGGGGGACTCAACACTGTCCCCACAGAGGAGAAATACTCTCCCCATGGGGGGGCAACAGTGACCCACAGGGATGAAACACTCTCCCATGGAGGGGGACCAACACTGTCCCCATGGGGGGAAACACTCTCCTCATTGGAGGGGGGCAACACTGGCCCCATGGAGGGGCAACACTGTTCCCCAACAGGGAGGGCCAAAAACTGTCTCCATGAGTGGTGGGCAAACCCTGTCTGGATGTCGAGGAAGGGGGTTCAGTTTCTAGTCACACAGACAAAACCCCAGCCCCTGCCTGATTTCCTCAGGCCTACCCCCTTCACCTCGTCCCTACCCTGGGGGGATCCAGTGGGAATATCCCTGGGCTCCAGGTTCGAACACCTGTGCTGGGGAAGTCCAGTGGGAATGACTGCTGGGGCCCAGGTTGGATTTCCCTGTGCTGGGGGTCCAAGACGAGATGTTCCATGCCGGGAAGTTCCAGCCTGGCTGAGATGTGAGTCTAACCTCTGTCTTGTTGCAGGAACCCTGACAACGACACCATGCCCTGGTGCCACGTCTACGATAGGCA
Organism: Narcine bancroftii; assembly: GCF_036971445.1. NCBI lineage: Eukaryota > Metazoa > Chordata > Chondrichthyes > Torpediniformes > Narcinidae > Narcine > Narcine bancroftii. The sequence goes on along the minus strand of NC_091470.1, from coordinate 96,727,731 downwards.
CGTCCTCACCTGGGCCAAGTGCAGCCTTCCTGCCTGCCCTCAGCGTAAGTCTCCCATTTTCCCCTCAGTCTCTCCAGCAGGAACAGGGTAGGGGGTGAGGGGAAACCTCTCTGACATGATGCCCTTCTGCACCTCTAACCTTTGACATAGCCCCCCCAATGCCTCCATTTTTCCCCACCAGCTACCCTCTTGCTGTCTCCCTCTCTTGGGTTCAGCACTCTTTCGCTCACCCACTCCCCCAGGTGTGCCCCCATTAGGTATCCATCTCTCTAGCATCCACTTCCCCCTCCCCACATTCTCTCCAATGTGCCACATTTTCTCTCTCTGCTCTCTAATTTGTTTAGACATTCAGCACGGTAACAGGCCTTTCTGGTCCTAGATCCACCTGCCACCCAATTGACCTACAATCCCCAGTATGTTTTGAAGGGTGGAGACCCGGGGAAAACCCACGCAGACATGGAGAGAACGCACAAACTTCCTTCAGCCTGTGCTGGATTTCAGCCCTAGTCATTGGGGCTGTAACAGTGTTGTGCCAACTGCTGTGCCAACCATGCCCTCTCGCCTCATTTCCCCTCCCTCCTAACTCCCCTTCAAGAGCACGTCCACCTCATTTGATAGAGTCACATTCTAGTATGCACTTTCTTTGTCCGTCCCGTGTGAAGTCGGTGGGTTTTCCCCCCCTCCCCCCTGGGCCTCCCTCTTCTCGGGAAGATGGAGGAGTGATGGGGACTGGGCATTAACCCGGCCTCTGTCTGCCCACAGGCTTCAACACTGAGTGCTCCACCAAGGATGGTGCGGAGTACCGGGGAACCAGGAGTTACTCTCAGCACGGGAGGCCCTGCCTAAGCTGGGACTCTGAGGACGTGCGTGCCAAGCCACACAACGCCTGGATGCACAAGGCCCCTCAGCTGGGGCTCGGGAGTCACAATTACTGCAGGTATGGCCCGCAGCAGGATGGGGCACCCTTCGTTTTCTGAGGAAAGCAGGCTGAGGAGGCCAGATGGGGTTCATGAGGGAAGGAGTTCCCTCCCTCGAGGGGAGGGGAGGGGGAGGGGAGCAGTTGGAAACCTGCACTGGGTCTGGAGACTAGGGCTGGTTGGGTGACTGTCAGCCAGCCAGAAGGTGATGGACTGAATGGCCTCAGGCTGTGTGGCAGATGCTCTATGGTGGTCCATGGCAACAAAGGGAAGGGTCAGGTTCAGAGCAGCAGCTGAACATGTGATCCCAGATTCCTGTTGTCACATTCATTTGTTAGGAAAGTGGAACAATGACTGCACTTCCCGAGAAGACTGAAGCGGGCGAGGCTACCGGCCGCCATCATGTCATCCTTCTACAGGAGCTCATTTGAAAGCGTCCTGTTCGGCTGCATCACAGTGTGGTACAGTTGCTGCAGAGACAGTTCGGAGGTCAATCCACAGGACCATAAGAGTGGCAGAGAGGATGGCTGGAGTCTCCCCACCACCCCCCCCCCCCCACATCGATATAATCTACCGGGATCATGTCTGAAGAGGCTACGCAAAATCATTGAGTACCCCTTCCACCCCGCGCACTACATCTTTCAGCTGCTCCCGTTGGGGAAGAGATCTAGGAAGATCAGAACCAGCACCACCAGGCTGAGGAACAGCTTCTTCCTACGGGCAGTGGAGAACGCTGAACAACCAAAGGAACTGCTTGCACTCACTGAGACTCTCGTATTCATGAAACAATATTTATTTGTACAGATGAAATACTTGTCCTGCAGATGTACAGCACATTTCCCTGTATCTGAAATGCTCAGGACCAGATGGTTTTCAGTTTTTGGATTAATGGCTTTAAGCAGATAGGAGCATCATCAGAATCCTTGTATCAGTGGTTAAACAACAAAAAATGGCGGCCGACTTTCCGAGCATGAAATAATATTTAATGCGTTCCAAAAAAAACAACTTGATCTCTGCTTACAAAATAAGATAATTGCAGCGCAAACACAAGAAATTCTCAACAACCTTTTCAAATGTTTCCTTGCGTGTCACCTGCTTCATTGACAGTGGTTTTTGCCTACAAAGAATTTGGACTTGATTTGGATGGTGCACAAAAAAGATTTGTTAGGATAGCCCTAGCCGTAGCAAAAAACAATGGTTTTTGCCTTCAAAGTCCCTCTTTGATTTTATAAACTGAACAATTCTTGTTCTGTTATGAATGCATGTTGCTCTAGTCTTTCAATAATTCTGTCAGACATTTTCACTGTGTTGCACAGCACACGAGAGCTCCGTTGTTATCCAACTGACACCAACAGAGTGTCAGAGCCCCACATGAGCAAATCAGCTGAGAAAGTTTATTCAACTTGCCATGTCAGATCTTTGGATCTTTTCGGTATTCAGAACTTTGGATACGGGGAAACATACTGCATTGTTTGTCTGTATGTGTGTTATGTCTGGTTGTGCGTCTACCTCCCCTCCCACCTCAGCACGTAGGTACAACTGTTCAGTTCCCGCACGGGAGGGATCAGAGCTGAGTTTTGAACAGTGGGAGGAAACTGGGGAAAACCCACATGGACCCGGTTAGAATGTGCAAACTCCTTACAAACAGCGCGGGATATGAACCCCAGTCCTGATCCCTGGTGCTGTAAAAGTGTTGCACTAACCATGCCGCCCAAATCAGTAAACCTTTTCTGTCAAACGTTCACATCTATGTCTGCTGCAACAGCGTGGATCTCCCTGTAGCCACCCATTTCAATTCCCTATCCCATTCCCTTGCACCAAGGACTGGAGAAAACTGTTTAGTTGGGTTGTACTTGTACAATCGGGTGACCATAAACTTTACAGAGGCATTTAGCATGGAAACAGGCAACTCAGCCCTCCACATCTGTGTTAACCACCAGCACCCACATCATTAATCCCACCTGCCCTCAGTGCCGGGTCAATCCAGGTGTTTATTTAGACCAATGGTTCTCAACCTTTTTCTTTCCACTCACGTCCCACTTTAAGTAATCCCTCTGCCATCGGTGATAGTAAGGGATTGCTTAAGGTGGGACAGGAAGGTTGAAGATCATTGCTCTAGACCTAATTGTTACTGAAATATTTGGCTTGAGAAAAATTGTCATTGGCCCATTTCCTTTGGAGTTCTGAAACCGTGCACATAACGAGTCAATCAGGTACGATTAAAACAGTGGTTTTCAAACTTTTTCTTCCCACCCACATCCCACCTTAACCAATCCCTTACTAATCACAGAGCACCAATGGCAGAGCGATGACTTAAAGTGGGATATGAGTGGGAAGATAAAGGTTGAGAACCATTGATTTAGACACGCTGTCAGTGACTCTGCTTCTGCCCCCCCCTCTGGCACGTGTGTTCCTACTTACAGGGTGAAGGAGGTGCCAACTGTCCAGGAAACCCTTTGATTCAAACGAACAATTTTTTTATTGATAATTAACCCGTCCGTACACATCTCATTCCAGGAATCCCAATGCAGATGCAAAACCCTGGTGTCACGTTCGGATGAGACATACTGTCCAAATGGAATACTGCGACATTCCGCAGTGCACCCTCTCAGGTGAGTATCACCCTCCCCGCTGGAGCATGGCCACCATTCACCCCAGCTCCCACCTCCCCTCCCACCTCAGCACGTAGGTACAACTGTTCAGTTCCCGCACGGAAGGGATCAGAGCTGAGTTTGGTTTTAGACATAGTATAAACACTCCGAAATGCTGGAGGAACTCAGCCGGTCTTTCAGTGTCCGTAGGAGACAAAGATCTATCGCTGACGTTTTGGGCCTGAGCCCTTCTTCAAGGAATAAACAGAATTAGGCCAAAAGTAGGAAATCTCTGAAGAGAGAGAGTGTTGGCTGGGGAGTGGGGGGGCGGGGGGGAGTCCAGACCACCCAACAGTGTTCATTGGATATGATAAGGGGAGAGGTGAGAATTTACCACACCTGTGCAAAAGGAGACAGGGAAAGGGAGAGACAGAGCTGGGGGAAGGCAGTGAAGGGGATAAAGTGGTGGGGAGGGTGTTTTAAAATGGAAGCCAGAGAAGTCAATGTTAATGCCAAGCAGTTGGAGGGTGCCCAGATAGAATATGAGGTGTGATTCCTCCAATTTGCAGGTGGTCTTAGTCTGGCAGTGCTTGAGACCATGGACAGGCATGTTGGCAAGGGAATGGGATGGGGAATTGAAATGGGTGGCTACAGGGAGATCCACGCTGTTGCAGCGGACATAGATGTGAACGTTTGACAGAAAAGGTTTACTGATTTGGGCGGCATGGTTAGTGCAACACTTTTACAGCGCCAGCGATTAGGACTGGGGTTCAAATCCCGCACTGTCTGTGAGGAGTTTGCACATTCTAACGGGGTCCGTGTGGGTTTTCCCCAGTTTCCTCCCACTGTTCGAAACGTACTGGGGGTGTAGGTTAATGGGGTATAAATTGGGAGGCACGGGCTCGTGGGTTGAAATGGCCTGATACTGTGCTGTACGTCAAAGTTGAAATGGTTTGCTCCTCTCCCCGTTATGCAGCAGAGAACTGCGGCAAGAGGGATCCCAAATTTCATCAGTTCCGTATCCAGGGAGGGGCACCAGTCGACATCACCTCCCACCCTTGGCAAGCGGTCATCTACATCTACCACAAGCGGGGCAAAACCTGGAACTTCCTTTGTGGAGGCAGCCTGATTGGATCGTGCTGGGTCCTGACAGCTGCTCATTGCTTCAGCTCCAAGTAGGTGATCAGCGCCACGACCCTCGGGGGCACAAGTCCACCATCACGGGCAGGCTAGAAAAGAGACCACAGGGAACGCTCAGTGGGGAGAGGGACAGAGGTGACTTTTCCAAATCCACACACTGATGGGGATGTATAAAGGTGGCTCAAAATAGACCACAGAAAGAGGGCTGGCCAGGGGTTTCATGTCTCGAGTCCACTACACCCTTCTGGGAGGTTGGGAGCAGGAGGGTCTAATTCAGTGATAACTATCTGTTGTATCTCTGGCAGTGAGGATCAATCACAGAGCATTGGCCAACAGCATGTGAAAGCAAACCTCAGCAGGTCAAACAGTGTCCTTGATGCAGTAAAGGTTAAAGTTACGGGAATGTCGGCAGGCATCCGAACAAAAGGAAGTGGAGAAGGGAGGGAGCGGAACAGCAGAGATCAGGGGCTGAAGGGATGCCTGGGGGGAAGGGAGGGGAAAAATTGGAAAGGGGGAGGAGAGCAGGTCAGCAAAAATCAGAGGAGTTGATGTGTGTGGATGGAGGGGACCCAGTCGGAAAATCAGGTGTTGTTCCTCCACTCTGTGGGTGCTCAGGGTGGGACAGTACACAAGGCCATGGACAGACACGTGAGTGTGGGAGTGTGACTCAAAATTGAAATGGTTGGCTACTGGTAGGTCTCTGTTACCGTAGCGGAGGGAGCAGAGGTGCTCATAGATGCGAATTCCCGATTTGTGCCCGGTCTCTCTGATGTAGAGGAGGCCACAGTTGGTGGGTTCAGAGGACCACACAGAAGGACAGACCCTTGGGGAGGGGAGAACCTCGGGTGGGAGGAGCCTTGTCAGTAGGAGAGACCCTCAGGTAGGGAGAAACTCAGGTAGGACGGACTCTCATGCAGGGTCACCCTCAGGGTACAGAGACCATCTTTGAGGGAGACCCTTGGAGCATGGAGACCCTCAGGGTTGGGAGACCCTTGGAGTATGGAGACTCTCGGGGAGGGTAGACCCTCGGAGTATGGACATTCACGATATATAAAGACCCCCGGAGTATGGAGACCCTCAGGGAGGGGAGACCCTCAGAGTATGAACACTCAGGGTACAGAGACCTTTGGAGTATGGAGACCCTCAGGGAGGGGAGACTCTCAGGGTACGGAGACCCTCAGGGAGGGGAGATCCTTAGGATACAGAGACCCTCAGGGTACAGAGAACCAGCCGGAGGGAGGAGGCTTGGGCAGGGAGCCACAGGGGAAGGAGGTGGGGGAGCATTCTGCTTGAGGACAATGTCAGCATGAGGACATCACTATTCAGTGCCCGAACTGACCCTCACCATCTCAGGCCAGCTTTCTCCAGTCACCCCCACTCCCCCCCCCCAACCACGACTGTGAAGGGCATCCCAGTCAGTCCCAGGCTAGACCTCACTGGGCTTTCAGGGTCCAGCCCAGTGCGGATGTCTCCCTCGGACGCCCAGGTTTTGGCTGTTGACCCCACAGGTGTGGGTCAGAAGATGTCAATTCACACTTAACTCCCTACTCCCGACCAGATTCAAGGCACGCGAGATGAAAGTCATCATGGGCAAGACCATCATTGCCGCGGAGACCACTGACGAGCAGACAATGAGTGTGGAGGAGTACTTCGTGCATCCGGAATTCACCGATGAAACCTTCAACAATGACATTGGTACGTTGTGCTCCTTTCCCCTGCGACAAGTTTCCCACACCAGGTGGTCTACACCTTCTGCCCCCCTCTTCTATGGCCCATAAAGGCCAAGGGGTCAGAGAGGGGGTGATCTCCCATGGAATCAGTGCTTTATGAGGTTCTGTGGACAACGGCTCCCTGTCCCTCACCGGGTGGGATGGGGGGGAGACTGGTGGGTATAGGGTGGGGGTCCTGCTCCCACTTGTATCAGGCTACGAAAGAATGGGAAACCTGAGACCATTTCTCCATTAGGAGCCTGAGCAGATCGGGAGGGTTAGGGTTGGGGGTTCTGGACACTTCATTGGGCGGAGGATCTTTATGATGGGCTCCATTCTTCATGAGGGAGGGTATGTTTCCTCAAGGACTTCGACTGTAGGGAGGAGAGGGCCTTTCCTCCAGGGTCTGGGACTGTGGGTGAGGGTCTTTTCCCTCAAGGTCCAGGACCATGGGGGAGGGCCTTTCACCTGGGGTCCCAGTCCATAGAAGAGGGTCTTTCCCCCAGGGGTCTGGGACCATGGGAAAGAGTCTCCCCCTGCCATCTTGAACTGTGGCAAAAGGTCCTTCCCCCTATGGTCTGGGACTATGGGAGAGGGTCTTTCCCCGGGTCTGGGACTGTGGGAGAGGGTCTTCCACCAACCTCCAGTGAGGAAATAAGTGCTGGCTTTGTGCATAGCTTCTGCAGGGAATATTTTCACTCCCGCTCATCTCCTCCTTCCTGACCTCCCCTCCCCTCCCCCAGCTCTCATCAAGCTGCAGTCCAAGAATGGGAGGTGTACCAAGATGACACGCCACGTGCGCACGGTGTGCCTGCCACAGAAGGGCCAGCATCTAGCTGACTGGACTGCATGCGAGATCTCCGGATACGGCTGGGAGAACGAAAGTAAGTCTGTCCCCGCCTCACACCAGACTGGGAAGGCAAGCCTCGGCACCTTGCTAAACTGAGAGCAGAGTACACACCCAGGAGAGCCCTTGCCAGAGCGACAGTCACTGGACAGTTTGCAGGAACTTTGCCATTACTGGGGAGATTGAATGAGGAATTGGAAGGAGATGAGGAGGTGCTGCTTTTTCCAGGGGGTGGGGAATCTGTGGAATTCGCTGCCCATTGAAGCAGTGGAGGCGACCTCAGTAAATAGATTTCAGACAAGGTTGGATGGATTTTTACAGAGGAGGGGAATTAAGGGATATGGGGAAAAGACAGGTTGGTAGAGATGAGCCCATCATCAGATCAGCCATGATCTCATTGAATGGCGGAACAGGCTCGACAGACCGAATGGCTGGCTCCCACTCCTGTCTTGAGCAATCAGACATGGGGAATGGGGCCGCTGATGCTGAGACATCGTTCCTCATTGGGGGATCTGGAAGCAGGAGCCACAATTCAAGGCCTGAGGGGCAAACTTCTTCACATGGAGGTTCATGGCTTGAGCTCCAGGAAAGGGGTGGAGATGGATGCACTCATGGCGTTTACAAAGCGTTTGGATAGGAGAGAAATAGAGCAGTAGTTCCCAAACCTTTTTGGGCTGCCAGCCACATCCTGAGTGCCCCCCATAGAACGGCGCTGCGGGGTGTGGGGGGATTGGGGGTTAGTGGCGGCACCGAAGGGGTGGGGTTGTAGCAGCATTGAGTGGCGGGGGGATGGGTGATTAGTGGCGGCGCTGAGCAGGGTGAGGGGAGTTAGTGACAGTGCTGAGTGGGATTGGGGGTTAGTGATGGTGCTGAGAGGAGTTTGGGGCAGCGCTGAGCAGGGGGTAGTGACGCCAGTACAACATGGCGGCCACCGAGTCCAGCTCTCGTGAGAACACCTCATCACTGGTTAGTTTGCTCACTACGGCCACCCCGGGTCTGGCCAGAAAATGACTGCACCAGCTCCTTCATTAATTAAACTTTGAGGCAGACTGAATAATATCAAGACGGAAGGTTCGGAACGCCCCCTTTTCCCCCATTGCCCCCTTGGATCTTTCCACCGCCCACAGGTGGGGGTGGGGCAGCAGCACCCACTTTGGGACTCACTAAAATAGAGCCTAACAATATGGTATTAGTGTAGCCATAGTCGCCAGGGACAAGTCAGGCCAACGGGCCTATTACTGTGCTGTTTGACTTTTATTATAAAAGGTAACCATTGGACTGTGGGGAAAAAAATGGGAAATCTTTCGAGTTAAATCGTTTATTGTCATCTGATTGGATGAGTCCAACCTGAAGAAACAGCGTTCTCCAGTCCTCGGTGCAAAACACGCAGACACATTGATAGGCTCTATCAATAACCACTGAGTTGAGAACGGAGGGAACGATAGGCTTTAATACACACACAAGACTTAGGCTGGCCCACATCCAGGTACAGGAATGCAGGAAAGGGGGATGTAGCTCGACCTTAATGGCCAGGACAAAAGGGGAGGAGACTTAGGGATGAGTCATTAGTGGGCAGGCCATCCTCATGTGTACAGTAGCCAGTAGGGACTATATACAGTGGAAGAAAACATATCAGTACATCCACACATACAGGCAAACAATACATGTGACGGGTATTTATCAGTAGCAGTGTGAGCTTTAGGGGTCTATATTCAGGTGAGGGATGGTCTAGACGTTAGGAGAATTGGGGAGGGGTGTGAAGGTGATACGAACCGTGATGCTGTGGCTGTGGGAAGGGCCCAGGGGCCTTCTGTTCCTGGCTGCTCTGACCTCTCCCCTTTGCTCTGCCTGACAGGCATTCCACTCTACTCTAAGCAACTGAAAGAGGGAAAAGTGCGCAAGCTCCCGGCGCATCACTGCACCCCGGCACAGCTCAACAACCGGAAGGTCACCGAGAACATGATCTGCGCCAGCGACACAGAGGGCACGGACGATGCCTGCAAGGTCAGTCAAAACGCATCTAGGGGGAATGGAACTCCACGGCCGTGCGTGGCGTGGCGCCTCCCTCTAAATCCCGGAAGGAGAAGTAAGCCGACCTTGGAACATTCCAAGCTGGCACCAGCTCGGGACCCGGAATCTCAGCCCGTTCTTGTCGGGAAAGGCTGACATTTCCAACGAGAGCAGCAGAGGTGGGGTTTGAACCTGGGCTTCAGCCACTGTGAGGCAGGAGCTCGATTGTGCTGCCCCAAGGTAGAGTCTGCTCCAAATGAAGAGTCCCAAACACAGGAACACTCTGGGCAGAAAACCCTGACACTGAAAACTACATCGATTGCCTCTTCTGTTGATCTTCATTGCCTATTTTCCTCCCCCTCACTCCATACCCCATCACAACCGTGACTGCTCTTCCTGTGTGTTCTTTCCCGATCCCTTTCAGCCCACTCCCCAGAGTCAGGACCACCCCAGTGTCTCCCAGCCCCCGCTAGTCTTGGAAGAATGGGGGGAGGGGTTGGTTTCAGAGGGGAGAGTGAAGGGGGCTTTGTATGGTGATGCGGAAGGGGTTGTTCTGGTACCTGCTTTCCCCCCTCACCCCAGCCATTTGTTGTGACCTCACAGGGTGACTCAGGTGGTCCACTGGTCTGTCAGATGAAGGGATACATGACCCTGCAAGGCATCATCAGCTGGGGCATCGGCTGTGGGAGGAAGGGAGTCCCTGGCGTCTACACCAAGGTGGTGAACTACCTGGACTGGATCCGCGAGTGCATGGCCAAGTCTGAATACCAACACCGGGGCTACGGCCGGAAGGGTTAATGTGGCAGAGAGCAGCCACGAGACTCACGGGACACGGCAGTGGAGGAAGCCCACACCTCTCGTCGAGGCCTGCCGACCCCTTGTGGGAATTTTAGTCCCCATCGATGACCTGCTTCCCGACAAAAGGGAGACTTGTTCTTCTCGCTGCTGAATGCTTGATGCCTTCTGAAGACTTTCAATGCAATTGTTTCAGTCCTGTTGTTCAGGATACCCTCATCCCAACCTTCCCTCTGGAAGGAATTGGTCCAACTGTGTTCAATCAGCCCCCTGGCTAGCAACAGTGCGTGAGGGGCTGGAGTCTCTCACACACAGTCACATACATGTGCATATGTATACAGACACACATATACATGGAGTATAAACACAAGGCTGGTGAAACACAGCAAGTCAATGTCCTTTATGTAGCAAAGATAAAGATACAGACCAACGTTTCGGGCTTGAGGTCTGAGCAGCCCCCGGAGAGTATCTTAGCTTTATGAAGTACACTGAATGAGCTGCTGAGTTTCTCCAGCACAGAGTTTTTACTTCAATCACAATGTTTGCAGACTTTTGTGTAATACATACATAATGTGCATATGGACACATACTTGATGACAAGGAGATCTCAGTGCTTCCAGCTGAGCAGTATCGAAAGAATCCTACCTTCCAAGTGTGTGTGTTATTTTCAAAGTCTGATTTACCAGTTGCCCACAATAGCTTCAATATCGTCCCAGTCTGGCACTGGGACATTTGTCCCAGCCAATCCAGCCCCTCCAGATGATTGTGTACAAACTTCCCATAAGCCCTGTCTCACCTCACATTTCTCAATAACCTGTCTTGCTGTAAATTAACCCTTTCCTCACTGTGTTCCGCCTGCTCGTCTGTGTCTGCGAGTTGTACCAGAGGCGGATTGAGTTGATCTGCTCGAGGCTGCAGCTCTCCAGTCCAGCTGGAGAGCCAGGGGTGAGTGGGTGGGTAAAGCACACCCTTTCCCATCGGGGAAGATCACAGTGACATACCTTCAACCAATGTATGTGTGTGTGGCTGTGATGGTCACAAGCTAAGCCCAGACATCTCCAGTCTGCTTCTTGGAGAAACATTGCGACTCGTTTCGACTTCGTTCAGACAACTCAGTGAGTCCCAAGTTCAGCAGAATGCAGCGGTGACCATCCAGAAATCCATCTTCTGTCCTGACACTGGATGTGAGGCAAGTTGTATGTGCACACTTGCAGACCAAGTGCCTGCAGATAATGCAGGAAAGTAAAGCTGAGGGAGGGCAGAAGCAAGCACAAGGGCTGAATGGCCTACACCCACTTCTGGCTCTGCAAGATTAAAGATTCCAGATTTCTTTACTGTCATGTAATAGTACAGAATGTAAAAATTACACAAAATTGTCCTCTGCCTGCTGTAAGAGTCGCCATTAGTGTCACCCATCGCTCTTTACTGTACGGGAGAAAAAGGAGACTCCCTTCAGAATCATTGAGTGTCCATGGATTTGCATCCAGCGCTCCCACAGCCACTGGAGCTGTGCAGACTCCTGTTCAATCTATCAGCCGCCCGAGCCCCAGCTCCAAACCTCCAACCCCGTCAGGAAGCCTTCAGAGTCCAAAGCCCTTCTTTCCCTCAGCACCCCCTCGAATGCCGGCTCTAGTACTTGCTTCCCGTGAGCCAATCTCCAACTGCCGTCAGCCCGAGTGACTGCAAGTAACCTGTGTGGAACATAGTCATTGAGCGCCACCCACCCCCATGCTGCTACCGTGGTCACCATCCTGAAGGTTCATCTCCTCTGCTTCTCCTTCTCAACGGTAGGGTGTCCTGCTGCTCCCCTGGAATCTGCAATCCCTCATGGGATCGCCTTTTAGGATATAGACCACCGCCATTAGCTCAGTTTTAAACCAGTAGGGAGCTGCTGGGAACCTTTCAGAGCAGCTCTCCCGGGTCCGCTCCAAAAAACACTCGTGAATAAATGTCTGCACCTGCCCGGTCTGTGAACGTGTCAGTGTGCACATCTGCGATGTACAGCTGGGGAAATGTCAGTCTCTCTAGGACTGCAAACTCACCCCCTCCTCTGAAGGTGTCTGAGGGTGTTTGCACAATCCTCTTTTTGTGAGTGAGTGTGCATCCACGCTGGTGAGAACAAATGTGCAGGCACGTGTGTGGAAGAATACACAACTCATCTTCACTCTTCATAACTATTTAAGTAGTCCTGTGTGCTAAAATATTTATTATTCTATATTTTGGATGTTCGACAAATTGATTTTTCTGGAAAGTATTAAGACAATATTTAATGATTTTTGCATCATGTTCCTTTTTATATAAAAAAATTAAAATTGAAATATTTGCTTACTTGTTCCGGCTCCTGTCCTAACATTTGCAAAGATGCTTGAAAAGTTATTCAGTGAGAGAGAGTTTCTGCTTCTTCACCAATACAGCCCATTCCTACATCTTCCTCAGCTGATTTTTTTACAACAAACAACGACATAACACAGACACATCTAAACACACATTGTTGGAAATTTGCAAGAAGGGTTAAGTCTATACCAGGGGTCAGCAAAGTGGTCTATATTGACCCCTGGGGTGGAGGGGAGGGGTGGTTGATAGGACTATCCAAGGGATCGATAAATGTCTAGGCTTTAGAGAAATTTATTAGTGATAATATATATTTATTTACTTTACATGCTTGGGGGTTGATGAAAGATCAAGGATTCTAAGAGGGTGATGATTTAAAAGTTTACCAACCCCTGGTCAAAACTCTATTAAGCACAATTTGCATTTTCAAATTAAAATTCCGCTGTTAACTGTCTACGACAAAGGCAATCCCCGGGACCCACCATTCCTGGAACTCGGCCAAATGTCCAACACCACTTCAACACCGCACATAACCCCAAAAAAGGGGCAGGTAGTCAGGACCCTCGACTGCTCACCGCCTCGGCCTGTGAAGAGACAGTTTGGCCAGGCCCAACAGCAAACCCCACATGGAGATCCTCTGTACGCCCAACACCCCCTCAGCACCGGGCGCCCGTAGATCAGAAGCGTGGGGGGGTGCTGGAGTGCAACCAGAACTTGAAGAGCAGCCCCTTCAGATAGGCGAAGAGGGGCTGCAGATTCTCACACTCCACGCAGGTGACCAGGGTGTCAGTAAACCAACTCAGGAAGCGATTACACGGCACTGCTTGGTGCAGCGCTCTCCACCCAGGTCCCCGATGTAAAGGGGGGGACCTCCCATGTTCCTCGGCTGTGATTAAAATTATTTTTTAAATTTAGACATACAGCACGGTAACAGGCCCTTTCGGCCCACGAGCCCATGCTGCCCAATTACACCCAATTGACCTACACCCCTAGTATGTTTTGAAGAGTGGGAGAAAACCAGAGCCCCCGGGGGGGGGGGGGGGGGGTCTCAGGTAACAACAAGCAGAATGCTGGGAAAACACTGCATCATGGTTAGCATAACAATTAGCGCAACGCTGTTACAGCGCCAGTGACATGGGCTTTGAATCCTGCACTGTCTGTAAGGAGTTTGCACGGGTTTCCTCCGGGAGCTCCAGTTCCCTCCCACTCACTAAACATGTAAAGTGTTATGAGTTAGTATACCTGGGGGGCATGGACTCACAGGCCAGAGTGACTTGTTCCCTTGCTGTATGTCTAAAATTTAATCATGCAGGGAAGAGGTGCACAAGCTGACATTTTGAGTCAAGACCCTGCATCAGGGCTGAGAGGGGAAGAGAAGGACATTGGAGGTGGCTGGACCAAGTGGAGAGGGGATGACTGGCAGATGGAACCAGGTGGGGGAAGGGGGAGTCAGTATGTGATAGGTGGAGAAAGGATGATTGGGAGATGGAAGCATGTGGTGGAAGGTGGGAGGAGTCTGTGTGTGATAGGCGGAGAGGGGATGATTGGCAGGTGGAACCAGGTGGGGAAAGGGTGGTGTTACGGAGTCCAGAGGACCCCAAAAACCAGCAACATAGATATTCACAACACAGAGTTACTTAAACAAAAATAGTTTTTAATTACAATTGAACAAGAAAACAGAATTAAACTTTAACTTATTACTATCAACTTACTTAACCTACCTAACTACTTAATCCCCCCTCTAACACTAAGCACAGGTGTGTGTGATGTATATTTAAGATTAGAAAAGTTCTTTGGATCACAGTCCAATATCACTGGTTGCAGGCAATTCTTGTACCCTGCACAGAAGTTAGCATTAACAAAGTTCACCAGTCTTTGGTGCTTAACAGGCAAATGGTTACCACTCAGGAGGGTTCTTGCTGGTTTTCAGAGAGATTCCTTTTCCAGGTCATCCACAACTGATTCCTTCTCAATCAGTCTTGCTGACAAAACGTGACCCCTTCAGGATTCTCCAGATGATCCTCTTTCTTTCAGGTCACCTTCAGACCGCCAATCTCCTCCTTTGACCAGGCAGCCTTCCAAAGTTTGCCATCTTGTCCCTCTGGAACTGATTTCTGTCTCTCCTCTCTCTCTGTTCCACACCCTCCCTCTCTGGGAGCAAAACTCTTCTCCTCTGCTCTCCCAGGCAAGCCGCTGTCCATACTTTGTAGCCTCCTGCAAAGATTCTGTGTTTTAAAATGTATGTGTGCAAGCTGCTCCATCAATTCCTCCCAAGCCACCCATAAATACTCCGTCACAGGGGTCAGTATGTGATAGGTGGAGAAGGGATGATTGGCAGAGTGAGCCAAGTGGGGATGAGGGGAGGGATCGGTATGTGATAGGTGGAGAAGGGATGATTGGCAGATGGAACCAGGTGTTGGAAGGTGGGTGGGATCAGAATGTGATAGGTGGTGAAGGAATGATTGGCAGATGGACCCAAGTGGCGGAAGGTGGGAGGGGACAGTATGTGATAGGTGGAATCAGGTGGGCGCAGTTTCAGTCACCATGTGACTGCAGCAGAGAGATGACTATAGAGATTGTAGAAGCTTCAAGTGCTTTGCAGAAGAGAGGGACTGAGTTGACCTGAATGAAGTGTGTAAGGTTATGAAAGGCATCAAGTCATGTTTATTGTCATCCGATTGTACAATGTTAGAAACAGAAGTACCTTCACAGAAATTGCTCGAGACAAAAATTGAGCACAAAGAACATTTATTATACAACAATGCAAAGTTGGGTGTTTCCCCTTACCCTGGGAATACACACATACACTGGGGCTCACCCAACTTTTATACAGTTCATTTCAGTATAGGAATACCCTCCCCCTTACATTCTTTTTCCTCCTGGAGAGGTTTGGCATTAGGCAATCCTGCCTGCCTACGTTTTCTGTGCACTTGGAGGACCAGGGGGTATCCTGTCGGTGTCCTATCATGTCATTATCCTCATTGTCCTTATTCACAAATCTGGTTAAAAAAGGTCCAGCACCTGGATACAAGCTCATTAGGCATAAAACTTGAAAAGTGTGTAAATCAAAGGATATCTGTACCAGTGGAAAAAGGGCATGGCAAATAACCCTGCTAGAGTTCATGCCCACAATCAGTCACCCATTTGATTGTTTCAGGAATCATGTTATTCTCCCACATTCTCAATAGCCCTCAGATTTTACTATTCGACAGCACACTAGCAACATTTGACAAATCCTCTCTAGAGAAATATTATTTATTGAATATTTTATTTCTCATTTATTAATGCTTCTGGAAAGAGTTTATCCAAAACTATTATTAAACATTTATTTTAATAAGAAAAAGTTTAACATTACATTTGTTGAAAGAAGAGAAAACATGCAAATGTTGTTGAAAATTTTCAATAAATATTTAGTTCGGCCCTCGACTTAGTCCAAGTTTTTAATTTTGGCCCTCCGTGAATTTGAGTTTGACACCCCTGGTCTAGGGCTTACTAATTACATATGCAAACCTGCTAATTCTATCTAGGGCTAGAAGACCCTTATCTTATTCAGACTAACTCTACTTCCTATATTCTATTATCTATTGTCTATCCTTATCTCACAAAACAATGGACTCTACATCACCTTTGTTGACCTCACCAAAGCCATCGACACCGTGAGCAGGAAAGGGCTTTGGCAAATACTAGAGCGCATCGGATGTCTCCCAAAGTTCCTCAACATGATTATCCAACTGCACGAAAACCAACAAGGTCGGGTCAGATACAGCAATGAGCTCTCTGAACCCTTCTCCATTAACAATGGCATGAAGCAAGGCTGTGTTCTTGCACCAACCCTCTTTTCAATCTTCTTCAGCATGATGCTGAACCAAGCCATGAAAGACCCCAACAATGAAGACGCTGTTTACATCCGGAACCGCACGGATGGCAGTCTCTTCAATCTGAGGCGCCTGCAAGCTCACACCAAGACACAAGAGAAACTTGTCCGTGAACTACTCCTTGCAGACGATGCCGCTTTAGTTGCCCATTCAGAGCCAGCTCTTCAGCGCTTGACGTCCTGCATTGCAGAAACTGCCAAAGTGTTTGGCCTGGAAGTCAGCCTGAAGAAAACTGAGGTCCTCCATCAGCCAGCTCCCCACCATGACTCCATCGGGCACACAAAACTCAAAACGGTCAACCAGTTTACCTATCTCGGCTGCACCATTTCATCAGATGCAAGGATCGACAATGAGATAGACAACAGACTCGCCAAGGCAAATAGCGCCTTTGGAAGACTACACAAAAGAGTCTGGAAAAACAACCAACTGAAAAACCTCACAAAGATAAGCGTATACAGAGCCGTTGTCATACCCACACTCCTGTTCGGCTCCGAATCATGGGTCCTCTACCGGCATCACCTACGGCTCCTAGAACGCTTCCACCAGCGTTGTCTCCGCTCCATCCTCAACATCCATTGGAGCGCTTTCATCCCTAACGTCGAAGTACTCGAGATGGCAGAGGTCGACAGCATCGAGTCCACGCTGCTGAAGATCCAGCTGCGCTGGGTGGGTCACGTCTCCAGAATGGAGGACCATCGCCTTCCCAAGATCGTGTTATATGGCGACCTCTCCACTGGCCACCATGACAGAGGTGCACCAAAGAAAAGGTACAAGGACTGCCTAAAGAAATCTCTTGGTGCCTGCCACATTGTCCACCGCCAGTGGGCTGATATCGCCTCAAACCGTGCATTTTGGCGCCTCACAGTTTGGCGGGCAGCAACCTCCTTTGAAGAAGAGCGCAGAGCCCACCTCACTGACAAAAGGCAAAGGAGGAAAAACCCAACACCCAACCCCAACCAACCAATTTTCCCCTCCAGCCGCTGCAACCGTGTCTGCCTGTCCCGCATCGGACTTGTCACCCACAAACGAGCCTGCAGCTGACGTGGACTTTTACCCCCTCCATAAATCTTCGTCCGCGAAGCCAAGCCAAAGAATCCTTATCTCATTCACATACAGTGAACTTGCTTATTCTGTCTAAAGGCTAGGAGATTCTTATCTTACTCAGACTGATTCTGCTTCCTACATTCTAATATCTATGTCTTATCCTGTTCATACTGGCTTTATTCATTTACCCATGTATCTATTTTAGTTTCCTTATCTTCATATTTTTATATCAGTTTTACTCATCTCTCACAATCCTCACTTTTCTTTTAGATCAGTGATACTGATCTCTCACAATGATCAGTGTTACTGCCCGGTCCTCGGTGCAAATAAACAGATACACACCCAATCGTAACACACACAGACAAATAATACATGGGCAGGACAAGAATTCATATATAAATAAAGATTGTTTCATGAATACAAGAGACTGGGATGGTTAATGCAAGCAGTTCCTTTGGTCGTAGCATTCTCAGTGGCTGGTGGTGCTAGCTCTGATACCCCTGTATCTCTTTCCCAACAGGAGCCGCAGAAAAATGCCATGTGCGGGGAGGAAGGAGTTCTCAATGATTTTGTGCATCCTCTTCAGGCAATGATCCTGGTAGATCCCATTGATGGGGGTGGAGGGAGACCCCATCGATCCTCTGCCACTCTTATGGTCCCGTGGATTCACCTCTGATCCATTTCTCTGCAGCAACCGTACCACACTGCGGCCAGGATGCTCTCAATAGAGCTCCTGTAGACGGTTGACATGATGGTGGCCAGTAGCCTTGCCCTCTTCAGTCTTCTCAGGAAGTACAGTCGCTATTGGAGCACAAGAAATTAAAGAGAGATTGGGTAGGACATGTAACAGCAGCATCGTATAATTCAAAAGCAAGAGGAGTGGCTATATTAATTAGTAAAAATGTGCCATTTAAAATAGAAGAGGAAATAATAGATCCAGCAGGGAGATATGTAATGATAAAATGTCAGATATATTCGGAGTTTTGAAATCTACTCAATGTATATTCACCTAACGAAGAAGATCAAAAGTTTATGCAAGATATCTTTTTGAAGGTAGCTAATACACAAGGGAAAATACTAATAGGAGGGGATTTCAACCTTAATTTGGATTCAAACATGGATAAAACTGGGAAAAAAATTAACAGAAAGAACAAAGTAACCAAATTTATAATTAAATCGATGCAAGAAATGCAACTTTTGGATATATGGAGGAAACAAAACCCAAAAGAAAAGGAATATTCATATTACTCGGCTAGACATAAAACATACTCAAGAATAGACCTATTTTTGTTATCAGCTAGTATGCAAGATAGAGTAAGAAAAACAGAATATAAAGCTAGAATACTATCAGACCATTCACCCTTAATATTGACAGTAAAGCTAGAGGACATCCCTCCAAGAATGTATAGATGGAGATTAAACCCCATGCTACTTAAAAGGCAGAATTTTAGAGAATTTATTGAAAAACAATTAAAAATGTATTTTGAAATAAACACGGAATCAGTGGAAGATAAGTTTATACTATGGGATGCAATGAAAGCATTCATTAGAGGACAAATTATAAGTTATGTAACCAAGATGAAGAAGGACTATAATCAGGAAACAGAGCAGTTGGAAAGGGAAATAGTAAATATAGAAAGAAAATTAGCAATGAAGGAAGATACAACTAAAAGAAGAGAATTGGCGGATAAAAAAATAAAATATGAAACATTACAAACATATAAGGTAGAGAAGAATATAATGAAGACAAAACAGAAATATTATGAACTGGGTGAAAAAACGCACAAAATCCTAGCATGGCAGCTTAAGACAGAACAAGCTAAGAAAATGGTATTGGCATCAAGGAAAAAAGGCAAACAAATTACATATAATCCAAAAGAAATTAAGGAAAACTTTAGAGAATTCTATGAACAATTATACCGAACTGAAAACAAAGGGAAAGAAGGGAAAATAGAGGAATTTTTGACTAAAATTGAACTACCAAAACTACAAATAGAGGAACAAAATAAATTAACAGAACCATTTGGAACAGTAGAAATACAAGAGATAATAAAAAAATTACCAAATAATAAGACACCAGGAGAGGATGGATTTCCAATAGAATTCTACAAAACATTTAAAGACTTATTAATTCCGCCCCTCCTGGATGTAATCAACCAGATTGATGAAACACAAAACTTACCAGATTCATGTAAAACAGCAATAATTACAGTAATACTAAAACAAGGGAAAGATCCACTCTCACCAGCGTCATATAGACCAATATCTTTACTAAACACAGATTATAAGATAATAGCTAAACTATTAGCAAACAGATTAGCAGAGCAGGTACCAAAAATGGTAAATTTAGACCAAACTGGATTTATCAAAAAAAGACGCACAACAGACAATATTTGAAAATTTATTAACTTAATTCATGCAGTAGAAGGAAATAAAGCACCTGCAGTAGCAGTTGCTTTAGACGCAGAGAAGGCCTTCGACAGAGTAGAATGGAATTATTTGTTCAAAGTATTGCAAAAATTCAGTTTACCGGAGAAGTATATTAATTGGATTAAAGCATTATATAAGGGACCGTTAGCAAAAGTGACAGTAAATGGACATGTATCAAAGCAATTTAACTTAAGCAGGTCAACACGGCAGGGATGCCCACTATCACCTTTATTGTTTGCATTAGCTATAGAACCACTAGCAGAATTGATAAGAATAGATAATAATATAAAAGGAATAAAAATAAAAGACAAGGAATATAAAGTCAGTCTATTTGCGGATGATGTTATAGTGTACTTAACAGAACCAGAACTATCAATAAAAGAATTATATAAGAAATTGAAGGAATACGGAGAAGTGTCGGTTTACAAGATAAACGTAAATAAAAGTGAAGCAATGCCTATGAATAATGCGGATTTCTCAAAATTTAAGAAGGAATCTCCATTTAGATGGCAAATGCAGGCAATAAGATACCTAGGTGTACAAATAAACAAAAATCTCGGCCAATTATATAAACTCAATTATTATCCACTAATGAAAAAATTACAGGACGATTTAGAGCATTGGAAAGATTTACCACTAACACTAATAGGAAGGATAAACTGTATTAAAATGAACATTTTTCCAAGGATATTATACTTATTTCAGGCATTGCCAATACAACTGACAGAAAAATTCTTAAAAGAGTTAAAGAAAATATTAAGGAAATTTTTATGGAGAGGGGGGAAACCGAGGATAGCACTAGATAAATTAACAGAATGGTATAAACAAGGAGGCTTACAATTGCCAAACTTTAAAAATTATTATAGAGCCGCACAATTAAGATACCTATCAGATTTTTATCAAACAAGGGAAAAACCAGACTGGACGAGATTAGAATTAGATAAAATAGGGGAAAAGATACCTGAACACATTATATAAATGGGATGAAAAATTGGTACAACATAGAACTTCTCCAGTATTACATCATCTCCTCAATATTTGGAAGAAGATTCATGTAGAAAGAAATAAAACAAATTATCAATTACCAAAACTAACATTGACGCAAAATAAGTTACTCCCTTTTACAATAGATAACCTTTCCTTTAGAGAATGGGAAAAAAAAGGGATTAAAAGAATAGAAAATTGTTTTTCAGGAAGTTGATTCTTATCCTTTGAACAAATGAGAGATAAGTACAATATAACTGGAGATACAGCGCTGGCATATTACCAATTGAGATCCTACTTGAAGGATAAATTAGGAAGCAGTTTGAGTTTGCCAGAGGGAAGTAACCTTGAATATGTGATTACAGATACAATGTTAATCAAAAGATTTATAACAAATATGTATATTAAACTGCAAGAAAAGGAGAATGAGGAAACAAATGGTAAAACTAAACAAAAATGGGAACAAGATTTAAATATAAAGATAAAAAAGGAAACATGGGAGAAATTATGTTCTGGAACGATGAGAAATACAATAAATACAAGGCTACGTATGATACAATATAACTGGTTACACAGACTATACATTACACCTCAAAAGTTAAATAAATGGGACCCAACAGTATCTGATAGATGTTTTTGATGTAAAAAAGAAATGGGAACAACAATTCATGCAATCTGGACATGTGAGAAAGTAGAAAAATTTTGGGAAGATCTCAATCAGATATTAAATAAAATAACAGA
Organism: Narcine bancroftii; assembly: GCF_036971445.1. NCBI lineage: Eukaryota > Metazoa > Chordata > Chondrichthyes > Torpediniformes > Narcinidae > Narcine > Narcine bancroftii. The sequence goes on along the minus strand of NC_091470.1, from coordinate 96,706,317 downwards.
AAACAATATACCAAAGAATCCAGAGATCTTTCTCCTAAGTAACATAAAAAACAAAGAATTTGGAATTGATTTGGAGGATGCACAAAAAAGATTTGTTAAGATAGCTCTAGCCGTAGCAAAAAAATGTATTATGTCAACCTGGAAATTGGAAGATAATCTGAAAATACAACAATGGTATATAGAAATGAATAAAGGTATTCCATTAGAAAACATTAGATATAGTTTAAGAAATAATATTGAAATATTCGAACAAATATGGGAGCCTTACATTAAATACAATAGCGAAAACCTACCGGGGACAATCATTACCTAAGTTGATGGAAGGAGAAGGAAAGAAAAGAATGGACTCAATAGAATTTCTGGTGTATTTTTGTTGAATGACAACATTGTCTGACTGGTTTAATGTAACCTAGATTGTATACCTAAAATGGATGGGGGGGGGGGCGGTGGGGGGGTGGCTTGGGAGGAAGGAGGGGGGGGGAGAAAAAGTCACTGTATATGTGTGAAAAAGAAAAAGTGTGTATCATGGCTAATGTGATTTATGGTGTGAAAAATAAAAAATTTAAAAAAAAAGGAAGTACAGTCGCTGTTACACATTCCTGATAAGTGAGGAGAGGTTGAGGGTCCACGATAGGTCACTAGTTCAGTGAACTGCAAGGGACATGGTGATTTCCACACTCTCCAGTAGGGTAGATGGTCAAAATTTTTTTCCCATAGTGAGGGTCTAAAGCATTTGAGGGCAGAGGTATTAGGTAAGAGAAGTGTTGGCGACAGAAGAGATCTAATTGGAAGGCATTAGGGTGACCGTGGGGAGAGGGCCACAAGCTGCCGTCACCCTTCCCTCTCCCTCCGGCATTTCAGACAAACATGTGTGCTTTTAGTGCGTGGAGACGAAACCACATGATTCAATTTGGTGACCCCCCTCCCCCTATCCCGATGGCGTCACTCAGTGATATCCACAACCCTTTAGTGACACTAGTGCTGCGGGTGGTTGGGGAATACAATAACTCCCTCCCCACCCACCAACCATGACAGAATGGAGTTTCAAAGGGGATCTGAGGGGTAAGTATTTCTGCAGAGAGTGGTTGACACATGGAGGTGGAATCTGATACAATCCCTATGTTGAGAGGGCATTCAGGCAGAGACTTAAATAAATATGGTATAAGGGGGGACTTGAGCCAATGTGGGCAATGGGGGATGAAAGGCCAGCATGCATGTGATGGAGCGAAGGGCCTGTTTCTGTTCTGTGCAGGTCCTGATGCTGTTGTATGGAAATGTTAGGCAGTTCTGGTTTGGCCGTGGATGCCTGCCTGGGACACATTTATTATGGACGCAAGGTGGGCCACTGGCGGCAATTCTCCCCGACTATGTCACATGCAAGGGCGGTGCATTATCAGTGTGAATCGTGCTCAGTGTGAGGCTTGGAATGGTTACAATTCAAGACCACGTGGTCAGTGAGTGGTGTGTTGAAACGAATGGCCTTCTTCAGCTGACTGAGAGGAAACCCAGTGATATTAACCCCTCTTCAGTCTCTCCCCCAACCTATCTGATCTCCCCCTTCCCACTTTAGTGTTGATTTTAGACATGTAGCACTGTAACAGGCCCTTCTGCTCTTGAGCCCGTGGCCCCCAAATACACCAGTTAACCCCTGGAAAGGGTGGGAGGAAACCGGATCACCCGGAGGCAACCCATGCAGACACGGGGAGAACATGCAAACTCCTTACAGACAGTGCAGGATTCAAACCTGGGTCGCTGGCGCTGTAGCTGTGTGGCGCTAACCACTACATTTACCTTGCCACCCCACTAGGCCCAGCTTGGAAGCTGCAGAGATACCAGATGATGGGCCGAATACTGGGGGGGCCCATGAAAGGCTCAGATGTCATAAAGCTGCCCTAAGACCGAGCGAGGAAGATGGAAGGAGGAGCCTGTGAGCAGCTGTCACAGACAGGGCTTCGACCACAGAGCATCAGACAGCGAGTGCATGCCTGAGGTTTGGCAGAGAGTAAAAGGAAGTCTGAGTTCCTTGGCTGGGGGCAAGACTATGCTGACTCAGAGGTTCAACCAGTGAGCATGACCACAGGAACATGGAGGGCTGTCAACTGGGACCTGACACAACAGCGGGGACCAGTCTCTGAATGGGACAGAGACCAACTAACCTAGGCTAGCCTGAGATGCGCTGCCCATTATCCCCATTGAGATTCTACCAGGGTAAACACATCCCGAGCCAACCTCCTGACTTTGGAGACTTTACTGGAATGCACAAAAGTAGCTGGAAACACTCAGCAGGATAGGGAAGTGACCCATGTGGTCAGGGACCCATCGTCAGAACTGTAAAAGAGAGCAAAAGAAGTTTGTTAAACTGCAGGGAGGGGAAGCTTGGTTCGGGTAAAATCGGGGTCATCATGGAGCTAAGCAAATCAGCAACTGTTCCCAAAACCACTGCCTGCAGTTTACAAGTGATATATTCTGCATGAGGATGACTGAATAGTGAATATCCAGTTTGTGCATTTATGGTCAATTAAGTTATTATCACTGTTTTCTTAAGTGTCTGTTTGGCTGCAGCAACTAAAAATGTCAGATCATTCCATATATATTCATGTATTTTTGAACAATTTTTCAGGTCAAATTTGGGGAGGGGTATTATTTTTGACCATGGTAATTCAAGGCGTCATTCAAGGCGTCTGGGGAGATTGGATGGTTGGGGGAGGGGCCAGGGTGAGGGTCTGCGATCAGGGCATTGGAAGATCAGAAGGGAAGGGGGCTGGGGCAAGGGTCTGCGGATGGGGCATCGGGGGATCGGATGGCTGGAAGGGGGCTGGGGCAAGGGTCTATTGTCATCGGGGGATCTGATGGGTAGATAGATGGTCAGGCCATTGGAAGCTCGGATGGGCGGGAGGTCAGGGCAGCAGGAGCTCGGATGGGTGGGTGGTCAGGCTGTCAGAAGCTCGGATGGGCGGGTGGTCAGCGCATCAGGAGCTTGGAATGGGGTGTGGTTGGGGCCGAAAATAGGGGGGGGGTCATACGGAAATTATGTGATTTTTGGGGCCAAAAAAGGAAGGAGCAAACTATTATCCGGGATTCACATGAGTATACGCCCTCCTGTACGGCTCCGAGTCCTGGGTCACCTACCATCACTACCTACAACTCCTTGAGCGCCTCCACCAGCGCTGCCTCTGCTCCATCCTCAACTTCATCACCAACATTGAAGTCCTCGAACAGGTGAAGATTACCAGCATGGAGACCAGGCTGTTGAAGATGCAGCTACGCTGGGCAGGGCACGTCCCTAGAATGGAGGATCGTCGCCTGCCCAAGATTGTGCTCTTCACTGGCCACCATGATAGAGGATCTCTGAAAAAGAGGTACAAGGACTCTCTGAAGAAATCCCTTAGTATCTTTCACATTGAGCATCGCCAGTGATCTGCTCTAGCTTCCAATCGCGTGGCCTGACGACACACCATTCACTGGTCTCCTCTTCAAGAATGCTGGCCTTGAGGACAAAAGGAAATGGAGGTAGAACCGTGACACAGCAACATCAAACCCAGAACAGAATTTCCCTGGTAGCCGCTGTGGCCGGGCACATCTATCGCTCATTGACCTCGTCAGCCACCAGCGAGGCTGCAGCAGATGTGGACGGCCCCCGTCGTTCATGAAGCCAAGCCCTGATGATGACAGTCTGTCTGCACGACAATAAAGTCATTCCCATAAAGAAGGGTACCTGGTCACTGGTGGAAGAAATGTGATGAGGGGAGGATTGACACTGACATGGAAGCTCTGCCCCTGGTGCGGACCCACGGAGAGTGGGGAGTGGTGTCCTCCCACCTCGTTCTCTTGCTAACGATTCCGGACGGACTTTAAATAGCCTGTTAAAGGTGTTTAAAATCCTGTGACCGTGAGGCTTGGACTCAAGATGGTAGCTGCCAGACTCCGGGGAAGCAGAGGGCTGGCGCAGGGGCTCCAGAAAAACGGGAGCCCACTCCCCACCCCTCCCCCGTTGAGAAGAAGACCCTAAGGGCAGTGACCACGGCGGCGGACCAGTGAAGGGCTCTGCGGCCGAAGGACTGGAACTCAGGCTGCCGGCGACCCGCAGTCGAAGGACTTGCACCAAGCTGCGGCGGGGGGGGGGGGGGGGGTGGGGTGGGGGGTGGGGGGGGGGGGGGGGGTGGGGTGGGGGGTGGGGGGGGGTGGGGTGGGGTGGGGGGGGGGGGTGGGGTGGGGTGGGGGGGGGTGGGGTGGGGTGGGGTGGGGGGGGGCTCATGTGAACCAGGTATCAGAAGGATGCTGAGGGCAAAGGGTGGGGTCCTCCGAAGGGTCCTGGGCGCCGACGGCTTCCTCATTTGGATTTGGATCTGGGCTCAGATCGTGGATGTGATCGGGAGTCTGTGTGGCTGCAGAGTCTGGGGGGAGGACTCGAGGTGAATCCACGGACACTCAGTGGTTCTTGAAGTGATTCTCTCTTTTGCTTCTCTTTCACTGACTGTAAGGGGCACCGGGCAATGCTAACGGCGAATCTTTGACTGCCTTAGGGCAGACGAGAGGCAATTTTGTGTAACATTACATTTCTGTTTTATGGCAACACACAGTATCTGATCGGATCATTGTCAAGGACAGCACTCGTTCAGCCAGTCCTATTATTTAGAAACTATCTTGTAGCCTTAGTCAACCACACCAATAGCCGTTTACACAGCGCGGGCCAACAGTGACCCTACCTTGTCCCGGAGAAGTTCCCAGGCTTTCACATCCGATCACTGGTCGCTCGCCCATTTCCTCCCGTCCCACCCCGGCCGCCCGTCGCTCGTCCACATGCCCACCCGCGCCCACTTCCTGCACTTCACCCCGTCGCAACGGCGGCACCATGCTGGATGAATGGCCGACTCCGTTCCCCATAATCCCTCACGCAGCTGGAACCGCTCTGGGAAATCCAGCTGCGTGAGAGATTATGGTTAACAACCTCCTCCTCGATGGGCCGGATGGCCGACTGCTCCTGCTGTTCCTTACGTTCAAGTTGGACAAAACTAAGATTTTAATGTGCGAAAATGAAGACGATCTCGTTTTCAACAGATTTATTCCTTGATGTTTTCCTATTTCCTGGCACAGCTTGTTTGCCTCTCTGTGCTAGTGGAAGTAGACGGAGAGCAGTGGGGACTGGCACCTACTTAAGGGTTAGGGGACAAAAGTTTAGAAGTAAGACGAGAGGAAGATTTTTCTTTCAGAGAGGGGGGTGACTGAGTGGAATGACCTTCTGGAAGATGTGGTTGCAGCAGGGTCAATAAGTTGTTGGAAACAAGGGGTTAAGTAATCATAGAAAATATGCCTATGTAATATTCATTATGTATTCATTAATCTATTACTATGTAACAATTTACTTCAATTATATATAGGAATCCAATTAAGTAAACACAGTATATAGAAAAGAACAGGATGTTCTGGCCTTGAGGATTAAGATAGGAGGTCTTTTTCTTTGGCTTGGCTTCAAGGTCGAAGATTTATGGAGGGGGTAAAAGTCCACGTCAGCTGCAGGCTCGTTTGTGGCTGACAAGTCCGATGCGGGACAGGCAGACACGGTTGCAGCGGTTGCAAGGGAAAATTGGTGGGTTGGGGGTTGGGTTTTTCCTCCTTTGTCTTTTGTCAGTGAGGTGGGCTCTGCGGTCTTCTTCAAAGGAGGTTGCTGCCCGCCGAACTGTGAGGCGCCAAGATGCACGGTTTGAGGTGAGATCAGCCCACTGGTGGTGGTCAATGTGGCAGGCACCAAGAGATTTCTTAAGGCAGTCCTTGTACCTCTTCTTTGGTGCATCTCTGTCTCAGTGGCCAGTGGAGAGCTCGCCATATAACACGATCTTGGGAAGGCGATGGTCCTCCATTCTGGAGACGTGACCTACCCAGCGCAGTTTGATCTTCAGCAGCGTGGATTCAATGCTGTCGGCCTCTGCCATCGCGAGTACTTCAATGTTGGTGATGAAGTCGCTCCAATGAATGTTGAGGATGGAGCGGAGACAACGCTGGTGGAAGTGTTCTAGGAGCCGTAGGTGATGCCGGTAGAGGACCCATGATTCAGAGCTGAACAGGAGCGTGGGTATGACAACGGCTCTGTATACGCTAATCTTTGTGAGGTCTACACCCTAGATAACGGCAGAGCAGGAAATTGCTTGAGATAAATCTTATGCAAGGAATCTAGCAAAGAAAGCCAACTCTTGGTCAATGTAATAAGGTTGATCTATATAAACAGAAGAGTCTGGACAATTGGAGTCAGTCTTGGGGAATAGCTCACTGAGCAGGTGACCTATGAACTAACGACTGAACCAGAGCTCTGTTAAGCTTTATTCTTGTGCTGTGTAATAAACTGATTGTGAAACTGAATACCTTCTCCTATCACTTCATTCAACGAGCACGCTGGACTCAGACGACACATAGACTAAATTGAGGGTAGGGTAAAGCCAGAGTCCGACAAAGTACATGGATGTGAGGGGATTGGAGGGCTGTGGGCAGGGAGCAGGTAGGTGGGACTGGAGGAGATCGCTTAAATCGGTGCGGACTAGAGGGGCTGATTTGGCCTGTTTCCCTACTGTAATTGTTATGTGGTGATATCGGGGGTTGTAGGACAATTGAGTGTAATTGGGCAGCATGGGCTTGTGGGCTGAAAAGGCTTGTTGCAGTGCTGTGTGTCTAAATTAAATTTAAAAATTCAAATGTAAGATAGTCGAGGTCTCCGATTGGTGAATTTTGTTGAGAGGAAGGGTTTTGTATGGAAGGGTCCATGGGGTGCAAGCTCCAAGACTCAGATGATCTTTATTAGATAACCAGTTGAACAATGAAACAGAGCAAAAGCTCTCCCGTTCATGCATTCACTGACTCACACCCAACCATGGGACTCGTCGGGGAAGGAAGAGGCTCAGTGCAGTGGGAGGCAAGAGGGGAGGATTCCCTGAGTGTTAGACCCCGGGGGAAAATGTGCTTCAGGGTGAACCACAGGGTTTTTACAGCCTTCACCCCCCCCCAGGAATGAGGACTGGTTCTGCTCCGATATCTCCGTGCACTGGGATACCCTGGCTGGCCTTAGGTGCCCTGTTACATGCAGTCGTCATGGATGGCGTCTACCGTAGCGACCACAGTCAGGGCAGGGAGCAGAAACATTGCCACATGGAGGAAAAAAAGAGAGAAAGAGCCCGCTCAGACTTAAATATGTCCCGCCCTGATGAGCAGGGGCCAATTACCGGGGCCAGCCAATGACAGTGTGCCTCAGGCTTGTGGGTAGGCAAGCATCTGATTGGCTGGTTGCTGGACAGCGGGGTGTGGCTTTTGATAAAAGGAGAATGCTGATTGACCAGTGGTAGAGAGCGCACAAATGTGGACACAAGGATGTGGGGGTTGCAAAATACAGATCAGGAGGACGCTGAAGAGGGAGAAACCAAGATGCTGATTCAACATCGCAGAGGAATGACCAGGACACATCGAGCATTCAGTGTGAAGTGCGGAGGGTGCGCCCTTCCCAGAGAGAGATGGGGCCAGTGCTCTCAAATTGGCATTGGACCTCAGTGTGACAGGACAGGGTGCCACAGACTGATAGGTCAGAGAGGGAGTGGGCTGGGGAATTAAAGTAGCAGTAACAGGACACTCAGGGCCATCCCTGTGGACTGGACACAGGGGTTAGGTTTCTCCAGTGAGGAAGAGGCCATATTGTGACACTGTGTGGTGTGGTTGCTGCAGAGAAATGGATTGGAGGTCAATCTACAGGACCATTAGTGGCAGAGAGGATCATTGGAGTCTCCCACCCCATCGGTGTGGTTTACAGGGATTTTTGTTTGAAGAGGGCGTGCAAAATCATTGAGGACCCCCTTCCACCCCACACACAGCATCTTTCAGCTCCTCCCATCGGGGAAGAGATACAGGAGGATCAAAGTGAGCTCCACCAGGCTGAGGAACAGCTTCTTCCCACGGACAGTGAGAACGCCGAACGACCAAAGAAAATGCTCATGCTCACATTCAAAGACCCTCACATTCACGAAACAATATCCATTTATTTGTATATATGAATACAGCATGTGCATTGTTTGTTTGTACGTGTGTGACGACTGGTTGTGTGCCTGCGTGTTTTTCTCCGAGGACTGGAGAACGCTGTTTTGTCGGGTTGTATTTGTGCAATCAGATGACAATAAACTTGACTTGAAGCAGTTTGGGTGGTCCACTGCTTCACCAGGTGAGACTGGGGAGGGAAGAGATGGAAGGAGGAATCACTGACCCTTAAATTTAAATTTAAACTTGCAACATGGTAAAAGGCCCTTTCAGCCCACAAGCCCGTGCTGGCCAATTAACTTACAACCCCCGGTACATTTTGAAGGGTGGGAGGAAACCAGAGCCCCCGGGGAAAGTCCACACCGACACGAGGAGAACATACAAACCCCTTTCAGACAGCGTGAGGACGTCATGTGATGACGGGCCAGGACAAAGAATCTGGCTAAAAAGTGTAAAAGAAAGTCTGAAATTCGTCTGAAGTAAATGATAAACAACCAAGGAAAAGAACAGAAAGCTGTCAAAAAAAGAAAAAGACATAGAAGAGGCTGTAGAGAAGATGGAAGAAAGACAGCCAGAAGGGCCTACCTCGGAGAAGAATCCGGGACCTGTGGTGAAGCCCTCCCTCTCAGGTTGAAGAGGGCCTCCTAGCTCACCTCCCAGTGGGCTGTGGCATCCCTGCAACAATAGGGACACCCAGGCAAGTTGGGGAGGCGAGCGCCTCGACTGCCCATGGGTGACTCATCGTCACCACCCAGACAGGCTCCCGGGCAGTCCAAGAGGCCGCCTGAGGAGGGGAAAAATACTGGAACTAGGAGAAGAAGGAGGAGGAGGAGGAAGATCCAGAGGAAATGCTGGAAGAAAAAGGGGTAAGGAATAAAATCCCTAAAGTTGAAGAAACGTGGCTTATGGTTATGGAAGAATTGAAGTTAATTAGACGTGATACTAAGAGATCGGAGTTGAAGTGTGTGGAACTGTTAAAGAAATGCAAAAAAAGTATCAGGACGTGGAAAAGAAAATTCAAAACATTAATTTGGAAAATCAATCGCTTCAGGACAAAGTGGATTGGAGCACAGGCTGGAGATGGATAAACAATTGTCTGAGAGAGTGGACTCGGAAAATTTCAGTCGAAGAAATAATGTGAAGATTATTGGATTGAAGGAAGGAAATGATATTATTTGATTTTTACCTCGTTGGATTCCTCCGGATTTTGGTCATGAGCATTTTGAAGGGGATATTGAGATTGAGCGAGCTCACAGAGCTCTTCGGCCTCAATCTCAGCCCCGACCAAACACTGAGGTTAAATTTTGGTTAAATTTCTTCGGTGTCAGGTGAAGGGAAAAAAAGTTTTGGAATTGGCAGCTAAACAAGGCTAAGAAAAGCCCCACTGGAATAAGAGTTTTAATCCTGACAGACAGCACGGGATTCAAACCCTGGTCCCAGTTAGCAGCATTGTGCTAACGCTACACCGTGCCGCCCACATGTTGTACCTTGCTCGCGAACGATGATGCCATTGGTTGGAGATTGAGCCAGCGACGTCATCAGGGGGTCAACCGTGGGCAGTGGGTAGCAGAATCAAACCCCTGGAACCAGCGGCCACCACTAGAAAACATCTGAAAAGGTCCAATGATGTACAGCCCTCTTTAGGATTGGTCTGTGCTCCACCCACAGCTCACACTCCCTCCCATTTCCTCGGATGGAGTCAGAGAGCATTAAGCGGTGGGTCTCTGTGTGTGGGCCCAACCTCATTCCACGAGTGTTAGTCACCTGTGAATCGGTTTAACATCAAAAAACTGCTCTTTTTAAATTTGGTTTCTCAGCTCTTTAAGAGGCTTTTACCACCCTACTTTATTATCCCACCCCCCACCTGACAGCTCCAGTGACCCAGGTTTGATCCAGACCTTGGGAGCCATCAGTGTGGAGTTTGCATGCTTTCCCTGTGACAGGTTTCCCCTCGCAGGTTCTGGTTTTCTGCACAACCCAAGAATTGGGAAGTTAATTTTCCACTATAAGTGTTTTGTGCGTGAGGTGGAACCCATGGGAGATGGGTGTAGGTAATGGGGTAGGTGGTGGGTGAAGGGGTGAGGGTTCTCAAACCCCCCAGAGATGAGGGGTAGGTGGTGTCGGACTCTGGCTTTACCTTACCCTCAATTTTGTCTATGTGTCGGCTGAGTCCATCGGGCTCGTTGAATGAAGTGACGATCAGTTTATTACATAGCATAGAATAAAGCTTAACAGAGCTCTAGTTCAGTCGTTAGTTCATAGGTCACCTTCTCGGTGAGCTATTTCCCAAGACTGACTCCTACTGTCCAGTCTCTTCTGTTTATATAGATCAACATTGCTACATTGACCAAGAGTTGGCTTTTTTTTGACAGACTCCTTGCATAAGATTTATCTCAAGCACTTTCCGGCTCTGCAATTATCTATGGTGTAGCAGATGGCAGTCTCTTCAATCTGAGGCGCCTGCAAGCTCACACCAAGACACAAGAGAAACTTGTCCGTGAACTACTCTTTGCAGACGATGCCGCTTTAGTTGCCCATTCAGAGCCAGCTCTTCAGCGCTTGACGTCCTGCTTTGCGGAAACTGCCAAAATGTTTGGCCTGGAAGTCAGCCTGAAGAAAACTGAGGTCCTCCATCAGCCAGCTCCCCACCATGACTACCAGCCCCCCCACATCTCCATCGGGCACACAAAACTCAAAACGGTCAACCAGTTTACCTATCTCGGCTGCACCATTTCATCAGATGCAAGGATCGACAATGAGATAGACAACAGACTCGCCAAGGCAAATAGCGCCTTTGGAAGACTACACAAAAGAGTCTGGAAAAACAACCAACTGAAAAACCTCACAAAGATAAGCATATACAGAGCCGTTGTCATACCCACACTCCTGTTCGGCTCCGAATCCTGTTGTTTTGATCAGAAGTCAATCCATACCCCAGATATTTCTAATAATTTCTTTGTTCTCGTTTGGGCCATAATCTTCTGATCTAATGAACACCTCCCTGTGTATCCCTTATGACTCACCATTCCTACTAAAGTGGTTTATCCATTTTGTTTTACTCTGACATTCTTTGTTCTTTTCCATGATTACTTAACTCCTTGGTTCCCACAGTGGGAGGGGGTAGGTGGGAGGGGGGGGTAGGTGCGAGAGGGGGGTAGGTGGGAGAGGGGGGTAGGTGGGAGAGGGGGGTAGGTGGGAGAGGGGAGTAGGTGGGAGAGGATGGGGTAGGTGGGAAAGGGGGGGTAGGTGGGAGGGGGGTTGTTGGGAGAGGGGTGGTGGGAGAGGTTAGGAGATGGGGTAGATGGCAGATGGGGATAGGTGGGTGATGGGGGTAGGAGGATGGGGTAGAAAGATGGAGGCAGGTGGTGGGAGATGGGATAGTTGGTGATGTGATTAGGTGGGAGAAGATGGGGTAGGTGATGGGGTGAGGGTCCTCAGAACCCATGGAGATGGAGGTAGATGGGAGATGGGATAGTGGGTGGGAGATGGGGCAAACAGCTTGCGGTCCCTGCCTCATTAGAAAGTCAGCATCAGGTTACCAAAGAATTGGACCTCAAACAAAAAGGGTGCAGCGGAGCTCCAGGAACAGATGGAACTTCACTTCCCAATGACGGATCGGGTTACTGGAGGAATGCAGGCCAGCAAAGTGCCTCAGGGGAGAGCAGCTCTGGGCAATCAAAGCCACAACAAAGGGTTTCTTGTTAAAGAGGAAGGATTGGTCTGAATGGGGCTGGGTTACAGTCGATGGGAAGTGTGGCGGGCGGAGAGCGCATTCCTATTGCTCAAGGGTGTGCTGGAAGCTGAATCATATGTCCCTCTCTGGGTGCCTGTCATTACACCCCAGCTGACAAACTGGTTCACGAACCAGTTCTCGTGCCTTCACCAGCCCAGCCTTTGCTGCAATGCTGGATTTCCGTCACGGCCGCCTCGGTTGTAGCCTGCCGCCCTGCAATGGATGGTGGTACCACTCAGTCTCTCGCCACTTCTCACGCTATGAAGAGCAGCCAGGCTCTCCAACCACAGGAGCCGTCGCAGCTGAACTCAATCCTCTTCAAGGAGCGGTTTGGATTGAACTCTTCATTATTAAACACATGCTCAGTCATATTTATATCAGATACCACGGCATTCCAGCATCCAATCAGACTCGAGAGCAGAAACTCCAGCATCCAATCAGACTCGAGAGCTAAGACTCCAGCATCCAATCAGACTCGAGAGCAGGGACTCCAGCATCCAATCAGACTCAAGAGCGGAAACTCCAGCATCCAATGAGACTTGAGAGCGGAAACTCCAGCATCCAATCAGACTCGAGAGCGAAACTCCAGCAACCAATCAGACTCGAGAGCGGGGACTCCAGTGTCCAATCAGACTCGAGGGCGTGGACTCCAGCGTCCAATCAGACTCGAGAGCGGGGACTCCAGCGTCCAATTAGACTCGAGAGCGGGGACTCCAGTGTCCAATCAGACTCGAGAGTGGGGACTCCAGCGTTCAATCAGACTCGAGAGCGGGGACTCCAGTGTCCAATCAGACTCGAGAGCAGGGACTCCAGCGTTCAATCAGACTCGAGAGCAGGGACTCCAGCGTTCAATCAGACTCGAGAGCGTGGACTCCAGCGTCCAATCAGACTCGAGAGCGGGGACTCCAGCGTCCAATTAGACTCGAGAGCGGGGACTCCAGTGTCCAATCAGACTCGAGAGTGGGGACTCCAGCGTCCAATCAGACTCGAGAGAGAGTGGGTCTCTTTTCCCCCCCCCCCCCCACTTCCATCCCACCTCTCGCAAAGGCTGATCCTCCACACCTTGGTTACCCACAGGCCTGGGGGATCAGTTGAATAACTGAGCTGGGCAGTGGGAGGAAAGAGTAACCATCACCCATCACATCAGTCTGGCCCTGGATAAGGGATCATATACTAGACTATATATGTGTGTGTGTGTGTGTGTGTGTGTGTGTGTGTGTGTGTGTGTGTGTGTGTGTGTGTGTGTGTGTGTGTGTGTGTGTGTGTGTGTGTACCTCTGAGTGTGTGTATATACACACACACACCCCTTTGGAGGTTTGTTTTGGTGAAGCATTGATTAAGATCACTGCCCCCCTCTACAGTGGTGTCCATAGTTCCTATTCAAGGATTCAGGCACTGCAAAATATAAACATTCTCCATCATGATACAGAGCAGCTATAGGCAAGATCCCTGGCCGTCTGCTAAATGAACTCAGAAAAAAACAATAGATTGAGAAAGACATGCAAAGAGAGTGGGGGAAGGGGGAGGTGGGGCGGAGGGTGGGGTGGGGTGAGGAGAGAGAGACGGAGGGAGGGAGGGAGAGAGGATGGCAGAATGAATCCATGAGGGACAGAGAGTGGGAAAGAGGTAGAAGACAGGAAAATGAGAGATGCAGAATGAACAAGATTGAAAATAAAAGACAGGTATTGTGTCAAAGAGGAACTGGGGATTCGATTCAAGGTTCAATTTATGGTCATGTAATAAAAAGTGTCATATTAGACGAAATTGACTTGGCTGCTGTAAGGCAGACAGATTCACCATCCCAGAAATTGCCTGAAGCGCCTCTTACAGTCAGAGAGAGAGAAGCAAAAGAGAGGACCCCCCCGCCCCCCCACCCTGCCCAGAGTCCCCATGTGTCCATGGATTTGCCCCCAACACAGGGTCTGGTCCAAACCATCACGGAGACCTCAGTACAAAAATACAAACAAGGAGAGACAGGGTTGATGTCAGAACAAGTGTAATGGTGGGGGGGGGGGGGGGCTTTAGGGTAACTGTGGGGAGGGGGGCGCAATCTGATGTTTGAAAACTCATTCAGTGGGGTGGGGTGGGGGTGGGTGGTGCCTGTCTACCTGCCATGAAGCTCCTCCGTGTGCTGTCTCCATTACACAACCCCCCATCCCCCGACATAACAGACAAATGCTCTGCTTATAACATGCGTAGACTAGTGGCATGAACAACACTAGTGCTGCGGGTGGGGGGGGGTCACAATACCACATGGAGGGGGCACCATGCCCACAAATGCCCTCCCCCTGCCTTGGCGCCACCTCTGAGGAGAGAAACTGCTAAAATGAAAGGTGGAAAGTGAAGGGAAGGGCAAATTCAAGAGATAGAGGAAGGGTGCCACGCCTTTACAGCGCCAGCGGTCGAGACTGGGGTTCGAATCCAGTGCTGTCTGTAAGGAGTTTGTCCATTCTTCCCGTGTCTACGAGGATTATCCCCGGGGGGGGGGGGGGGTGCTCCGGTTTCCTCCCACTGTTCAAAACGTACCGGGGTATGGGTTAATGGGGTGTAAATTGGGTGGCAGGGAATCTTGGGGCAGAAAGGGCTGTATGTCAAAATTTAAAATTGAGAATTGAGAAATTTAAATTGGAGATCCCTTGTGGTCATTCCAAGAGTTTTCTGAGAATCCACATCCAGTTTCCAGAACTGCGCACAAGAGGCTGCTCTGATGCCAAGAGCAAGGCCCTCGCACCTTGGACCAGGACTGTGGTGTGCCCTGGGGCTGAGCGGTCCTGGACAACCCCACCTTGAGAAGTTACTGCTGCCCGAGACACATTGTCGACCACCCCCATCAGCTGGGGGATCGGGGCCAATGGGTGGTGCTGAGGCAGATTGAACATTACTTGCTGTTTATAGTCGAGTATCCAGGCAGTTTTCTACTTGGCAGATAGTCTGTGCCAAGAGCACAGACTAATTTGGTACTGATATCCAGAATTACTGCTGGTCTCTCTCTGCACCCGTGTATGTTAGTCATTTCCTTATACCACATGTTGAGAATCAAATTGTCTGGTGGAGCAGGGGAGATGGTTCATGATGGGTCTGGGGGGATGTTCCCCCAGCCTTCGTCTCTGCTCCTGGTTTAACCCAGTACCAGGGAGATACCTGCTTCTTTCACTCAGACATGGCAGACGTGACCTACCACAGTGAGTGCCTCCACACCAGCCTCTTCCAAGGTGTGAGAGATGAGTAAAACTAATATGAAAATATGAAAGATGAAGAAAACTAGTATGGATATATGTGTAATGAATAAAGCCAATATGAATAGGATAAGGATAGATAATAGAATGTAGGAAGAATAAGGGTCTTCTAGCCTTAGACATAATTAGCAAGTTCTGCATAAGAAGTTAGTAAGCCCTGAGGGTCGGGAAGGTGTGAATAAGGACAAAGGCAGGTTTGTGAATAAGGACAATGAGGACAATGACATGATGGGACACTGACAGGTTACCCCCTGATCCTCCAAGTTCACAGAAACAGCACTTAGGCAGACAGGATTGCCTAATGCCAAACTCATCCAGGAGGCAGAAGAATGTAAGAGGGAGGGTACTTCTATACTGAAATCAACTGTATAAAAGTTGGGTGAGCCCCAGTGTATGTGTGTATTCCCAGGGTAAGGGGAAGCACCCAACTTTGCATTGTTGTATAATAAATGTTCTTTGTTCTCAATTTTTGTCTCGAGCAATTTCTTTAAAGGTACATTAATTTCTAACAAATGTGGGCTCGTCCGGGATCACACTCCCTCCACTGACAGAGTACCCCGACGACGAGAGTAGGTGTACCCCGGCTGATTCAGCTGGACTCACGGACGACGGGTGGCTGGTCAGTGGAAGAAGCGAGTGATATCCGAGAAGAGGCATTGAGAACAAACGACGGGAGGAAGCGCGCTAGAGCATTGCTACTGGAACTCGGTAAGAGGAATTTTACTTGCCTATAAGTATGGGAATTATGAGTAGCAAGGAAGAGAGGCCTGGTTCAGGATGTGAACACCAGATAGCTACGTACAGCCCGCTTGGGTTGATGTTATCTGAGTGGGGCACGGGAAGGACCCGTGGGAAAGACAAACTGACAATGGTCAGGTATTGTTGTATTGAATGGGTTAAATGCCCGGTTAAAGGGAGCTCCGTGTACTGGCCAAAGTTCGGATCCGAGGATGAATGGATGTGTCAAGCTTTGAACATCTGGCTCTATCAAAACCAGAGAGAGACAATGTTGAGAGCAGGGAATATGCACCCTGCTGGCTCAAGGGACCCATTGAACAACTGGTTTTGAGTGAGAAAGAACTCAGGGATAAGAGAGAGGAGGAACCTTTTGTCCCTGAATCACAGGGGTGGGATGTGCTACATTCCCTCCCTCCACCTTATGTTCCTCCTTTGCCGGCTCCTATCTTTCCTTCCACTCCTATGACCTACCCTTCTGCACCTTCCCCACCTCCCCTACCACTAGAGAAGAGAGAAGAGAGCAGGAGTGGTATGATGACTTGCTCACAAAGCACTCGATTACCACCTCTGTTGACAGGAGAGAGAGGTAACTTTAATTCAGAACAGCGTGAGACTCTTCAGGAAGAAAGGGCAGAACCCTTTGATTCATTTCCCAGGGAGCAGGAACCCAGACCTAATAAGCCAGAAACCAACTGGATGAGACCACTGCGGGAAGTTCCCATGGGAGAGGGTCTCGGTTTCGTAAATGTACCCCTGACCAGTACTGAAGTGCGTAACTTTAAGAAAGAACTGACCTCCCTGATAGAAGATCCCCAGGGATGTGCCGAACAGTTAGACCAATTTTTGGGACCAAATATATATACAATATGGGGGTCTCGACATAGAATCCCCAGCAGGGGAACAATTGGTACTAACTGGTTTTGTTACCAACTCAGCCCCAGACATTAGAAGAAAATTACAAAAGACAGAAAATTGGCATGAGCAGGGAATAACCCAGCTTCTACAGATCGCACAAAAAGCATTTGTCCAGACATCTGAGGATAAGCAGAAAGCAAAGGCTAAAATTTTAATGCAAGCAGTTAAAGGAATAGTAGATGAGTAACATGAAAAAAGGCAGGGACTGTGTGCCAGCTCCTGAATGTTGGGAGAAGCGTCGGGAGTGGGAGAGTAGAGACCAGAGATAATTTCATAAATCACGACTTCCCACTTCAGTCACTGACCAATATTGATTAAAATTCATGCTAAAAATTAAATGTCATAAATGATCATTTATCAATACTGTAGAATGAGCAAATTTAACTACCAGTTAATTCCAATTTATGAAATAAATTGTATTCAAATGTGATTTTGCACAGGGAGTACATGAGAACTGAGCGATGTTATAACATTCGCAGGGAGAAATTTTTGCGCTAATAGGGTGAGCTCTACACGTCTTGTTTTAAGTGTATGTGAGATAAAGAAAGGATCTGATGTGTAAAGTGGCTGGATCAGCCAGTTGAAGGGGGAGTGTGCATGTCCCTTTAAGTGCACTGTGGCACTTGAAATTGAAGCTCCAGGCTCTTGTCTTGCAGTTAGAGGTATGGAGCCCTATCAATAGATTTAGTACATTCCTTCTACACATTCAGCAGTCAAGGTGTCAGAAATACAAATTCTCACACGAGTCTCTTTAAAATTGATGACACGACAAGCTTTATTTACAAGTCTGCAGAGTTGGACTCAACTGGCTTCTCGCCAAGTCAAGCCCCGATACATACAGTGCATTGATTTTTATACCTTTTTTGTTTGTCCTTCCCCTTCTTTTTAACACTGTTTTAATTGGTTAGTTTTTGTAAAATCATCTTAAGTACACTTGCATTTGTAATTATCATGTTTGTTACGTACACTACGAACTCTACACACACTAAATTCTGTTTCTCACTCTTTTTATCAATCTTTGGCTCCTACATGTCTCTCTGTGACCATGAAAATCTCTGTTATAACATTGTCTAGCTGAACTTTTATGGTAAGCTCCCTGTCTATTCTGGCTTCCCCTTTTATGATTAATCATCACATTTTAACTTAAGCCCTTTTTAACCTAAATTCTCTATCTATAACAATCCACCCCTTTCTTTCTTTAAAATGTGTGTATTATTTCTGAATGGGGACCTTAACCCAGGGAAGAGAACCATCTTCTGATAAATCAATTTCGTGCTGAAGTAAAATTCTAACTGGGTCTCCCAGGCCCCCTGGTTGCATGGTCTGCTGGACCATCGAAATCACGAGGCTGCGCAGACAGGGAATAAGACAGGGCAAAACAAGCAGGAGGAACAAAACACCCCCGATGACCCACAATAAGGTGCGCCACCAGGTTCCTCCAAACCATTTGTCCAACCAATTTAATTTTGCGAAAGGATGCCAGGTCTGGACTGGTACATGGGACAAAGTGCGAATATTATCAGCGATTTTGCGAACGGCTTGGCCATTATCATCAATCTTTAAGCAGCAGTTAGTCAAATTAAGCTTTCCACACACACCCCCTTCTGTGGCCAGCAAATAGTCCAGGGCTAGACAGTTCTGATAGATGGCAGAGCGCATCTGACCCTGCTGGGATGCAAGTAATTGCAGGGCTAGAGCTGTTTGGTTTGTAACAATCTCAAGGACTGCCTGCAAGCGAATAATGCGATTTAACATATAAATAGGAGTACGGTAACCCCAGGATCCATCTTGAGCCCATGTAGCGGGACCATAATATTTAATTATTTGTTCTGGAGGCCAATCCTTGAGACTCACCCTCCCAGGGCCAACCATTAAGAGGGAAAGGAGTACTAATAGGAATCTGTATATTCTGACCCACATTACTTCCCTCTTTTTCCATACAAGGGGTATATGGATGTTGGGTGGTATTTTCTGCCCAGCATTTCTTAGGAACTGAGGTATGGGAAATGAAATTGCCCTCCTTTCTTTCCCAAGTGCGGTCCTGAAAAAGGACTACTGTGTCTCTGCACTTCTTACACTTCAGACCTGACAAAGACATAGGCAAACCAAGAAAAATCAAAGCATTTAACAATAACATTGTCAATCAAGTCTTTCTGCGAAATTGCAAAGTAAGAGGTTTGTCTCCAGGAACACAAGTCCAATCTGAGTCCGTATCAGGGTCGTGAGGCGCCTCTACAGGTCCCTTAAATCTGGATGCGTGCGTCCACCCCTTCTCTCTTGTTCGTACTGCAGCCTCTGTAGTCAAGAGAACTTGGAATGGACCTTCCCACTGTGGCTGGAGTTTTTCAGTTTTCCAGGTCTTGATGAGAATCCAGTCTCCCGGTTCTACTTTGTGTAAAGAAAAGTCTAGAGGCGGTGTTTGTGCCAATAGTCCCCTCTTTCGTAAATCTGTAAGAGTGCGTGACAGTGCCTGTAAATAGTTCCTAACAAAAATATCCCCTTCCCCAAAGGTGGGACACCCCTCAACTGTACTCCAGAAGGGAAGCCCAAACATCATCTCATAAGGGGACAACCCCACATCCCTGCGTGGGGCAGTACGAATTCTCAATAAGGCCAGGGGCAGACACTTTATCCAAGGCATTTTAGTCTCCACCATTAATTTTGTCAATTGCGTCTTTAGGGTTCCATTCATACGTTCAACCCTCCCTGAGCTTTGTGGATGCCTAGGGGTATGCAATTTCCAAGAGACCTGCAATGCATCACAAATCAATTGCTGGACTTTGGAGCAAAAATGTGGACCCCTGTCTGAGTCTATAGAATCCATTATACCATATCTGGGGATCACCTGCTCTAGGAGGAGGCGAGCTACTGTAGAGGCTGTAGCATTTACTGTTGGGAAGGCTTCCACCCATCGGGTAAAGTGATCTATCACCACCAACAGATACTTCCATCTTTGGACTTGAGGTAACTCTGTGAAGTCAATCTGGATTCTTTGGAAGGGGCGTATGGCCAACGGTTGACCTCCCATGGTACTCGTCCTCATTACCTTCTTATTAATTCTTGTGCAGATGTGGCAGTTCTGCACCTCCTGTTGGGCCAAGGTGTAGATCCCCTTACACACATATTCTCGAAGCACTGTGTCGCACAAGGCCTGGGTGCCCCAGTGGCTCTGATGATGCAGGTGTTTTAAAATATTGCGAGTTATTTCCTTATTTAGAACCATTCTTCCATCCGGTGTCTTCCATGTTCCATCAGGCAGCTGGCTTGCGCCCAGCTGAGCCATGTCCTTTTTTTCCTTAGCAGTGAAAATGGGAGCCTTTTTTATACCTTGTCTTATTGGGATTAAGGTCAGCAAACGGACTTCTTGTTGCATGGCTGCCCTTTTGGCCTCTTCATCAGCCAGTCTGTTCCCAATTGCGGTCGGGGTATCTCCCCTCTGATGGCCTGGTATGTAGACCACTGCTATTTCCCGGGGTAATGTCAGGGCTTCCAAAGTCAGAGTAATCATCTGTTCGTGTGCCAATTCCTTTCCTCTTGATGTAATCAGACCGCGCTCCTTCCAGATCTTACCAAAGGTATGCACTACCCCGTATGCGTATTTGGAGTCAGTGTAAATTGTTCCAGTTTTCTCTGCCAGTACACTGAGGGCTCTCTGCAAGGCATATAGTTCACAGGACTGTGCCGACCAGCTTCCGGGTAGCCTCGCGGATTCTACCACTTTCCAAGCATTTCCTTCTATTATGGCATACCCGCTTCTCCTCATTCCGTCAACACATCTGGCAGAGCCGTCAATGTAGAATTCATATCCCTCTCCCAGAGGAGTATCGCAAAGGTCCTCTCGGGTCTTGGTCTGAAGATCCGTCAACTCGACACAGTCGTGCTCCACTTCTTCCCCTGTTTCACTGCCGTATAAAAACTGAGCTGGGTTGCAACTATTATTCTTAGCAAACTGTAGATCTTCTCCGACCATTAAAATGGTCTCGTACTTTAATATGCGGGAATCAGTCAGCCATCGATGGGCGGTTTGTGTTAATAGAACACTCACAGAATGGGAGGTGTACACAGTCATCCTTCCTCCAAAAGTAAGTTTACGCGCCTCCTCCACCAACAGAGCAGCAGCCGCTACTCCCTGGATACACGTCGGCCATCCGCGAGACACTGGGTCCATCATTTTGGATAGGAAAGCCACTGGGTGTTGCTGACCGCCTTTTTCCTGCGTTAAAACTCCCACAGCTGTTCCTTGGTTATGAGTGACAAATAGCTGGAAGGGTTGTTTTAAAGAGGGCAGAGTGAGTACCGGGGCTCGCGTCAGGCGATGCTTCAAGTCCTCAAACCATCCCTTCTCCTCCTGGGTCCATTTCAATGGATATTCATCTTCATTTGTCAGCTTTTCATACATAAACTTCACCAACGCTGAGTAGTCCTCTATCCATAACCTACAGTAACTTAAGAGTCCCAGGAATTGTCTTATTTCCTTCTTATTACGGGGTAACGGCATTCTAGTGATTCCCGCAATCCGTTCAGGTGTAATCCGTCTCTGTCCTTTACTTATCTGGTGTCCCAGATATACCACAGTCCTCTCAACGAACTGTAACTTGTTCCTGGACACTTGCAGACCCTTTTTCCCCAGATAATTCAAGAGTCTAATTGTATCTCCCCTCATTTCCTGTTCTTTGGGTCCTGATAACAGTAAATCGTCCACATACTGCATCAGTTGGGAATCATCGGATCGTGGATAGTCCGCCAGGATTTGTTCTAGCATTTGTCCAAACAGGTTCGGAGATTCAGTGAACCCTTGGGGCAATACAGTCTACCGAAGCTGCCTCCGTCTACCTGTCCATGGATTCTCCCATTCAAACGCGAATATATCTCTACTTCCCTCTTCTAGTGGACACGTCCAGAGGCGTCCTTCAGGTCGATAACACTAAACCACTCATGGTCTGGGGGAATCCGACTCATAAAAGTATAGGGATTAGGCACCACTGGGTGGCGGGTCTGAACAATAGCATTCAAACTTCTTAGATCCTGAACTAGACGATAGGATCCATCTGACTTTTTCACTGGGAGTATAGGGGTGTTATAGGGTGACATACATTCCTCCAATAGTCTGTCTTGTATTAGGGTCTCAATTACCGGCTGTAGCCCCTTCCTCCCTTCCAAAGAAATAGGATACTGACGTTTCCTTACCGGCTGATGACCTGGTATTAATGTGACATGTAAAGGTGGGATGTCCAGACCTCCTCGATTTCCCTTCTTATACCAGACTCTCTCGTCAATCTGCCGTTCATCCTCCTCCTTCAGAGCACAGAGGTGGACTCGCACTTCTCCGTCCACGGGGAGAGCACCCAAACCTAGGAGAGCCTGTAAATCTCTTCCTAGGAGGTTAAATCCGGCCGACGGTAACAACAAGAGGTCCTGTACCCCTTCTCTCCCTTCCAGCTTCACTGTCACTTGGGGAATTATCGATACCATTCTGGGAGCCCCTTCTATCCCAGAAATTTTCAAATTGCTTTTTACAGGCTCGGTCCCGATCGGCACAGTTATTACACTACTTCTTTCCGCTCCCATGTCCACCATAAACACCACCTCTTCTCCCTGGGGACCAATTTTTAGTTTTACCAAGGGTTCCTTCTTATACCTGGTCCCCAACATTCAGAACCCCTGACCCCCCTAATCTTCTTCCATGAGTTCGAGGGTACGCACTTCCCCCTTATATTGGGGGCATTCCCTCTTGAAGTGTCCTTCCTCGTTGCAGTAATAGCACTTAATGGGTCTCCGGGGTCTCCCCTCTCTTGGATATCTTGGGTTGCTTAGAGGAAGCTTTTGTTTCCTTTCCCCTCTGGACTCGGCATTTATCTGTCGGATAGTCTGTACCATAATCTTCGCTGCCCTCTTTTGACCTTCCTCTTCCCTCTGCACATATACTCTTTGCGCCTTTTTCAACAGGTCGTTCAGGGGTTTTTCATTCCAGCCCTCCTCCTTTTCTAGTTTTTTTCTAATGTCCTGCCACGATTTGGAAACAAATTCAATTCGAATAAGCTGTTCACCCATTGGTGTACTAGGGTCCACACCCGCATACTGTTGGACATTCTTTCTCACCCTCTCCAAGAAATCAGTAGGGGACTCATCTTTCCCCTGGTGGTTCCCAAATGCCTTGGTAAAATTGTGACCCTTTGGCACAGCCTCCCGTATCCCTTTAATCGTCCACTCTCTATATTGTCTCATACATGCCAATCCCTCTGGTGTTCGTTTGTCCCACCTGGGTTCATTCAAGGGATATTTTTGTTCATGGGGTCTGGGGTCCCCAGGTTGTTCACGTTCCCACATGAGGAGGGCAGCCTGTCGAATCATCTGCCTCTCCTGGGGTGAGAATAATGTTCCCATTATTGCGTGCATCTCTTCCCAGGTATATGTGTTTGGTCCCAGGAACTGGTCGAACTGTTCGGCCAGTCCCATGGGATCTTCCAATAGATTTTTCATTTCCTTCTTAAATCCCCGCACCTCCATACTAGTTAAGGGAACGTTTACATATCCCGTTCCCCCTCCCGGTCCTCCCATTGGAACTTCCCTCAGGGGATTTAGGCTTACTGAAGACTTCGATGGTCCTGGACCAGTCTGGGATCTTGTCCAGGGTCGGTTTACCGGTGGAAGTTTAGGGTCCGACTCCCTTAATTCATCCCTTTGTTCCCGGCCCCTTCCGGGGCAATCAGATTCATCACCTTTCCCCTCCAGCAGCGAGCTTCCCTCGGGCGCAGTGGGCACCGGGGGAACATAAGGAGGGGGGAGGTTGTCCAGAGGTTCCCACTTCTTTTCTCCCGCTACCCTCAATTTAAAACATTTTGTTAAGGATCCTGGCCAGGGAACCCAACAAAATGCATACGCTGACTCTTCTTGATTCACCTTTGGTCTCGAATTTACATATATGTTTAATGCTTGTCTAACCCAATCCTCATCAGATCCAAATTTCGGCCACCAGACCGAGGAACCTTTGATAGGCTGTTTCGACCAAAGAAGACAATATTGAACCATCTTTTTCTTGTTTTTGTCTCGATATCGTTTACTATCCCAATTTTCAAACATTCTCCCCAAAGGGCTGTCAAGGGGAACTCCCGGGAAATGTCCTGATCTTTCAGACGAGCCCTTAGATTTTGATCCTCCCATTTTTCCCACCTAGATCCGTTTATCGTTGCTGAGGACCCTCCCGTTCGGGACCCTACTCCCTTTCTTCTCGGACGCCTCGTCGGAGGTACTATCCCTCCGCCGGTTCCCGCCGAGGTTTCCCTGGGGTCTATCCTAGGGTCCCACGACAGGGTCCTCACGCCACGACAAAGGCTCTACACCTGATTTATCGTTTTATAGTTTTTTATCCCGTCATGACCGTTACCTGGGTGGTCTCATCCGTCAATCCCCACACAACAATCGTAAGTCGTCACTTACCGGTGTCTTCCTGGGGATTGAACCGTCACCCCTCTCCTTTTCGTCTTGTCGTGTCACCTTGTCCGGATACCACTCGCTCAAGCCGCCCGAGGCGACGAGCAAGGGACTAGGAGCCGCTGAACTCAGCGGGGTGCACCACCTCCGATGTCCCTCTTTCTCGCCTCCTCCCACGGCTGGAGTGTAGATCCCGGACGATCCCCCAATTGTCAGAAATACAAATTCTCACACATGAGTCTCTTTAAAATTGATGACACGACAAGCTTTATTTACAAGTCTGCAGAGTTGGACTCAACTGGCTTCTCGCCAAGTCAAGCCCCGATACATACAGTGCATTGATTTTTATACCTTTTTTGTTTGTCCTTCCCCTTCTTTTTAACACTGTTTTAATTGGTTAGTTTTTGTAAAATCATCCTAAGTACACTTGCATTTGTAATTATCATGTTTGTTACGTACACTACGAACTCTACACACACTAAATTCTGTTTCTCACTCTTTTTATCAATCTTTGGCTCCTACATGTCTCTCTGTGACCATGAAAATCTCTGTTTGTTATAACATTGTCTAGCTGAACTTTTATGGTAAGCTCCCTGTCTATTCTGGCTTCCCCTTTTATGATTAATCATCACATTTTAACTTAAGCCCTTTTTAACCTAAATTCTCTATCTATAACAATGGTCCGTGAGTTTAAAGATCACCCACCTCTGGTAAATAAAGATACCTCTGGTGATTCCCATAAGTGTAATCATTCATTTCTCTGGTGCATTTTCCTCCGGAGTGAAATTAATGCCTCAGCACAATTTCTCTGTATTGCCGCTGTTATTTAATTCATGATAACTTTCCCCCATTCATCAGGTTTATATTTAAATCCGATAGTGCGGAAGTTATATTGTAAATAATCACGGAGGTAAACCCTGCGCGACTGGATTCAGCTTAATGGAGAAATAAACCTGCGAACTGGTCTATGGTGCTGTGTGAGTACTGCAATATGTGGAATATGATTTAAATTGGTGGCATCGTTCAGAACAATTGGGCGCATAGGAATAATAATAGCATTAAGAACTCACAGATCTTGTACCAGATGCTATTCAGTACATCTTGACTTAAGGACTGGAGAAATTGGCATGGCACCAATATTTCTTGATTCACTAATGACTCCACAAGCTCCAGGATTCATGCAGCAGAACTTTTAAGTGGAATATAATAGAAACTAGCCTGTACTTAAATTATTGTGTGTGCAATCTTCATAAGAACATCTTTTAACTTTTTTTGGTGCCTGTTTTACAGACTGTTTTAAATAAGGCCAGCTCCTGTGAGCTGTGGCACAAGGCATTTTACTTAAGGCAGAACTAAAGGTTGAATATGTTTCAAGTTCTCTTGCAGGGGCTCTTGTGCTGCAATGTCTGTTATGTACTCACTCTAACAAATTGGAGGGTTGTGCCCCATACAGACAAGCAGCTCCAACTGCATTTTAATAAGGTCTAACATATTCAAAACCCATGGAAATATGGTTTGTGTTTCATCTTACAATTTTTACACTAACACAAAGGAAAGTCAGATTGTTAAAATCTAGTGATTGGTTATATGTAAAAGCATGGCAAGAGGATCAACTAAAACCTGCCTGGGATGGTCCCTTCTGTGTACTTTTAATTACAGACACTGCAGTAAGAACAAGAGAGAAAGGTTGGACCCACATTCAAAGAATCAAACCAGCTTCTGAACCACAACAGCACGACACACCTGGCGTGCAGTTCCTCATCCTTCAGACCTGAAACTCACACTGCGCCGTGACAGAGTGCCGTAATGTTACATTTATTGTTGTATTTTTTTAACGGTTTATACATTTATTGTTGTATTTTTTTAACGGTTTATACATTTATTGTCGTATTTTTTAACGGATTATACATTTATTGTATTTTTTAACTGTTTACACATTTATTGTTGTATTTTTAACTGTTTATTTTTAACTGTTTATTCATTTATTGGGGTATTGTTTGTTAAATGGATATGTCACTTCAGTACTCGCTATGTTTTAAGTCCTCCTGGAATAGGGGCAGCAGAGGTTACAATTGTGCTACTTTACAGTGTAGACAGGGCATAGATTTAGGACAATTTTAATACGGACCAGGGGGAACACAGTAGCGATAGTCAGTTAACAGCCTACATAGTGATTAATCAATGTACGTTCCACACACAGGGAGAGACTCACAGGCAAGCTGCAAATACAATTAATTCACAAGAAACAACCCCCCCCCAGCTTGGTCTCTTTTCATCACCCCGTGAAGAGGAGCACCAGTTACCAACAACGTGAGCTGCTTGGCACCTCAATATCAGACTCCAGACAGCCTTCGGAGATCGGTGGCCCTAGGGTTCGGGGCTGAAGAGGACATCAGATACTAGCCACAATTCAACGGAAACGCCTGACTACTGCTACTCGTTCGCTGCTGAAGGCAGCGTTTCTCACAGACTTCGTCAGGACAAAGCTTACAAAAATCGGGCGGTTAAAGACACTGCTTCAAGATTTCAACGTGAATCTGCCCATGCCCATGTTCAGACGTGGCAACTTCGGACTGATGTGGGATGGACTAGACTCTTTACTGAGAACTGGAGCCTGATACTCGCAACCCTAATAAGCAGCTTTCATGGCTTGGTTCAGCATCATGCTGAAGAAGATTGAAAAGAGGGTTGGTGCGAGAACACAGCCTTGCTTCACGCCATTGTTAATGGAGAAGGGTTTAGAGAGCTCATTGCTGTATCTGACTCGACCTTGTTGGTTTTCGTGCAGTTGGATAATCATGTTGAGGAACTTTGGGGGACATTCGATGCGCTCTAGTATTTGCCAAAGCCCTTTCCTGCTCACAGTGTCGAAGGCTTTAGTGAGGTCAACAAAGGTGATGTAGAGTCCTTTGTTTTGTTCTCTGCACTTTTCTTGGAGCTGTCTGAGGGCAAAGACAATGTCAGTAGTTCCTCTGTTTGCGCGAAAGCCGCACTGTGATTCTGGGAGAATATTCTCGGTGACACTAGGTATTATTCTATTTAGTAGAATCCTAGCGAAGATTTTGCCTGCAATGGAGAGCAGCGTGATTCCCCTGTAGTTTGAGCTGTCAAGACACAAGAGAAACTTGTCCGTGAACTACTCTTTGCAGACGATGCCGCTTTAGTTGCCCATTCAGAGCCAGCTCTTCAGCGCTTGACGTCCTGCTTTGCGGAAACTGCCAAAATGTTTGGCCTGGAAGTCAGCCTGAAGAAAACTGAGGTCCTCCATCAGCCAGCTCCCCACCATGACTACCAGCCCCCCCACATCTCCATCGGGCACACAAAACTCAAAACGGTCAACCAGTTTACCTATCTCGGCTGCACCATTTCATCAGATGCAAGGATCGACAATGAGATAGACAACAGACTCGCCAAGGCAAATAGCGCCTTTGGAAGACTACACAAAAGAGTCTGGAAAAACAACCAACTGAAAAACCTCACAAAGATAAACGTATACAGAGCCGTTGTCATACCCACACTCCTGTTCGGCTCCGAATCATGGGTCCTCTACCGGCATCACCTACGGCTCCTAGAACGCTTCCACCAGCGTTGTCTCCGCTCCATCCTCAACATCCATTGGAGCGCTTTCATCCCTAACGTCGAAGTACTCGAGATGGCAGAGGTCGACAGCATCGAGTCCACGCTGCTGAAGACCCAGCTGCGCTGGATGGGTCACGTCTCCAGAATGGAGGACCATCGCCTTCCCAAGATCATGTTATATGGCGAGCTCTCCACTGGCCACCGTGACAGAGGTGCACCAAAGAAAAGGTACAAGGACTGCCTAAAGAAATCTCTTGGTGCCTGCCACATTGACCACCGCCAGTGGGCTGATATCACCTCAAACCGTACATCTTGGCCCCTCACAGTTTGGCGGGCAGCAACCTCCTTTGAAGAAGACCGCAGAGCCCACCTCAATGACAAAAGGCAAAGGAGGAAAAACCCAACACCCAACCCCAACCAACCAATTTTCCCCTGCAGCCGCTGCAACCGTGTCTGCCTGTCCCGCATCGGACTTGTCAGCCACAAACGAGCCTGCAGCTGACGTGGACTTTTACCCCCTCCATAAATCTTCGTCCGCGAAGCCAAGCCAAAGAAAAAAAATAAGCAGCTGGACTCACTACTCTGACCTTCATGGTGCTCCCCTACCTAAAGACTTTACACAGGTATTACAATTCGGTTATTGACCAGCTGGGTAAAACAACACCTTACACTTGAAATATCAGTATTACTGATCTAAAAGAAAAGTGAGGAGGTGGGGGGGTGGGGGGGGGAAATCAGTCACACTGAGACCAGTAACCAAAGATCAGTAACACTGATCATGGTGAAAGATCAGTATTACTGATCTAAAAGAAAAGTGAGGATTGTGAGAGATGGGAAAACTGATCTAAAATTATGAACATGAAGGAAACTAAAATTCATACATCAGTTAATGGCTGTAACCAGTACAAACAGGATGAGCTTGGGGATTAGGATGCAGGAAAGCAGAGTCAGCACGATTAACATAAGAATCTTCTACTCTTTGTGACAAGAGCCACCATAAGACTAAGAAAAGGAATGGTAAGGTACAATAGAATGTAGGAAGTTGAGGTAGTCTGGATCAGATAAAGGCCTCCTAGCCCTGGACGGAAGTACCAAGTCCTACATATCTAATTAGCTAACCATACACAGATTTATACATATGAAATTAGCCAACCCTAGATAGAATGAGTCAACTCCGCATACCAAGAGATTGTAGCCCAGAGAATCAGGAAGGTGTGAATAAGGACAATGTCATGATGGGACACCCACAGGATACCCCCTGGTCCTCCAAGTGCACTGAAACTGCACGTAGGCAGGAAGGATTGCCTATGCCAAACCCATCCAGGGGGCAGAAGAATGTAAGGGGGAGGGCACTTTGATACTGAAATTGACTGTATAAAAGTTGGGTGAGCCCCAGTATGTGTGTGTATTCCGAGGGTAAGGGGAAGCACCCAACTTTGCATTGTTGTTGTAATAAATGTTCTTTGTTCTCAATTTTTGTCTCGAGCAATTTCTTTAAAGGTACATTAATTTCTAACAGTCTCATGCACTAACAGACTGCCTCCTGGATGAGTTTGGCATTAGGCAATCCTGTCTGCCTATGTGCTGTTTCTGTGAACTTGGAGGACCAGGGGGTATCCTCCTCATTTCTCCCTCCCCCCCTCCCCACCCCATCGTCTTCCCCCAGCTCTGTCTCTCTCCCTTTTCCCTGTCTCCTTTCACACAGACAAAATCAATTCTCACCTTATCATAACCAATGAACACATTTAGTGGGCTTGGACTCTTCCTCCCTGCTGTGTAACTTCCCCAGTTACGCAGCAGTTTAAAAGGGTCCGAACTGGTCAATCCATCAGAATCCAACCAGGTCCCTGCCCTACCTCAGAGCTAATCAGGGAACCCAGTTAAACTTACCTAGGTTGCGCCCACTGGGGATTTGAAAACAAAAATGGCTGACCCGCTTATTCCGGTGACGTCAGTGCTTGTGTGCATGTGTCACCGGGGCAGCCAGCATCTGAACATTTAGCGGTACTTCCGGTGAGTGTGTGACACATCATTGTGGGGGATCCCTCTTAAACTGTCAAGTTGGCGATTTCATGGGTCCATCTCCCTGCGATTTGAAAGGTGCTTCCAGCATCTTTGCCCCAGTAACACACCCAGATCCCAGGAGGGCAACCTAGGAGCTGCAGTTTAAAAGGGGATAATATTTTGATTCTGGGATTTCCTCCTTCTGACTCATTCTGGTTATTCATTGAAGCAGGGCCCAGGCCCGAAACATCGACAATATATCTTTGTTTCATATGGAGGCTGAAAGACCGGCTGAGTTCCTCCAACACTCAGTGTGGTTTCACACAGGACACAGGGTCAACAAAATCCACACTTACACCTAAATGTGGCAGCATCACATTGTGGGAGGGGGCGTCTCTGGGGGAGGGGGCGGTACTGGGGGAGGGGCAGTACTGACACGCTCTGGCAGTCTGTTTTACTGCCCAGCGTTGAGCGGGGTCCCCAGTCTAGGATCCTGTACATAGGAGTCCTCCCCCTTTACATTGGGGACCTGGGGTGAAGAGCGCTGCACCAAGCAGTGCCGTGTAACCACTTCCTGATTCTGTTCACTGACACCCTGGCCACCTGTCACTTCTGCAGCCGGAAGGAGATGATGTACTGCGTGTACGTGGAGTACGAGCGGTTGCAGCCCTTCTTCGCCAATCTGAAAGGGGCTGCTCCTCCAGTTCTGGCTGCACTTCAGCCCCACGCTCCTGATCCACAGTTGCCTGGTGTGAGGGGGGGGGGGGTCGGGCGTATGGAAGATCTCCTTGTGGGGTTGTTGCAGGGCCTGGTGAAACTAACTATTCATGGGTCGAGGCAGCTGGCAGTCAAGGGGGTGGGGGGCGAGCTGACTGCCTGCCTGTCTTTCGGGGTGACATCCAGCCCGTGCGGTGTTGGAACGGGAACACGCAGTGTCCAAGGTGACTGTGGCCGAATTCAGGGAATGGTGGGACCCCCCCCCCAGGGGGGTAGATGATGAAAATCATGTTTTAATTTGATAATAGAGAGGTAGTCGTGACCACTGCCTTTCACTGTAGTTTTTGATTTTAGTTGTAGCTCTGTGTATGTTTTGTGTTTGTAATGTTGTAGTTGAATAAAGTTTGTATGTTTATTTTAAGAAAAGGGGGCGGTAATGAGGGGCAGGGGGTTTCCTCCCTTTCTTGTGACTTTAAATCGTGCTGCACATGTAAATGAAACAGGAGAATTTAAGCATGAGGCCTTGAATAAACATTTGTCTTGTACCACATGCTGGGTGGGACCTGCCCTTATTCCACGAACTGCTCACTGAGCTCCCTCTGGGATTACCAATCACAGGGACGGTCTGCTTTCCAACGGGCTGTGATTCAGTGGGTTGATTAAGGAGGGGTTTATAGACCTGCCCAGAACTGACTGCACGCTGCCCAATGAAGCTCCACGTGCTGCGGCCGCTCACCGTGGGGTCCTTCCCAAGCCACTCTCTCAAGCATAAAGGCGGCTGGAGTGTGAGAGTGACACTGCCTCCATATAAGGAGATAATGACCTTTCTATAGTACCTTCAACGTCCCCTTTCTCATGTCCCAAAGACAGAGAAGTGGAAAATCTCGCGAAAGGGTGCAAGAATACCAACATGAGTCTTGTTAGAAACAGAAGTACCTTCACAGAAATTGCTCGAGACAAAAATTGAGAACAAAGAACATTTATTATACAACAATGCAAAGTTGGGTGCTTCCCCTTACCCTGGGAATACACACATACATTGGGGCTCACCCAACTTTTATACAGTTCATTTCAGTATCAGAATACCCTCCCCCTTACATTCTTCTGCCTCCTGGAGAGGTTTGGCATTAGGCAATCCTGCCTGCCTACGTGATGTTTCTGTGCACGTGGAGGAGCAGGGGGTATCCTCATCATGTCATTATCCTCATTGTCCTTATTCACTGTCTTTGTTCTAATTTACACCTTCCCGACCCTCAGGGCTGTGTCCCCTTCATATTATCTATTGTCTATCCTTATCTCATTCATAAGTGAACTTGCTGATTCTGTCTAAAGGCAAAGGCTAGGAGATTCTTATCTTACTCAGACTGATTCTGCTTCCTGCATTCTAATATCCATGTCTTATCCTGTTCATACTGGCTTTATTCATTTACCCATGTATCAATTTTAGTTTCTTCATTTTCATATTTTTATATCAGTTGTACTCATCTCTCACAATCCACACTTTTCTTTTAGATCAGTGTTACTGGTCTCTTACAATCCTCACTTTTCTTTTAGATCAGTATTACTGATCTCTTAACTGAAAATTTATTACTTGAAAACTTGGTCTTTTTCCCAGCTGGTCAGTAAACGAACTGCAGTCTCAGTGTCGTCAGATAGAAGTTGGGAAACATACATCCTTTGGGTGATAGTGCTCTGACGAAGGGGGTCGATGAATTAAAAGCTGCACACGTCTTTAGGCAGGGGAGCACCATAATGGTCAGAATAGTGAGTCCAGCTGCTATAAGGGCTGTGGGTATCAGACTCCAGTTACCAATAAAAAGTCTAGTCCATCCCACACCGGACCAAGGTTGCCAAGTCTATACCTGGGCATGGGAAGATTTTTGAACTCCTGAAGAAGTGTCTTTAACCGCCTGACCGTTGTGAGCATTGTCATTAACCAGTCTTCACAAACGCTGCCTTCAGCAGCCAACGAGTAATTGAGAGCCAGGCGGTTTTGTTGAACTGTGGCTCGTATCTGTCATCTTTCTTCAGCCCCTAAATTCAGGGCCATTGCTCTCTGTTTGATGATGATGTCCAAGGCTGTCTGGAGTCTGATTAAATGATTTAAATGCCAAGCATCTTTAGCGTTCTGTAGCAGCTCATGTCGTTTATAACTGGAACTCCCCTTAACGAGGTGGTGCGAGGTGGTGCTTATCATTCTGAATGTCTGAGGGACCCAAAGGATGTTTGAGAAGAGACTAAGTTGGGGAGGGTTGTTTCTTATCGTTTAACCTGTGTGTTGCAGCTTGTCTGCTAACATTAGCATAAGTATCATTAAACTTGTGAGTCCAAGCCTGTCTGTGTAAATTAGCATATGTATTAACTCTATCTCTGCCACATGTACAATCCTGACTAGCATTCTGCCTGTCTTTGTCCCACCATCTCCTTTGTGCTAGCCCTTTAAAACTCCTGTCTTTAATACCTATGTAAGCTAAAATACAAATTAAATCTACTCCACCAAAGCTGTTCAGTTCCCCTGGTCCGTGATGGAATCCCTTGTTAACCCATACCCCACTATGACTATACATTATATCTATGCCCTGTCTACATTCTAAAGGAAAAAAATTGTCACCTCTGCTGCCCCTATTCCAGGAGGACTTAATACATTGTGAGTAATTAAGTGATGTCCCAGAAATTGGGAACCAACAAGTAAACAATACAGTAAATGGTAAAAACAACATTACGGCACTTTATCCCGGCGTAGTGTAACTTTGAGATCAGAAGGATGAAGGACTGCACGCCAGGTGGAGGGTAGATTATCAATGTTGTTATTCTGTGGTTCAGTAGCAGGTTTAATTAGTTGGATGTGGCTCCAGCCTTTTTCTTTCGTTCGCATGGCAGTGTCTGTAATTAAAAGTACACAATAGGGCCCATCCCAGACAGGTTTCAGTTGGTTATCTTGCCATGCTTTGACATAAACCCAATCACCCAGTTTAATAGAATGAATAGGATACTCCAGGAGCGGACTTTGAGCTAATAAACCCTTCTGTCTTAAGTCATGGAGAGAAATAGAAAGTCCCTGTAAAAATTTAGAAATATATTGGTCGTTAGCTTCAGGGATAGGGGTATCAGTGTGGAATCCAATGTAAGGAAGACCAAACATAATTTCATATGGTGAGACTGCAAGGTCCTTACGAGAGGCTGTGCAAGTTCTAATTAGAGCTAAGGGTAAAGATTTAATCCAGGAGAGGCCAGTTTCCTCATGAAGTCGAGTGAGCTGATTTTTCAAGGTTAGATTCATTCGTTCAACACGGCCTGAGCTCTGGGGGTGCCAAGGGGTATGTAGCTGCCAGTCTATTCCCAGTCTCTTGCACACACCCTGGAGTACCTGAGAAGTAAAATGTGTACCTCGATCCGAGTCAATGGTTTGAATCATACCATATCGTGGAATCACAGATTCCATTAGTATCCTGATAATGGTGCTGGCACGATCATTAGGGGTCGGGAAAGCCTCAACCCATCGTGTGAAATGATCTACCATCACCAGGAAGTATTTGTAAATTCCTATCTTAGGAAGTTCTGTAAAGTCAATTTGTATCCGTTGAAATGGGCGTACGGCTATATCGCGACCGCCAGGCATTACCTGGCGCATAGATTTCTTATTTACTCTCTGACAGATTGGACAACCCCGAATACTTTGTTTGGTTATTGTATAAATGCCTAAGCAATAAGAGGATCGTACAAATGTATTGACCAGTGCCTGAGTTCCCCAGTGTGTCTGTTGGTGTATCTGATGTACAATTTGGCGAGCCAAGGCTTTGTTCAGTACTTAACGTCCATCCGCCGACCACCACAACCCATCGGCAGTTTGGCACATACCCTGGTCTTTCATAGAAACCTCATCTTCCCGTGAAAACTGGCCTCTCCTGGATTAAATCTTTACCCTTAGCTCTAATTAGAACTCGCACAGCCCCTCATAAGTTTGGCAGCTGCATCTGCCTGTCTGTTCCCCTGGGCTTCGAGACTGTCACTACTTTGATGGCTTCGTACATGTACTACAGCTATTTCCTCCGGTAATGTAAGAGCATCCAGGGTTTGGACAATTAAGTTTTCATGGATCAACTTCTGTCCTTTTCCAGTTATCATTCCCCGTTCTTTCCAGATCTTCCCAAAGGTGTGCACTACACCAAAAGCGTACTTAAAGTCCGTGTAGATCGTGGCCACCTTGCAATCTAGACCCTGGAGTGCTCTACAGAGGGCATACAATTCACAAGATTGTGCTGACCAATGACCAGGGAGGCGACCGGCTTCAATCACCAATCCTTCTTTCCCATCCACTACACTATACCCACTATAGCGAGTTCCATCAATGCAACGTGAAGATCCACCAATAAACCATCTTTCACCCTCCTGTAAAGGCTCATCACTTAAATCCTCTCTAATTTTGGTCTGTAAATCTATAACCTCTAAACACACATGCTCTAATTCATTTATGGTATTGTCTGAATTTGGAGAGACCAAGAAGGCTGCTGGATTGTGTTCTTTATTTGTAATCAGGGTCAAATCATCCCTATCCATTAGGATCGCTTCATATTTTAAAATTCTAGAGTCTGTGAGCCACCTTCCAGCACGTTGTAAGAGAATATTACGGACTGTGTGAGGGGTGTGAACCCTCATAGGGGCACCAAAAGTAATCTTTCGTCCTTCCTCAACTAAAATAGCAGTGGCTGCGATGGCTTGCACACATTCTGGCCAACCACAACAAACGGGGTCTAAAACTTTTGATAGAAAAGCAACTGGCTATCTATAGCCTGCCCTCTCTTGTGTTAGTACTCCGGTGGCTACACCTCCCTTCGCATTGGTATATAGGTCAAAAGGCTTATTTAAGTCGGGTAATGCCAAGACATGGGCACTAATAAGGGTCTGTTTCACCAAGTTAAAATCTTTAATCTCTTCCTCTGTCCAGACAACAGCTTCGCCCCCTACAATCGTGAGTTTATCATAGAGAAATCTGACCAGGCTAGAATAATTTTCAATCCAGATTCTACAGTATCCCACTAAACCAAGGAATTTCCTAAATTCTTGGGCATTCTTGGGAGGAGGGATCTGTAGAATACCACGTATCCTCTCTGGACTTATTTTCCTAGTTCCCTGACTTACCAGATGACCTAAGTATTTAACTTCTGATTGAACAAATTGTAATTTGGATTCGCTCACTCTCAGACCCTTATTCTCCAGAAAATTTAAAAGTTCAACAGTATACTGTTTAGCTGATTCATACGTTTGTCCAGTAATTAACAAATCATCAACATATTGTATCAACTGACAATTCTCTCTCCGAGGAGCCTCATCTAGTATTTGTTCTAAGACCTGACCGAATAAATTTGGTGATTCTGTCAAGCCCTGGGGAAGGATAGTCCACCGGTACTGATTCTTATGTCCAGTAAAAGGATTTTCCCATTCAAAGGCAAACATGTCTCTGCTCTCTGTGGCTAATGGACAGGTCCAGAAAGCATCTTTGAGATCAATGACACTAAACCATTTACTATGGGGATTGATTTTACCCATTATTGTATAGGGATTAGGTACAACCGGGTGACGGGTGAGAATAATTTTGTTCAGCTCCCTCAAGCCCTGCACTAATCGATAGGTGCCGTCTAGTTTTTGGACAGGTAAAATTGGGGTATTAAAAGGTGACATACAAGATTCGAGTATACCATCTTTCACCAACTGGTCAATTACTGGCTGCAGCCCCTTTAGGCCAGCCACAGGAATCGGGTACTGTTTTCGTCTAATTACTTGTTCATAATCTTTTAAAGTAACTTGCAGGGGAGGAATATCTAACACTCCTCTATTCCCTCTTTCTGCCCATACTCTCGGATTTATTAGTTCTCGATCTTCCTCGCTTAATACATACAATTGAATCCCTGATTCCTGTGGTCTGGTGCCGATAGCCAATTGGTCCTGTAAATCTCGTCCTAACAAACAAACTCCATCTTGGGGAACTAGTAGAAGATCCTCTGTTATTACCTTTTCTCCCATTTGAATTCTTACATCTCTTAATACAGGGACTGTAACGTCTCTTCCTCCTACACCCGAAATCATCACGGTCCCTTCTATCCTAACACCCTCGGGGTGTTGTAAAATACTAGACCGGGCTGCCCCGGAATCAACTAAAAATACCATCTTGTCACTGTGGGGTCCTATGCTTAAATTTACTAATGGTTCTCCGTGCAGCCCCACGGTGTGTATTGACTGAGAACCGTGACCCCCCCTATTCATAATCTGCTTCCATCAGGGCGTAAGATCGCGTCTCTCTGGCTCGCAGTGGGCAATCTTTCCTAAAGTGTCCCTCCTTTTTACAATAACAAACAAATGCTCCTGTTTCCCAATTTCTACCTGAGTCTCTAAAGGGTCCCGGGAATGGTCGTCGTCCCCGGAATCCTTCTCTACTCCTCCATCTACTCGGGTCCCAGCTTACCCACCCCTGGCTCCCCTCCCAACGTCCAGGAGCTGGCACACAGTCCCTACCCTTTCTATGTTGTTCCTCCACTACTCCCTTGACTGCCTGCATCAAAATCTTAGCCTTTCCTTTCTGCTTATCCTCAGACCTCTGGACAAATGCTTTTTGTGCGATCTGTAGAAGCTGGGTTATTCCTTGCTCATGCCAATTCTCAGTCTTCTGTAATTTCCTTCTAATGTCTGGGGCTGAGTTCGTAACGAAACCTGTTAATACTAGTTGTTCACCTGCTGGGGATTCTATGTCCAGACCCCCATATTGCTGTATGGCCGTACGCAATCTATTTAGAAATGCAGAGGGGGTCTCCTCGGGACATTGGGAAACCTCAAATGCTTTCTTAAAATTCTGACCCTTTGGGACAGATTCCTTGATTCCTTTTATCAAATTAACCCTATACTCTTCCATTAATGTGTGACCATCATTAGTATTCTTATCCCAATTTGGTTTTGCCAGGGGAAATTTAGCTTCTCCGGGTATCGCCTCTGGTCTCCCTTGGTGTTCCTTATCCCAGACTCTAATCCCTGCCTGGCGAATCATTCCACGCTCATCCAAAGTAAACAGTGTTTTAAAGATAGATGTTAACTCATCCCAGGTATATGTATTTGGTCCCAAAAATTGATCTAATTGTTCAGCACACCCTTGAGGATCTTCTATCAGGGAGATCAGCTCTTTCTTAAAGTTACTCACCTCTGTACCTCAGGGGTACATTTACGAAACCGAGACCCTCTCCCACGGGAACTTCCCGCAGAGGTCTCATCCAGTTAGTTTCTGGCTTATTAGGTCTAGGTTCCTGCTCCCTGGGAAATGAATCAAAGGGTTCTGCCCTTTCTTCCTGGAGGGTCTCACACTGTTCTGAATTAAAGTCGCCTCTCTCTCTTGTCAATAGAGGTGGGTGGTAATCGAGTGCTTTGTGAACAGGTCATCATACCACTCCTACTTTCTTCTCTTTTCTCTAGCTGTGGGGGAGGAGGGGAAGGTGCAGAAGGGTAGAGCATAGGAGGGGGGGAAAGATAGGAGCCGGCATAGGAGGAACATAAGGTGGAGGAAGGGAATGTAACACATCCCATCCTTGTGGTTCAGGGACAAAAGGTTCCTCATCTCTCTTGTCCTTGCATTCTTTTTCATTCAAAACCAGTTGATCAAACGATCCCCTGTGCCAGAAGGCTGCATATTCCCTGCTCTCAAGATTATCTCTTTGGTTTTGATACAGCCAGATGTTCAATGCTTGACACATCCAGTCATCCTCGGATCCGAGCTTTGGCCAGTATACAGAGCTCCCCTTAATCGGGCTTTTAACCCATTCCATACAACAATACCTGACCATGGTCAGTTTGTCCTTTCCACGGGTTTTCCCCGCACCCCAATCAGATAACATTAATCCCAACGGGCTTTGCTTGGTTATCTGATCCTCACATCCTTCACCAGGACTCTCTTCCTTACACCTCCCATACTAACAGGTAAGTAAAATTTCTCTTACCAAGGTCCAGTAGCTAGTTCTAGCGTGCTTCCTTAATGTCCTCTCGTTGTTTGTTCTCAATGCCTCTTCTCGGATATCACTCGCTTCATCCACTGGCCCTGCCTCCCGCTCCTTTTGTTGGAGACGACCCGGCGCCGTGAGATCGCAGTTTAATCCCTCTCCAACCATGGGAGGGGGTGGGAGCAACGTGCTCTTCTCAGCTAATTCCTCCACTGCCCCGGACGCCGGCGTTTCAATGGGGGGTTCAGGTGCCTTCGTCAGGCGACCGACCTGTTGGTCCAAGACAAGGGGAGAGCGTACAAACTCCACACAGACAGCACCTGAACTCGGGTGAACGTGGAGCTGCGATCCCACATTCCACATCAGGACTGTGTGTAAGATTGGGAGCAGTGAGACGGAAGCTTATTTTGTTCCTGTGATTTAAGCCTTTCTTGGGGTGGGGGGGGGGGTCCTTCTCTGACCACTTGCCTAACAATTAACCTAATCAGATGTGGAGTTACCACAATACAACAGTTCTCAACCTTTTTCTTTCCACTCGCGTCCCTGTGCCATTGGTGCTCTGTGATTAGTAAGGGATTGCTTAAGGTGGTCTGTGGGTGAAAGAAAAAGTTTGAAGACCACTGCTTTAATCATCCCTCATTGACTCGTCATGTGCACGGTTTCAGACGCTAAAGGAAATGGGCCAATGACAATTTTTCTCAAGCAAAATATTTCAGTAACAATTAGGTCTAGAGCAGTGATTCTCACCCTTTCCTTCCCACTCACATCCCACCTTAAGCAATCCCTTACTAATTACAGAGTTCCGATGGCATAGGGCACACATGTCAAACTCCGATATAATTATATTTGGCCTGCAAGATCATTTCAAAAATGTATTAGAGGTGGCCCGCTGGCCGCCGCGCCAGTATAGCGCATGCACAGTAATACAACAAATCCCAAAATGCATTGGCGTCAGCCTGCTAATC
Organism: Narcine bancroftii; assembly: GCF_036971445.1. Classification (NCBI taxonomy): domain Eukaryota; kingdom Metazoa; phylum Chordata; class Chondrichthyes; order Torpediniformes; family Narcinidae; genus Narcine; species Narcine bancroftii. The sequence continues at coordinate 96,667,016 of NC_091470.1, read as the reverse complement.
GCCCCCACCTCCTCTGTTTACGTTGCAGGGTCTCACCGTGGACTCTGGTTTTGGGGCCTGGCCGGTGTCAGAAAAAGCCAAGGCCGCTTCCCAGCGCCCAGAACCAGAGGCCTCGGGCCTGACCTCGCCAGGACCATTGCCCACTCCCCCTCCCTGCTGCAGGCCGATCCGTGACTCACGGTGTCGGGGCCGCTGATCCGCCGAGATGCCGCCCTGCAGCGAGAGCCGATGCCCCCGCACTGTTGTTGTCCAACCCGATCGCCCGCAAACCCCCGCCCTCCCGCACACAGGCCTGAGTAAGGATTATGAACTTTAATCTCAGGATAAAATGATCTTCCAATAGTTTCATGTCACAGTGATAAATATATTCCTGGTTAAAAATGGTCCTGCACCTGGATACAAGCTCATTAGGCATAAAACTTGAAAAGTGTGTAAATCAAAGGATATCTGTACCAATGGAAAAAGGGCATGGCAAATAACCCTGCTAGAGTTCATGCCCACAATCAGTCACCCATTTGATTGTTTCAGGAATCATGTTATTCTCCCACATTCTCAATAGCCCTCAGATTTTACTATTCGACAGCACACTAGCAACATTTGACAAATCCTCTCTAGAGAAATATTATTTATTGAATATTTTATTTCTCATTTGTTAATGCTTCTGGAAAGAGTTTATCCAAAACTATTATTAAACATTTATTTTAATAAGAAAAAGTTTAACATTACATATGTTGAAAGAAGAGAAAACATGCAGATGTTGTTGAAAATTTTCAATAAATATTTAGTTCGGCCCTCGACTTAGTCCAAGTTTTTAATTTTGGCCCTCCGTGAATTTGAGTTTGACACCCCTGGTCTAGGGCTTACTAATTACATATGCAAACCTGCTAATTCTATCTGGGGCGAGAAGACCCTTATCTTATTCAGACAGACTAACTCTACTTCCTACATTCTATTATCTATTGTCTATCCTTATCTCATTCATACAGTGAACTTGCTGATTCTGTCTAAAGGCTAGGAGATTCTTATCTTATCAGATTGATTCTGCTTCCTGCATTCTAATATCCATGTCTTATCCTGTTCACACTCGCTTTATTCATTTACCCATATATCTATTTTAGTTTCCTTATCTTCATATTTTTATATCAGTTGTACTCATCTCTCACAGTCTCAATGTGAACAAGACGAAGGAGATGATCGTGGACTTCAGGAGGACCAGGAACAACCACCCTCCTCTACACATCAATTACTCTGTATTGAGCACCAAGTTCCAAGTTCAGTTAACTTGAGACCTATCATGGACATTCAACATCTCCTTGGTACCTACCCCTGTGACCACAGGAGATGCTCCACCTCCTCCCCCACCACCATTCGTGCCCCTAACAGTCCTTCCAAGTGAATCAACATTTTACTTGTGAATCTGCCGGGGTCATCTACTGCAGCTGGTGCTCCCATTGTGTTCTCCTCTACAACGGACAGACTGGTCTCAGGCTGGGAGATCGCTTCGCTGAGCACCTCGGCTCTGTCCGCCGTAGCTGCGTGGTTCTCCTCAGTGGCCGCCCTGTTCAATTCCCCATCCCATTCCCTTGCTGACATGACTCTCCATGGTCTCATGCACAGACCACCCGCAAACTGGAGGAACATCTCACCTTCTGACTGGGCCCCCTCCGACATTATTATCAACTTTTCTGGCTTTCGATTAACCCCCCCCCCCCTCACTTCTTCCCACAGACATAATCAATTCTCACCTCTCCCCTTATCACATCCAATTAACACCTTTTGTTGGTTTGGACTCTTTCCCCCCCCCCCCCGCCCCCCCCCCCCCCAGCCAACACTGTCAGAATTCTATGAGATTTCCTGTTTCTGGCTCATTCTACTTATTCCTTGAAGCAGGGCCCAGACCTGAAACGTCGGTGATATATCTTTTACTTTTTACGGATGCTGAAAGACCGGCTGAGTTCCTCCAGCATTTTGGCATGTGTTTACTACAATCACAGCATCTACAGACTTTTGCATTTCACTCAACATTTCCTCACTTGTCAGGAGGACTCAACAGCAACTGCACTTCCTGAGAAGACTGAATCGGGCAAGATTACCAGCACCATCATGTCAATCGTCTACAGGAGCTCTGTCGAGAGTGTCCTGGCCGGCTGCATGTTGGAATCTAGGGGTTAAAACAGTATGAAATAAATGATTAATTAATAAGTGTATATTTACTGCATGGAATCTAGGGGTTAAAACAGTATGAAATAAATGATTAATTAATAAGTGTATATTTACTGCATGGTTCAGGGAAAAAGGAATGTGATTAAGTGGCAATCACAGCAGGGAGCAAAGTTGGCTGAGCAAAATTGTCTCTCCAAAATACAGGGAGAGGAAATTCATAAAACAATTTAGGAGGAATGCTCAAACTAAATGAGGTGGTGAGTAGCACAGGAGACACAGGCCAGATCAGAACAAAGAATGGCCTGTAAGAAACAAAGGGAATGGAAAACAAGTCTAGGAGGAAGATTAAGGCAGGAGGAGGTGTTAAAGAGAACAGCAGAAATTGGCAGGACAAGAACAGAATGGTGATTAGAGATATCTGGGGATGAATTAATTTCTGATCAACACAACGGGATAGTCTGGCCAGGAGGATTAACATGGGAGTGCTACACCCCAGATATCTGCAAAACAGGAGATGACTTGTGATAACCCTTATGCAAAAAGATCTAGCAAAGGAAGACAACTTTTGTTCTGTATGATAATGAAATCTAGCAAAGGAAGCCAACTTTTGTTCTGTATGATAAGGTTGACCTATATAAACTGAACCAACTGGACAATAGGGGTCAGTCTTGGGGAGTAGCTCACTGTGCAAGTGACCTATGAACTAATGAGTGACCCAGAGCTCTGTTAAGTTTTATTCTTGTGCTGTGTAATAAATTGACTGTTGAACCGAATACCTTCTCCTATCACTTCATTCAAAGAACGCGCTGGACTCAGACTACACATAGTCTAAATTAAGAGTAAGTTAAAGCCAGAGTCCGACATGCATCACAGTACGGTATGGTTGCTGCAGAATAATGGATCGGAGGTCAATCCAAAGGACCACAAGTGGCAGAGAGGATCACTGGAAGCACCCATCTGCACCCATCGACGGGATCTACCAGGATCATTAACTGAAGGGATCATTGAGGACCCCTTCCACCCCGCACACATCATCTTTCAGCTGCTCCCGTCAGGGAAGAAATGCAGGAAGATCAGAGCCAGAACCCCCAGGCTGAGGAACAGCTTCTTCCCACGGGCAGTGAGAACGCTGAACGACCGAAGGAATTGCTCACACTCACCATCCAAAACTCTCACCTTCATGATTCTCATAGTTACGAAACAAAATTAATTTGTATATATGAATACTTGTCCTATGTCTGTATATGAGTTATGTCTGGTTGTGTGTCTGCGTGTTTTGTACCGAGGACTGGAGAAACACTGTTTCGTCGGGTTGTACAATCAGATGACAGTAAACTTGACCTGACTTGAACATGAAACCACACAAGGGAAGTGAAACATGAATGTCTGCAGACATACTAAAGGCATAGGTTGGTAACTTTCAGATTTGTGTTTTCGATGCAATGAGCATTCAGTTTTTGCATTCAGTTTGGGCTTGGGATAAGGTTAAAGGTTTTTGGGCTAAATTAAAAGACTGTAAGAAATCTTAGTAAAAACTCAGCTGGTCTCGCAACGTTCATAGGAGATAAAGATATATTACCGATGTTTCGGGCCTGAGTGAAAAGCAGGCAAGCGCCTGAACTAAAAGCCTTGAGAGCAGGAAAGAAAGGGCAGGGGGAGGAGCCCAGACCCACAGGTAAAAGGTGATAGATAACTGGACATGGATAGGAGGATGGGAGAAGAAAGATGAGAATTGACTGGGGGTGGGGGGAGGAGGTAGCACCGTGACTGCAAAGCTGCAGGAAAGGAGACCCAAGAAAGATGGGGGGGGGCGATGTTCACGCCTTCCGGTTGGAGGGGGCCCAGACGGAAGATGAGGTGTTGTTCCTCCAATTTGCGGGTGGTCTCAGGGCAACACAAAGATACCTCGTGGAGGATCTGCTGCCGCAGACACTTCCCCGTCCTGCTGAGGACATGGACTAGAAATCAACAGTCACACAGGCAGCGGTAGTTCGAGGAAGTCCCTCCCCATGGCTAATAACCCATGTCATCAAACATGGCCTTTTTTTTGCTTTCGAATGCACTCAAGTCATGGATGAGTGGAGAACAGTCAGCACTGTGGTCACTGCTGCCATCATGTGAACATACTGGAAACTGTCAGGAGGCATCTGCTTTAAAAAAAAGGCTGGAGAGATACTCAGCAGGTCAGACTGTGTTCTTTCTACAGAACCAACATTTAAATCATTTACTTGATGCTCAAGCCCAAAACTATTTAAAGGACATGGTCTGACCTGCTGAGTTTCTCCAGCCTTGTGTTTTTACTTCAACCGCGGTGTCTGCAGATTTTAGTGTTTTACAGTAAGAATCTGCTGAATTCCTGAGCACTGTAAATACTCAGGTAAAAGTAAAATTTTTTAGACCATTTGTCAATGTTAAATTTATGGGGTTAACTATTACCTGGATACTACTGATGAGAGGCTGAAATTCACACTGGAATCCAAAATGCTGTTATCAGTAGAAGTCCAAATGACTTCTAAATAAAGACTAAACACAATGAATTAGAACAATAAGACCAGAGACTACATCAAAGCACACGTCCAACCACTGGGGAGGTTGGGTTCATAGTAATTATCTGCGTCGTCAAAGGTGTTGGGAGCTCCGATGGGCACGCGCTGGGGTCGAGGCGAGCGACCACATTTGAGTTGTCGGGTGCACTGAAGGGTGGGCGGCCGGGGCGCAGGCGAGAGGCCGTGTTGGAGTTGTCGGGTGCTCTGATGGGTGGGAGATGGGGCCCAGGTGAGAGACATTTTCAACGTGTTGGGAGATCTGACGGGCGGGCGCCGGGGTTGAGGCGAGAGACCACATTTGAGTTGACGGGTGCACTGAAGGGCGGGTGACTGGGGCCCAGGCGAGAGGCTGTGTTGGAGGTGTCGTGAGGTCCGATGACCAGGCAGCCAGGCTGAGACAAGAGACTAGGGTAAACTTTTACACGAGATACATGGAAAATTCCAAATTTTTTGGCCAAAAATAGAGAGTTGACTTTTACAAAGAAACAGACCTCAATAGAAACCAGTAAGTCTGACTGAGATCCACTAACAGTGTTTACAGGTTAGGATCTCTCCCTTTCCAGGGAGGTTGATTAAGGGGAAAACTCCTGCTGGAATTGTGCGCGCACACACACACACACACACACACACACACACACACACACACAGACAGACACACACACACACACACACACACACACACACACACACACACACACACACACACACAGACAGACAGACACACACACACACACACACACATACACACACACACACACACACAAATTCAGGCGAACATGACCCAGATTTGAAGTATTAATTCAAGATGGGGCAAGGAAAGTATTTATTTCAGAAATGTATAAATTATTATAACAGAAATTGCTTAAGGTGGATTTGCATAAATCATGACTTTAATGGGAGAAAGATTTGGCGATTCAGTTTGATATAGATAATTGGAGGAAGATTAATAAAATTACTATGACAAAGTTAGCTAGTGTTAGGTATAGGTTGGTAACTTTCAGATTTGTGTTTTTTTCAATGCAATGAGCAGAAGGGTACATTTTTGCTTTCAGTTTGGGCTTGGGATAAGGTTAAAGGTTTTTGGGCTAAATTAAGAGACTGCAAGAAATCTTGAAAATACAATTTTCTTTAATACAATCTTTTTAATTGGGGAACTTACTGAAATAGCTTTGTTACATAAATTAGATAAATATCAATTGGCATTTTTGAGATTGGATTTACCTGTAGGAAGGAAATGCACAGCTGTTTCATAGAAAGATCAGATGGAGATTAGTTTACAAAGATGGCATTCAGAAATGAGATCATGTATACCAATGGAGAAGATCACTTATAATTTAAGAGATCAATATTAAAGATTTAAAAAGATTTGGAGCCCATATTTGAATGTTGTAATTTGAAAATCTGAAACTGGTTGTGTGAGCCTGGATAGTGTTTAGTGAATGAATGATTGAAGTTATTTTCATTATTTCTTTTCTTCATGTTTTCTTTTATGGGGAGTGGAGGGTGTGGTGGTAAACTGCCGGCATACTGCAGGGAGCAACTTCTACCTGCAGGAGTATAAGGGGACAGAACAACACATGGTCGGCTGTCAATCAGTCGGCCTGAATGGATCAAGCACCACCTGGTCATGTGTCAATCACCTTCCAGGATATAAGCCTGCGTTGGCCTCCCGAAGCCTCACTCAGAGTGACTGCAGCCTGGCTCTGTGGAAGTCTTTGTGGATTAAGGCCTGTTGTACAGTCTTTACCTTGTGTGTGTCTGATTCTAGCTAACAGCGCACCACAATTTAATCCACAAAATTTTTCCACGGCTGCCATAGAAAAACTCCAGAGCACGGGGAGCCTCGAAGTCAACCCACGCCACCCGGAAGCCCAGACACGCTTCGAGATCTGGTGGCACGCGGTCAAGGCAATCATCGAGGCGCACGCAGGCGGCATCCTGCGGAATGCAGATCGGAAGAGGCTGGTCCTACTCCGGTCAAAGCTAGATCCACACCCCTTCCAGGCAACCAAAGGCTGCTCCACGTACAAGAGTGCAATGGACACACTCGAGAACTTGTACAAGCCCCCCATGAATGCGATCTGTGCAAGGTACCTCCTCAACACCCGAGCCTAGCAACCTGGGGAGACGGCTGAATCTTACCTGGGACACCTGCGAGAGTTGACCCGACTGTGTCTGGCTGAACCCAGGGTAGGTGCAGAGGAGGTCGAGAGACTGATCTGGGATGCCTTCGTCCAAGGTCTATGCTCGAGGGCCATCCGGCAGAAGCTGCTGGAAGATAATATCTACGCCATGACCAAGACAGTAAAAGTGGTCTGAACCCTGGAAGCTACAGCCCTGCACATCGAAGCCTTCGATTCCAGGTTCCTCCAGGCTCCCTCATGGCCCTCTCACACTGCAGCTGCTGCCCCAGACTGAGCTGGGGGGGGAGAACATTGCTGCGGCAGGCCACAGGCGCCCCTGTTGGTACTGTGGGTCCTGGTGTGGGTCAGACCGACAATCGCACCGAAACTGCCCGGCTAGGAACCAGTACTGTTCCCGATGCGGCAAGAAAGGCCACTTTGCTAAATTGTGCCTCTCAAAACCAGCCGGCAGCTCAGTGGCCCTCTATGACCTCCCCCACGGACCCCTCCACGTGCACGGGCCGGGTGGCGCCATTGTCCCTGCTACAATTTCTGCCTTCCCTGGCTCCGACGGTGCAGCATCCAGCACTGCCAGTGATGATCACAGCGTGTGGCCCGAGCACCTTGACCAGCCCCCGCCCTCCTCAGCGCCGCTCGCTGAGAACTACAGCGATGTCACTTCCGGCACACGGCGTTACATCACTTCTGGTTGACGTAATGATGTAACTGCCGCCAGCCGCGACGATGTCTCTTCCCTCAGTGCAATGAACACGGCTGGGGAAGGAGGTCAGCCACGCAATGGGGTCCCACATGCCAGTGCCATCTTGGGCCAGGCAGAGGCCGACACGGAGAGCCCCGACGATGATGAGAACGATGTGGTCAACACAGGCGATGACCAAGTCACCCTACCGATGCTCCCCATGCCTCTGGACCATAAATCGCCGCACACAACTGGAGAGCGATGACTCCGTCCCCAAGACGGTCCTGGCTGCCACCACGCTGATCAAGGATATCCCTCATGATCTTGGGTGCTCTATGATGAACGTGCAAGTCAACAGGCAGGTAACAAAGTGCCTGTTTAACAGTGGCAGCACCAAGAGCTTCATTCACCTGAGTGTGGTCCACTCCCTGAGATTAAAAGTCCACCCCACCACCTGCTCGATCATCCTCGCCACCAAGGATAAGACTGTTGGTACCCTCAGGTGCTGCTCAGCCAATATAACTGTGGGAGGGGAGTCGTACATAGGTTTCAGGCTCCTGGTCATGCCCAAACTCTGCGCCCCAGTCCTCCTGGCCCTAGATTTCCAGTGCCATCTGCAGGGTGTCACCCTTGCCTTCGGGGGGCCCCAACCTCCACTCATGTCACACAGCACGCCAACCTACCAGCCCCGGCCAACCTGCGGCCTCTCCACACTACACATCACTCCTCTGGTGCTCTTCCCACATCTTACGATAGGCTGCAAGCCGATCACCACCAGAAGTAGGCGCTATTGTGCCGCAGACAGAGACTTCATCAAGGGGGAGGTGCAGCGACTCCTGGCGGAAGGTGTCATAGAGCCCAGTAACAGCCCTTGGAGAGTCCAAGTCATGGTGGTCAAAGGTGGAAGTAAGCCAAGGATGGTCGTGGATTACAGCCAGACCATTAACCGGTACACCCAACTGGATGCCTACCCCCTGCCGAGGATCGCTGACATAGTCAACGAGATAGCCTGCTACTGGGTTTTCTCCACAATTGACCTGAAGCCACCCAAAGGACAAGCCCTACACCTCCTTTGAGGCAGACGGGCACCTGTACCAGTTCCGCCGAGTTCCGTTTGGAGTCACGATCGAGGTCTCTGTCTTCCAGCAGGAAATGGATCGCATGGTAGATCGGCACAAGCTAAAGGCGACGTTCCCGTATCTGGATAACATCACTATCTGCGGCCATGACCAGCAGGACCACGACACTAACCTGGAAAAATTCCTCCAGACGGCCGCGGAGCTGAACCTCACTTACAACAAGGAGAAGTGTGTGTTTAGCACGACCCGCCTCACCATCCTGGGGTACATTGTGGCCCATGGGGTCGTTGGCCAAGGATGTGCCCATTAATGGAGCTAAAGGCCCTCCGCTGGTGCCTTGGCCTATTCTCCTATTACTCGCAGTGGGTCCCTCGCTTCTCAGACAAGGTCCACCCACTGGCCCGAGCTTCAACTTTTCCCCTCCCACCCGAGGCGCAGGAAGCCTTCATCCGCATCAGGCAGGACATCGAGGACTCCACGATGCAGGCCGTGGATGAGAACTCCCCCTTCCAGATGAAGAGCCCTTGCTGCTACCCTCAACCAAGGGGGGTGCCCTGTTGCTTTCTACTCTAGTACTCTTCATGGCTCTGAGCGAGGGCATTCCGCCTTTGAAAAAGAGGCCCAGGCGATTGTGGAAGCGGTCTGCCACTGGAGCCAATACCTGGCCAGCAGGAGTTTCACCCTCCTCACGGACCAGCGGGCAGTGGCGTTCATGTTTAACACTACCCACAAGAGCAAGATAAAGAACGGCAAGATTCTGCGCTGGAGAGTCGAGCTGGCAACCTACAGCTACGACATCCAGTACCGCCCTGGGAAGTTTTAACGATTCCCCCGATGCCTTCTCTCGGACCTGCATGACGACAGGCTGCAGGCATTGCATGAGTCCCTCTGCCATCTGGGTGTCACCAGGTTGTACCACTTCATTAAGTCCCGGAACCTGCTGTATACCATCAAGTACATCACATGACAGAGGCCTGCTGGGTCTGCGCAGAGTGAAAACCCCGTTTCTTCTGCCCACCCCAGGCCCATGTTGTAAAGGCCATTCAGCCCTTCGAGCATCTTCACATGGACTTCAAAGGGCCCCTGCCTTCCACGAACCAAAACGTGTACTTCCTCACAGTAGTGGACGAGTACTCACGCTTCCCTTTCACTATCCCTTTCCTGGACACCTCCACAGCCACCATCATCAGGGCCCGCTTCAGCCCTGGGGGACGAACCTAACCCCCCCACCCATCCAATACGGCTCTCGTACGTCGACCCTGGCCCCCTCGGCTTCCCCTTCGCACGGCACCATACCAGTCACACAGACCCCTGCCGCCAGCCCCCCCACTTCCCCTCCGACCAGTGACCAAGAGCCAGTCCTACGACGGTCACAGAGACCCCGGCAGCCGCTGGATCGTCTCAGTCTGTAAATATTGTATTGTATGTTGTATAGTGGGTACGATTCCTTGTTACTGACCCCCCCCCCCCACCCCCGGGACAATTTTAAAGAAGGGAGTGAATGTGGTGTTACACCACCGGCCTACTGCAGGGGGCAACCTTTGTACCTGCAGGAGCGTCAATCTGTCAATCAGTTGGCCTGAATGGATCAAACCCCACCTGGTCGGGTGTCAATCACCCGGGATATAAGCGTGCGCCGGCCTCCTGAGGCCTCACTCAGAGTTGCTGCAGCCACAGTCAGCCTGGCTCTGTGGAAGTCTTTGTGGATTAAAGCCTGTTGTACAGTCTTTACCTTGTGTGTGTCTGATTCTGTCTAACAGCACATCATAGAGGGGTAGAATTAGGTTAAGGGGAGGAGTAGATGGGGAGTGGGATGGTTAGGTTTATTTTTAGGATTCTTTTAGATCTTGTTTCTTTTCTATGTAACCCTGAAAATTTCCTTTTGATAATTTGTTAGTATCTTACTTTTATAATTGTGGTTCTTACTTTGTTTTCTACTAAATAAAATATTTGGAAAAAAAAGAACACGACCCAGTCCTCATCAAGGGCTCGGCAGTGGAGAGGGTGAGGAACTTCAAATTCCTGAGTGTCTGTCCTGGAGCCTCCACGTCGATGCAATCACGATGATGGCTCGCCAGCGGCTGTACTTTGTGAGGCATCTGAGGCGGTTCGGTAGGTCACCGAAGACTTTTGAAAACTTCTACAGGTGGACTGTGGAGGGCATTCTGGCCGGTTGCATCGCTGTCTGCTACAAAGGTGTCAATGCTTAGGACAAGAAGGTTGTTAACTCAGCCTCTGACATCACAGGCACCAGACTTCACTCCGTCGAGGACATCTACATGAGAAGGTGTCTTAAGAAAGCAGTCTCTACCCTCAAGGACCCCCATCACCCAGGCCAGGCCTGGTACCATCAGAGGAAAGGTACAGGAGCCTGAAGACGAGCATTCAGTGGCACAAGGACAGCTTCTTCCCTCCCCCCCCCCCCACCCCACGCTATCAGATCCCCGAATGATCGATGAACCACTGACACTGCCTGACTTTGACTTTTCGTGCACTGGTTTTACACTGGTTGTACTGGTTGTAAGGTGGTTTATATGATTGTTTTCTCTGTGACCCTGCCACAAAACAACGGATTTTGTGTCTTGTTCATGACAATAAATTCTGATTCCGATTCTGGTTTGCCGAGATATCTGGCAATAACTGCACATCTCGGTACCTGTGGCCTCACCTGTGAGAAGGTCTCTGTATCACACTTCTAGAAGTTTTGGCACCTGACTGTGTGGCACTCCCTTGAAGATGCCATGCCTCAGAATGGAATTCTAACTGAGTCAGAGCCAATTCAGGGACATCCTGTGGCACTTAACCGCCAATAAAATACTTTGAAGTGGAGTCACTTTTGTGACATCAGATACATTAAGCCAAGTAATATATTGAATAATTAATTTATTATTAATGTTTCAAAAGCAATAAAATTTAAATATTAAAAGATGCTCTCAAAATGCATAGATTCTCAATGTCATATCGAATTCCAAGAAACAGCATCTAACCTCATTCTGCTGTTACAATGTGCCTTGGTGGCATGAGACCCAGAACTCTTGGTTTATTTTAACGCTCTCTCCTGTGCTTTTGCTTTTCATTCTGAAATCTATCATACGTTGGCTTAAAAATAAAAGCACAATGCTGGAGAAAGTCAGCAGGTCAACCGTCAGAGAGGGGAAGTGGAGGCTCTCCGAGGCGGGCTCACTGGAGAGAGAGAGTTGGTGGTGAGAGGGGGAGGAAGATGAGAGGGTCTGAGGATTGGGGAGGAGTGTGGGAAGAAAGTGGGAGCTCAAAGGAGGAGATGGGGGTTGAATAAGGAGAGAGGGAAAGAGAGGGGGGTATGAGCCTGAGGGATCCAGTGGTGGAGGCATCCAAGGTGTCATTCCTGTGGAGGGTGAGGTTGGTGTGGTAACTGGCGAGAGAGTTGGTGTGGATGCCAGAAGAGGGGTGGTCAGGACTGGGGTCTCTCTGTGTTGTCAGAGCCATCCGCCCATCAGAGCTCCCAAAGCCTTAGTCGTGAACACCCACCTCGGCCCCTCAGAAAGAACGAGTACTTGAATCAGAAGACGTTCTTCTAATAGATCACTCAGAATCTCAGCTCAGATGCAATATGTGACTGGGTAAAAAGTGAACATTAAGTTATTGTCAACTCACAGCCCAGAAAGAGGTCATTTGTCTGTTCTCGCTCTACATAAGAGCCAAAAGAAGAAACTCAGAGGTCAAACAAAGATAAAGCTACGTCACCGACGTTTCAGGCTTGAGCCCTTCATCAAGAACGAAATGTTGGCAGGTGCCCAAACATAATGTTGGCTTGATGTTCCTTGGTGGGGTCCTGTTGAAGGGATAAGTCCTGTTGTCTGGCCTCAGCAAAGTAGACCAGGCAGTGTCAGTGGTTCATCGATCATTCGGGGATCTGATAGCGTTGGGGGGGGGGAGGGAAGAAGCTGTCCTTGTGCCACTGAATGCTCGTCTTCAGGCTCCTGTGCTAGACCACAACAGCACCACCACCCTTGTCCACAGGTTTGATTCTCAGGACAAGAATCAACTCCAGAGCGTTGTTGACTCGGCTGGCGACATCACAGGCACCAGACTTCACTCCATCAAGGTCATCTACAAGAGGCAGAGACTTAAAAAGGCAGCCTCCATCCTCAAAGAATTCTCCCAGGCCAGGCCCTCTTCACTCTGCTACCATCGGGGAAAAGGTACAGGAGCCTGAAGACGAGCACTCAGCGGCACAAGGACAGCTTCTTCCCTGCTGCCATCAGATTCCTGAATGATCAATGAACCACAGACACAGCCTCACTTTTAGTACGCTATTACTGTTTTTTTATAGTAATGTTGTAAGATGGTTATATGAATGTTTGCGCTGTGACGCTGCCACAAAACATTGAATTTCATGACTTGTTCATGACAATAAATCCTGAATCTGCCAACATTTTGCTGATACCTTGATGAGGGGATCAAGCCTGAAACGTTGGTTATGTATCTTTGCTATATAAAGTATATGTCGATTAGCCTGGATGGTGCACAATGCAGACCCAGGGTAATTAAATCCACAGGGTTTGCCATGTGTGTGCGTGCCCGAGCTTGTGGGGAGGGAGTGCATGTGCGTCTGTGATGTGTTTATGATGTATTTGTGCACTTGTGTGTGTGTGTGTGTGTGTGTGTGTGTGTGTGATATGTCCATGTGATGTATGCATGTGATGTATAGGTGTGTGAGATGTGTGATGTGTACATATGACAATACAAATTCAGTTATCGTCTTATCAATTGATGGAGGCTTTCTGTAGGCCTCAATTCCAAGTCAAAGGGCTAATCCCTCCTACTTTATTGCAGCATCTACAGATCCTGGGCAGGAAGGGGATGGAAGATCACACAAAAATTAATCTCATGGTGGTTTGAAGTGTTACTAATCTAGAATATTATATTTGCTTTGATGGAATGGAAAGCTGAACTTCAATTGGTAATAAATCCTATTGTCTCAATAGCTGAATACGTGGTCTCAGTGATAATATAAATTGAGGGTTGTGTTGAACTCTTGTGTTGATGGAGCCTGGGATTGTGTCAATTCCTTAAGATATACGAGCAGAATTAGGCTATTCGGCGCATCGTGTCCGTTCCGCCATTTCATCATGAGCTGATCCATTCTCCCACTCGCTTCAATCCTTGATACCCTGACTATTCAGATACCTCTCAATCTCTGCCTTAAATACACCCAGTGGCCTGGCCTCTAAAGCCGCCCATGGCAGCAAATGCTAGAGGTTCACCACCCTCTGGCTGAAGAATTTCCCTACACTGTTTGAATGTTATAGATAGTGCAATGCAGAGCCAGGGTAATTAAATCCATAGGGTTTGCTGTGTGTGTGTGTGTGTGTGTGTGTGTGTGTGTCTGTGTGTGTGTGTGTGTGTGTGTGTGTGTGTGTGTGTGTGTGTGTGTATGCATTCACACATATGTGCATCTGAGTGTGTGTGTCGCATGTATGTGAGATGTGTGTGAATATGTATGCATGTGCATCTATGTGTGTGTATGCATCTGATATGTGCATCTGTATGCGTGTGTGTGGGGGGGGTGGCGGGACTGTGTGCGTATGTCAAGAGGCACGCATCTGTGTGTGTGTGCTTGTGTGTGTAGGTGTGTCCATATTTGTATGTTTGTTTGTGTGTGTGTGTAGAAGCTGTGTCTGTGTAGGTGTGTCTGTGAAGTAGGACGTGTGTGTGTTTGTGTGTTTCTATGTGTGTGAATGTGTGTAACACAGACAACACAAACATTCGTCTCACTTCACTATTTGATGTGTCACTCCACGTCTGGCTAACACCCCTGACAAGTCACACAGACTGCAGTGGTTGAAGGAGGAGCGTGGGGTTCAGGGGCAGTAACACTGGTCTTCCTCCTCCACCCAACTCCAGCAGCATCCACATTTACTACGGATAATGGAACCCATTAACGCTCAGTCACACCAGTAACCATGACAGCGGTGAACCCTGCACAGCCGGCCGTCAGTCTGTGAGTAGGACGTGTGTCTGTGTTTGTGTGTTTCTATGTGTGTGAATGTGTGTAACACAGACAACACAAACATTCGTCTCACTTCACTATTTGATGTGTCACTCCACGTCTGGCTAACACCCCTGACCAGTCACACAGACTGCAGTGGTTGAAGGAGGAGTGTGGGGTTCAGGGGCTTCAGCGGCTCAAGGTTTGCCTCTGTAGGTGGAGAAGTTCCCCAGGGATCAGTCTGGTGCAGGAAGGCTCTGTCAGAGAATCCGTACCAACTGTTACTCCACAGTGGGAGAGGCTTTCCCGCACTTACAGCGCCCTCCAGAATGTTTGGGCAAAGAGACGGTTTCCCTTTATTTGCCCCTGCGCTCCACAGTTTTACATTTGCAATCAAACAATTCATGTGATTAAAGTTCACAATCCAGATTTTATTTGAGGTTACAGTATTTGTACACATTTTGGTTTGACCTTGTAGAAATTACAGCACTTTTTATATATAGTCCCCTCATTTCAGGGCAACATAATATTTGGAACATAGCGATGATCTGCATATTAAAGTAGTCATGTTGCATGTAGTGACTGTTTGAGTCTGTGATTCCCTGACATCACCAGGGGCTGAGTCTTTTTTCTGGTGATGCTCTGCCAAGTCTCTACTGTAACCACCTTCACCTCCTGCTGGTTTCGGGGGCTTGTCCCCTTAAGTTTTCTCTTCAGGCATGCTCAATTGGACTTAGGGTCCAATGGCTTGGCCATTCAAGAAGTTTCCAGTTTTTATCTTTGAAAAACTCCTTTGTTGCTTCAGCAGTATGTCTGGGATCGCTGACTTGCTGTAGGATGAAAAGTCGTCCAATGAGTTTGGAGGCATTTGCTCAAACATGAGCAGAAAAAATGTTTCTATACACCTCAGAATTCATGTTGCTACTGTCATTGTCAATGAAGATAAGTGCATCAGTACCTGTGGCAGCCGTACATGCCCCGGCCATTACACTCCCAACACCACATTTCACAGATGAGGTGGTATGCTTCGGATCTTGGACAGTTGCTTTACGCCTCCACACATTGCTCTTCCCATCAGTCTGATACAGATAAATCCTGGTTTCATCTGTCCACAGACCTTTTATCCAGAAACCTACAGGCTCTTTTAAATACTTCTTGGCAAACTGTAATCTGGCCATCCTGTTTCTGTGGCCAACTACTGGTTTGCTTCTTGTAGCCTCTGTATTTCTGTTCATGAAGTCTTCTCGGACAGTTGTCATTGACACATCCACACCTGCCTCCTGAAGAGTGTTTCTGATCTGTTGGACAGGAGTTTGGGGATTTTTCTTCATGATGAGAATCCTTCGGTCATCAGCAGCGGAAGGTCTTCCTTGGAATATCAATCCCTTTGCGATTCCTGACCCTACCAGTACACTCTTTCTTCTTAATAATGTTTCAAACAGTTGATTTTGGAAATCCTAAGGTTTGGGCGACGTCTCTTCCAGTTTTTCAGCCTCATTCTGGCTTCTTTGACTCTCAATGGCACAACTTTGGTCGTCATGTGGAAAAATGGCAACTACAGACTCCAAGGTGATCAAAAGCTTCGAAGCAAGCCCAGCTCTCTTATCCCTGCACCAATGAACCAATTAAACATATCTGTGAAGCCAAATGTCCCAAACATTATGATGACCTGAAATGAGGGGACTGTGTATATTAAGTGCTGTAATTTCTACATCTTCAAAACAAAATGTGTACAAATAACCTCAAATAAAATCTGGAAGTGTGCACTTTAATTATATGTGAATTGTTTGATTCCAAATGTAAAACTGCGGAGAACAGTGACAAATAAAGAGAAAAAGCATCTTTTTCTCCAAACATTATGGAGGGCGCTGTAGATATCACATTGGTAGCCCTTTACTGAAAGCAAACTCCCACTCGGAAATAGCTCCCTAAGAATCCATTGTTCCAAGTACGATAAAAATCAGTGAGGAAACAATGTGACTCCCATCCCCACTGTATCCAAACAGAGAAGATTTCTTTGCTTTTCTCAAGGATCCTCAGACTCAGTGTGAACTGGCATCAGACAGACCCATCCATTCAAACACATCTACATCTTTAGTTTCAAACTTCTCATTTATATTTAATTAGTGAGAGATCAAAAATGAGATAAAGGAAAAAAATAGATTTCACCCGTGGACTGTCGGATCCCATGGAGATTTATTTATCCCCCAGCTCATCCCTTCCCTGCCCCTTGGTTTTGCATTTTTGAACTACACTCAGAGAGCTCTTGTCAGCTCCAGGAACACACTGAGCTCCCGTCCACAAACAACCACGCACACAAACCTGGCCCACCTGCATGTCATAACGAGATGGTCCGACGCTACAGGAACACAGGGCAGGTAAGTTGAGACATTTGTTGTAAACAACAGAGGAAATCCTAGTTTTGAAGGAAGCAAATCTAAACCATGCAGAGACATCCGCTCATTCGCAGGGACTCCCCTTTAGACAGGGTGTCAGCGACAGAGGTCAGGTTCTGAGTAGATTTACTCAATCTCTAAGTGAATGAGGGAATTCAATTGATGTGAAGCGATGGGGGATGATTTATCCTTCCAAGACCCGAGGAGGTGTAAAGGAGATTTTAAGGGAATGTACAAAATCATTGATTCTTAAACGAGGGGTGTTTTACATCATTAACAAATAAAGGAAAGTCGAGGAAACTTTTTTTCTGTTCTTGTCTTGATCTGCAACTGCAAAATATCTCACCTTCAATAGGGAATTGAATAGACAGAGAAGGGAGAGGGACTTATCAGAACGGTCCCTTAACGATCTACCTCTGGCAGAGAGGAACAAATACTCTATCTGTGTTGTAACTCTGATGCATACATATACACACACATTTCCACACCCTCACACACACTCTCTCACACTCACCACATACACCCACACACTCACACACACCATCACACAGACATCCTCTCTCACACACACTCACACACACATCCTAACAAAGACATCCTCTCTCTCACACACTCACACCCCCTCACACAGACATCCTCTCTTACACACACACACCCTCTCACAGACATCCTCTCACAGTTTCACACACACAATGACACACACACTCACACAGACACAACACACTCTCAAACAGATACCCACACACACTGTCACACACACATACACACACACACACACACACACACTCACACACACTATCACACAGACACCCTCACATACACACACTCACAGACACAACACACTCTCAAATTGGCACCCACACACTCCTCACACACACACACATGACACCCTCACACACACACACTCTCACACAGACACCAAACTCTCACACATCCACACTCCTCACACACACACACACACACACACACACACACACACACA
Organism: Narcine bancroftii; assembly: GCF_036971445.1. Lineage (NCBI taxonomy): Eukaryota > Metazoa > Chordata > Chondrichthyes > Torpediniformes > Narcinidae > Narcine > Narcine bancroftii. The sequence goes on along the minus strand of NC_091470.1, from coordinate 96,649,056 downwards.
CACACTCACACACAGACACCACCCACTCTCACAGACATCCTCTCACACACACACACACACACTCTCTCACACATGCACACACTCATACAGACACACACACTCACATACATCTTCACACATACGCTCTCACACACAGAGCCATGGACACCCTCACCCACACACAGTTTTTCTACCTTTGCTCTCCGTTTGAAGGAAGTTAATCTGCAGGAAGAGTACTAGATGCCCTCTGAACTTCAGTGAATTATCTGGTTGACACCTCAACCACTGCGGTGTGCAAAGCCTCCTGGACCTGCATGCTCAACACCAGGGTCTTTTCCTTTTGTGGCAGAAGGCAGCCACTTGGATGGACTGTAAGTTCACGGTGACACGGTGAACCAAGTGTCAACCAGCATGGACCAAGCTTGGGCGCTGGGAGAGGAGGAAGTTGGGGAGAGAGGGGAGGTAATCAGGCCTAAGTGAGATCACTATATTCCTAATTTAATAAATGACAATCATTCTGATGTCCTGACTATGTAAATAACCATATAAACAGTTTGCCTTCCACCCATTCCCAGCCCAGTCTGGTGGGATAATGCAGCCAACCCATTCCTGCTCCCAACACCTGCTCTTTCCTCCTGAAGAAGGTGTGCTTTGTTATAGAGTTAGGATAATGTGAACTATTTTGTAACTGTGTAAGAATACACCCTTCTCACTGTAGTAACAGTAGTGCACCACCATGGGGCCTATATATATGTAAGTGTGAGTGTGTGAACAGTCCTGTGATTGTGGAAGGCATCAGTAAGTTATATCTCTTTGTTATTTGAATCTTCCATCTCTGTTATTTAAGAAGCCTCCCAGGTAACACAGAGGGATAACATGGTGGCAGCGGTATAAGAGAACAAGAATAAAGCCGCACGATTATAAGTCACTGAAATATGAAGGGGAAAAAGAGAAAAAAACATAACTGAAAAAATGGCTGGAGCAACAGCAGTTCACCCTGTGATGGACGGGAAGGCTGAAGGCATTGATGAATTGTTTAAAAAGTTTCATCAGAAGTGCATTTTAGCATTTGAAAGCTATTTTAAAAATGTAACAGCAGAGGAAAAGGTCAGTTCTATACTTCTCTGGACAGGGGAGTGAGGCCTTGACTTATTTAATAGCTGGTAGCTTATGGCGAGCTCTCCACTGGCCACCGTGACAGAGGTGCACCAAAGAAGAGGTATAAGGACTGCCTAAAGAAATCTCTTGGTGCCTGCCACATTGACCACCGCCAGTGGGCTGATCTCGCCTCAAACCCTGCATCTTGGCGCCTCACAGTTCGGCAGGCAGCAACCTCCTTTGAAGAAGACCGCAGAGCCCACCTCACTGACAAAAGACAAAGGAGGAAAAACCCAACACCCAACCCAACCCACCAATTTTCCCTTGCAACCGCTGCAACCGTGTCTCCCTGTCCCGCGTCGGACTTGTCAGCCACAAACGAGCCTGCAGCTGACGTGGACATTACCCCTCCATAAATCTTTGTCCGCGAAGTCAAACCAAAGAAGAAACAAAGTTGGAGAAAAATGATCGAGAGCAGATATTTGCAAAGTTTCCTTCTCACCTTGAACCCAGGTCTAGTCATAGAATTAAACGCTATGAATTTCAAGGCTTAATGCAAGAACTGATGAAACTGTTGATAACCCTCACTTGACACAAAATTGTTGCTGCAAAATGCAGATTGAAGGATATAGAAGAAAGATTAGTTGATCAACTAATATGGGGGAGTGTCCATCCCAAAGTGCAAAAGTCTCTTATAGGGAAGGATAGCTTGAACCGGCTGGAGCTATAGACATAGTCAGAGCCTTCGAAGCCACGAGAGCACAAATGAAATCCCCATCTATGCAGACCCACCCACGGCAAAGATAAGGAAGGATTGATGCTATAAAGAACACAATGAGAAAAGTGCAAACCCCCAAGACCTGCAGGAAGTGCAGCAGGCAACACCCCTTCAATGACCGAAACAATTGTACCGCACACGGTTCTGAACGTAGAACCTGTGGTAAAACAAACCACTGGGCGAAGATGTGCAAGTCTGGTATGAAGGAAACAGTAATGCCAGTGAAGATCAGACAAAGAGAAGATCCACCACATAAAGGGAAACAACAATGAGGTCTCCGACTCCTAGATACTGGACATAGAATCCATACACCTTCACAAGATGTCGGGTGAGATGAAGGAAGAAAGCGAGTTGCACGCAAGGATCCAAATACAGAGGACAATCCAGAACAAGTCTACAATATTTAACCTAAAGGTGAAACTGGATACTGGATCACTAAGCAACATCCTTCCACTCAGACTCTACCTCCAGATGTTTCTAGAGAACATAATAAAAAGCTATCCAAAAGACAGTGCATTGATAACAGCTAATGTCACATTAATGGCCTATGTTGGACCCATGATCAAGCAACTAGGGAGAGCTAAGATCAATGGCTGCCATAAGAGAAAGAACATCCTCCGTACATTCTACGTTGTAGATGCAGATGGACCAGCAATTCTAGGACTGGATACCTGCCAGAAGTTGCAATTGATCTCTGTCAATTATGAGATCCAGATGAAGAACAGTTGCCAAAAGTACAGAAACACGCCACACAAAGATTTCCACAGAAGTACCTGCCAGGTCATGGCACACAGTGGGAGAAGACATGTTCACTGAAAAGCAAGAGTGGTATTTAATAGTAGCCTGTTACTACTCTAAGTTTCCATTTGTCAAAAGGGGTGAAAGTCCTGAGAGCGTCCACTATCACCTCAGAAATGAGAGCACTCCTTGCTGAACAAGGAATACCTAAGCAATTAATATGTGACAATGGAACCCAGTTCACATCACAAGAATTCAGGAAGTTGGCTGCAGGATATGGGTTTGTTATCACTACACAATCCCCACACTACCCCAAAGGTCATGGTTCATCATAAGACAAGTGCAAACAAGTGCAACACGAGTTAAGTGTTGCGAAACAAAAGACGACCCATCCCTTGCTCTTCTATCATTTCGAGCAACACCTTTAAGAGCTGACATGAAGCCCCGGCAGAACTTCTAAATAGCAGGAAATATAAAACAACTCTGTCAAGCAAAATATACTCTCCAGAATATCAGGAGGAAACCAGAAGATTGGCTGACCCGCAAGAAGAAGGACACCAACATTATAACAGACATGCACAGTCATTGCTTGAACTCTTCAGAGGGCAGCATGTGCATATTCAGGAGCCGGTGCTGAAAACATCGAACTCAACAAAGGTCATCAGAGAAGCTGAGTCACCAAGATCATACATTGTCGAGACAGACTCTGGCAATCAGCTGAGGAGGAACAGAATTCACATCCGGCTGACACAAGATGTGATGAAGCAGAAAGCTTTAATCCAGCAAAGCCGACAACACCAATATCAAGTCAGGTATCAGGTGAAGAGACCATAACCACTAATACCAAAACATCAACACAGCAGTTGTCAGGTGAAACACAACCAGCTCCATCACTTACACATGGACCAGCAACAAAGAGCCCGAAGGTCGCAGCTAAATCCAAAAGATGGCGAAGGAACATACTGCTACCAGTGCGATATTGATAAGGACTATTTAAAAATAGTTGTGTAAAATTCACTAGTGTAAAAGTTCAGTTACTTAAGTTGCACCAGAAAGAAAATGATAAAGAACATTACATTTTTCTTTATCTTGAGAAGGTGGGATGTCATATAGTCGGGATAATGTGAACTATTTTGTAACCGTGTAAGAATACACTCTTCTCACTGTAGTTACTGAGGTGCACCACTGTGGGGCATATGTATATGTATAGTGTGAGTGTGTGAACAGTCTGGAGATGGTGGAAGACATCAGTAAGTAAAGTCTCTTTTGTTATTTGAATCTTGCATCTCTTAAATTATTTAAGAAGTCTCCCAAGTAACACAGAGACATTACACACTTTATTTAAACTCTCCTTATTTACAGTCTTGGTCCCCATGGGGTGAGCATGGGGTTAGAATATCAGGCAGCTCCAATGGTCCTGAGAGGAGCAGTCCGTTGCCATGGGGACATCCCTCCTGTGCCAGCACTCTGTGCAGGCCTCAGGCCTGTAGCTGATCGGCAAGGAAGGCCTCCTCTGCTGCCTGGTGATTCGCCTCCTGCCTGGGGATAGGTCGAAGCCCCTCGGCCTAGTGCCAGCCTGCTTGGGGGCCTGCAGGCCAGCATGGCAGCTGGCGACCGGGCTGCGGTCCTGGGGGCAGGCCTGTGCCACCGAGAGCTGTGAGGTGCTGCCACTGCTGCTGGAGGCCTGGCTGTGGGGTGCGCTGCTGCTGCTGGAGCCCGAGGCCGGTGAGGACTCGGAGGTGGAGGCGTCAGGCCAGTGGCAGGCTGGCTCAGTTTGGGTCTGGGCGTCTGCCAGGCATGCCGGCTGGCAACCCAGCGCCTGGTGCTGGGGTCCCGCAGCCCGGCCTCGGCCCACCTTCAGGTGCATCCTGGCGGCCTTCTGCAGTGGCTGCGGGGCTGAGGCCAGGCGCTTGGCTGGTAGTTCGGCCTCTTGGCCCCATGTGGCCTCCAGCAGCCCGTCCACATGGGTGTAGCCGTAGGTGCGCTTCAGCACTGTGCTGGGTTCCCTGGGCCGCCGGCTGCAGACTTGCTGCTTCGGCCCCCGCTTTTGCTTCGGATGTTTGTGGCCTTCCTCTGCCTCAGGCCCAGGCCGCTGGTCGCATTCACTCCCCTCCAGCTTCGGCCTCTTCCGCCGGTTACTTCCTGATTCGGCTCCCATCTGGGAACATGGCCCCGCTTCCACGTCCTCCTCCTCCTTTGGCCTAGTGGACGGCTCTCCCACCTCCTTCCCCCAGCGTTTCCTCTTGCCCCGTGCCAAGCCTCGGGCCTGCTGCTGGCCCTGCCCAACCCCTTTTCCCCCAGCCCTCAGCTGCTGCTCGTCTTGGCTCGCCTCTGGCTGCAGGCAGCAGGCTGGGCCTTCACCTTCTGGCTCTTGTGAGGAGCTCTCAGTGCTGGGTGGCTCCATGCGCTCTCCTTTTGGCCTACTCCTGCCGGCACTCAGGCACCGCCGTGCGGGCTGGCCAGGCTAGGCCACTTGCCTTCTCTCCGTGCTGCCTCGGGACCCTGGTGTCGACCTCTGCTGCCAGCTGATCATGGCTTCGCTCCCTGCCACATCAGTCCAGCCTACAGGGAGGAAGAGGACACAGCGGAGACCTAAAGGAGAGCAGGGAACACAATGGGCTGAAGGATGTGTTAGCAGTGACTACAAATGGGTTTTAAATGTTTATTTATCACATCATACCTTGTCCAGTGAGGGTTTATCAGCAAACACAGTCTAATAGGTTAGCTCTGCCATTCTATATCATGTCAAGGTACACAATTTACACTGAACTACCAAGATTTTGCTTCCTCAAAACTTTTGGGCTGCTGATCACAAAACTCACCTTAAAATATACCCATCATGTACCCTTTTTTTGAGATAATACCTGTTTTATGATTTCCTATCATATTTTAAATCTACTATATATTGCCCATAAAGGCCAGCGCAGTTAGCGCAACCCTGTTACAGCATCAGTGATCGGAATCAGGGTTGGAATCCAGCGCTGACTGTATGGAGTTTGTACATTCTCCTGGTGTCCATGTGGGTTTCCTCCAGGGCTCCAGTTTCCTCCCACCCTTCAAAAAAACGTACCGGGTGTTGTGAGTCGACTGGGTGTAATTGGGCAGCATGGGTTTGTTGGCCAAAATGTCCCTGTTACCGAGCTGTATGTGTAAAAGAAAAACAAGTTGTTTTGGTCAATCCAAAGTTTCCTGGGCAGGTGCTCAGTGCAAGTGCTATGCCAATGTTGTCTAAGGCCTGGGCATACATGGAAGGCATTTAAAGATGTCAGTAAAAATTTTCTTGGCAACTACAGAGCACTAAATACATCCAGCTCATTGACAACGTGCTTCAAGCATAAAAAACCAGGAAGTGCAAACATGTCACTGAAAATTCATTTTCTGCATTTGCTCTCAGATTCCTTCCCTGCTGATCTTGGTGCCATCAGTAGCGAACACGGTGAAAGGTTTCACTAGGACATTCAGACCAGGGATACGTGGTATCAGGGCAACTGGAATCCACTAGTGCCGGCCAACTATTGTTGGACACTGACATGAGAGGCACCAGATACTGAGTACAAACGAAAATCAGCGGCAAAACATTTTTAGGCTAGTTGAACTAACGCAACGGGCCAGCATCATGATGCGATTAAACATGCTAAATTCAATAAAAATCAATTTAATGTTTCAACAACTTCCTACATGATCCAGCAAATCTGGTCACTTTGAAGTTGTCTATCAAAATCACCAACTATTTTTCAGGTAGAAAACCTTTTGAGAAAAATAATTGTTGTCCAGTGTTACCAATTTGTTGAAAATAGGGTCAGCATGTGTTGAGGTTCATCAATTACACTGTTAAAGGACACTTGGATAGGTTTATGGATAGGAAAAGTTTAAATTTTTACATTTTAAATTAAATTAAATTTAGACATGCAGCACGGTAATGATTTACACCCAATTAACCTACACCTCCACTCCGGCGGTGCATTTTGAATGGTGGGATGAAACTGGAGCCCCCGGGAAAAACCCACACAGACATGGGGAGAATATACAAACTCATGTCAGACAGCGCGAGATTCGAACCCAGTCCTGATTGGTGGCGCTGTAAAGGCATCACGCCGACTGCTACGCCAACTGTGGTGTAGAGGGATCAACGCAGGCACGTAGCTCAGATAGACATCTGGGTCAGCATTGGCAATTTGGCCCAAAGGGCCTTTTCCCTGCTGTTATAACTCGAGGACTAGCCCACACTCTCCACCTGAGGTGTGGAGGAGACGGGGGGGGGGGGGGGGGGTTTTCATGGGAGCCACACCTCCCATGGTCTTTTATTAAAACATGTATCTTAAAGTCTTTTAAAATACACACACTACAATACAGTGATTCTCAACCTTCTCTCCTCCCACATCCCACTTTAAGTCATCCCTCTGCCATCGGTACTCTGTGATTAGTAAGGGATTGCTTAAAGTCGGATGTGGGTGGAAAGAAAAAGTTTGAAACCCACTGTTTTAATCGTCCCTCATTGACTCGTTATGTGCACAGTTTCAGAACTCCAAAGGAAATGGGCCAATGACCATTTTTCTCAAGCAAAATATTTCAGTAACAATTGGGTCTAGAGCAGTGATTCTCAACCTTCTCTTCCCACCCACATCCCACCGTAACCAATCCCTTACCAATCACAGAGTACAAAGGTTGAGAACCCACTGCTATAAAACATTGATTGGACCTCAGTTGGAGCTTACGTCATTAGGCTGTGGGAAGGCCATGACTGTTCTGGAGCAGATGCAGGAATGTGTTACCTGGGAATGGAGTGACACAGTGAAGAGAGACTGGGTTTAATTTCAGTAGAGTGGAGGAGTCGGAGGGAAGATGTGACAGATGCCCAAAACTGAGGGACATAGGTGGGGTAGAAGAAGGAAACGTTGCATCTTAGCTGTAGTTGGGTCCTTGATCATCAGCATGGACAAGGTGAGCCACAAGACCCTCTGTGTTGTTCGACTCTAATCATTTTCCAAACAGCACAAAAGGAGTGTGTTGGCCAGGTTCCAGATCAATGCACTACAATCTCAACATCTGCACACTTTCCTGTTCAACTCTACAATCAATCCAGTTCCCTCATGCATTTCCCTGCAACCTGTCCCACACATGTTCCTCAACTCTGCCTGGCTGTTATTCCATTCAAAAATCAGAAATCAAACCCGAGTATCCCAAAATCGTAAGACACAGGAGCAGAAATGGCCATTCAGTCCATCAAGGCTGCCCCACCATTCCATCGTGAGCTGATCCATTTTCCACTGAGCCCCACTGCCAGGCCTTCTCCCCATAACCTTTGATGCTCTGGCTAATCAAGAACCTATCAAACTCTGCCTTAAATACACCCAATGACCCGGCCTCCACACCCGCCTACAGCAGTAAGACCAGAAAATATTGGGACAGAAATAGGCTATTCAGCCCATTTAATCATGAGCTGCTCCACTCAGCCCCACTGCCCGGCCTTCTCCCATAACCTTTGATGTCCTGGCTATTTCATCTCTTAAATCCACAAGGTGATCTGGAAGAGCCAGCATTTGGGGTAGTCCATTTTCCCAATAATGACAGCACTGCATATAGTTTCCCAGGAATGGATAGGTAGAAACTTCTTGTTGGAACTTTGATCCACAGGGAGAATCAGGAGAGCTGGGGAGAGGGAGAGGCTCAGTTAAACAACACGCAACTCCACAGGACTCGAGGAGGAGTTACAGAGCAGACACCAGTCAGCAGGCAGCAAGAGGTCAAGAGACGTAGGGTGGCACAGTTGGCATAACGGTCAGCACAATGCCTTTACAGTGCCAGCGATTGGGTTCGGACCGGGATCCGAGTCCCGTGCTGTCAGTAAGGAGTTTGCACGTTCTCCCTGTGTCCACGTGGGTTTTGTCCGGAGGCTCCAGTTTCCTCCCTCTCTTCAAAAGCGTTCCGGGGTATAGGTAAAATGGGCTGAAATGGCCTGTTACTGTACTGTATGTCTAAATTAAAATTTAGGTGGTCTGGGGATCGTGTGCTGAGGACATTTGGCCTCTATAATTGAGTGAGTGGGCAAAACTTGGCAAATGGACTTTAATGTGGGACGGTGCAGAATCGTGCATTGTAGTGGGGAAAATCAAAAGGCAGGCATCTAAATGTAGAGACTGCAATTGAATGGAGAACAGAGAGATGGATGTTCTTGTGAATGAAACCCGAGAAGTTAGCTAGTAATTACCATGGCAAACTGGCCTTTATTATTAGGAAGTTGGTGTTTCCAAATAGTTAAGTACCTGCTACAATTGTTGGTGAGGCTTCCCTTGGATCACAATTGTGGTCCCCAAAGAAAGTATATACAAGTTGCACTTATCTGGCACGTTTGAATCTACCACTGTTAGTACAAACTCGAATCCTGGTCCCCATCCCCATTGCGGCAGATTCAACATTTACAACATCGGTGATTGGGACAGGGTTCAAGTCCTGTGCTCTCTGCAAGGAGTTTGTATTAACGTCTCGATTGCTGGCACTGTAAAGGCGTTGCGCTAACCTCTCCACTTATGGTGCCCCCCCCCCCCCCCCACACAGTATTATTTTCTGTTTTAAGCTTTGTTCCACTGTTGATATGTTTTTATCGGGGTCAATTTCTGTTTTCCGGCATTTTCTGTGGTTGGGCAATGGCCAGGTCCCAACGCCGCTGGATTAAAAAGGTACAACCTGTACTAGTGTCGGAGACAGTGGAAAGGATACGTTAAATAAACACGCTGAAATGCTGGAGAAACTCAGCCGCATCCATAAAAAGGAAAGATATAGGAAAGGATGGTGCAGATTTCTTTCACTTAACATTGGTCATGCCACTGATGGGAAGTGAGATTATCTGCCTGCTCTTTCCAGCTTTCGTCCTGGCCCATGTGCCCTTGGGGTGGGAGTGCACGGTAGCAGAGTGGGTGGGGCCATCGAGTGTGTCATAAATAAGAATAATGGAACTCTAATTTGAAATGTGAGTGAATGCAGCAGAGGGGCAGTATTGATTTAGCAGTGGTTCTCAACCTTTTTCTTTCCACTCACAGACCACCTTAAGTAATCCCTAAGCCTCTAGAACTCTGTGATTAGTAAAATGGTTCTATGAATAGTAAGAAAAAGGTTGAAAACCACTGTTTTACTGCCTATCGTAATTTGTTTTCTCTTTGCTAATGCATTAGGTGAAGGTTTGTGGATAGTTTACATTCTTAAATTTAACTTTTTTTAAATTTAGACATACACTGTGGTAACAGGCCATTTCGGCCCTATGAGTCCGTGCTGCTCAATTTACACCCCATTAACCTACACCTATGTATGTTTTAAAAGGTGGGAGGAAACTTGAGCTCCCCCAGAGAAAACCGACACAGATGCGGGATTCCTACTCAGTCCAGTCCCGATCGTTGGCGCTGTAAAGGTGTGACGCAGACTGCTATGCCAACCAGGCTGCCCTTGTCACGTTGTCTGTTGAAATAAATGTTTTAAAGTAAACAATGGGAATGAACCTCAGCAAGATGTGACTGCTCTCATCCAGTGGTTCTCAACCATTTTCTCCCCCATTCACATACCATCTTAAGTAATCCCTTACTAACCACACAGCACTTATGACATAGGATGATGCTCTGTGGTTAGTAAGGGATTACTTGAGGTGGTCAACCAGTTTACCTATCTCGGCTGCACCATTTCATCAGATGCAAGGATCGACAATGAGATAGACAACAGACTCGCCAAGGCAAATAGCGCCTTTGGAAGACTACACAAAAGAGTCTGGAAAAACAACCAACTGAAAAACCTCACAAAGATAAGCGTATACAGAGCCGTTGTCATACCCACACTCCTGTTCGGCTCCGAATCATGGGTCCTCTACCGGCATCACCTACGGCTCCTAGAACGCTTCCACCAGCGTTGTCTCCGCTCCATCCTCAACATCCATTGGAGCGCTTTCATCCCTAACGTCGAAGTACTCGAGATGGCAGAGGTCGACAGCATCGAGTCCACGCTGCTGAAGATCCAGCTGCGCTGGATGGGTCACGTCTCCAGAATGGAGGACCATCGCCTTCCCAAGATCGTGTTATATGGCGAGCTCTCCACTGGCCACCGTGACAGAGGTGCACCAAAGAAAAGGTACAAGGACTGCCTAAAGAAATCTCTTGGTGCCTGCCACATTGACCACCGCCAGTGGGCTGATATCGCCTCAAACCGTGCATCTTGGCGCCTCACAGTTTGGCGGGCAGCAACCTCCTTTGTAGAAGACCGCAGAGCCCACCTCACTGACAAAAGGCAAAGGAGGAAAAACCCAACACCCAACCCCAACCAACCAATTTTCCCCTGCAGCCGCTGCAACCGTGTCTGCCTGTCCCGCATCGGACTTGTCAGCCACAAACGAGCCTGCAGCTGACGTGGACTTTTACCCCCTCCATAAATCTTCGTCCGCGAAGCCAAGCCAAAGAAAAGAAAGACTTGAGGTGGTATGTGAGTCTAGTCCTTGCATCCACTCCCACAAACTCACATTAGTTTAGCACACCTGACCCTTGGACGGTGTCATTGTAAATACTTCAGCCGGTATTGGTTTTTCGTAAGACCAGAGCATTGGAGCTATGTTCGAATAGAATCGATGGTGATGCACACTCCTGTGGTAACCAGAGTTGCCCTCGGCCTACAGGTTTGCTTGTTAGGATCAGTCATTGGCGTGTCAGGAGTTCAGTACGTCACCAAAGACTGCAAATTTCTATAGGTGTAAATGGCAAACTGGCTGTGTCACTGCCTGGTATGGAGGTGCCAACGCTCAGGACAGGAAAAGGCTACAGAGAGTTGTAAACTCAGCCAGCGACATCAAGGGCTCATCTTCACTCTATGAAGGATTTCTACAAGAGATGGTGTCTTTAAAAAAAAGTAGCCTCTATCTTCAAAGACTCTCACCACCCAGTCCATGCCCTCTTCTCACTACCACCATCAGGAAGGAGGTCCAGGAGCCTGAAGACACCACTCAATGTCACAAAAACAGCTCCTTCCCCTCCGCCAACAGATTTCTAAATGGACAACGAGCCTATAAACTCTGCCCCACTTTTTCTCTTTTCCATATAATTTATTTAAATCTTGTTTTTACTGAAATGTAATTTATAGCAATTTTAGCACCCGTAAGGCATTAATACAACTTCTGCAAAAAGAAATTCATGACACATTAAATTTAGATGTACAGAACAGTAACAGGCCCTTCGGTCCACGAGCACGTGTCACCCAATTGATCTACAACCCCCTGTGGGAGTTGAACTCTGTGAGGAAAACGGAGCCACCAGAGGAGTGTTGGATTCGAACTCTAGTCCCGGTCGCTGTAACAACATGGCGCTGACCACGACATTAACCATGCTGCCCAGTTGTCCTATTCAGGACAATAATCCTGATTGTGGGATTAGGTGTAGTCACTGGGACGGCCACAGTGAAGCAGGGCAGAGGGAGCTGGCACAGTGTGCAATGCAAGAAGCAGGGAAGGGGTGGAAGTGCACCCACCCTAATGTTGTTCTCTGAACCTAGACCCACCTCATTTATTGCATCTCCTCTCGGCGGGGGCCCAATCTTTCCCTCCAGCCTCACCAAGCAGTTCAACCACAGTCAGAAACAAGAGGGTGAGTATGACTTCATAATGGGTCCAGTATGATCACAATGGATGAGCAGGCAGCCTCAATATCAAGCACTTTCAGGGCAGGGCCAGTACATGTTGAGTGCAGTGTTACTGGACTCACCTCAACAGGCCTTGTTCACCTGTCTCAAGATTCAATTTATTGTCGTATTAGATGAAATTTTTGCCTGCTGCAAGGCAGATTCACACACACTTGCACCCAATGAACGAATACACACGTACACCAACACACACACACACACACACACACACACACACACACACACACACCCACAAGGAACGAACAAACACACACACCCACACCCCAACAAACACACACACACCATGAACGAATACACACACACCCAACGACCGAATGAACACACACACCATGAACGAATACACACACACCCAACGACCGAATGAACACACACACATACCAAATGAACGAACAAACACACACATACCCACATACATTCCAACAAACACACACACCCAACAAATGCACCCAACAAACGAACACACATATACAATGAACACACACGCACTAAACAAACACACACACCTTCAACGAACACACACCTCCAACGAACACACACAACTCCAATGAAAACACACACCCCCAACGAACACACACCTCAACGAACACACACACCTCCAATGAACACTCATACTCCCAACGAGCACGCACACCCCAACAAGCACGCATACCCCAACAAACACACACCCCCAACGAACACACTCCCCAAAGAACACACACACACCCCCAATGAACACACACACCCCAAAGAACACTCACACACCAATGAACACACACCCCAAACCAACACACCCCAATGAACATGCATACACTCTCCCGAACACACTCCCTCAATGAACACACACCCCCCATGAACACACACACCACCCACAATGAACACACACACCCAATGATTGAACACACATGCACAAGCACGCACCCAACGAACACACACACCCAACAAATTAACACACACAAGCAGCGAACTAGTGCCCACCTCCTCCCTCACCACCATGCGCGTTATATGGAGTGTGGCCTGGGCTGCGGGGGACTCGACCTCTCTCGGCCCAGCGATGCTTGGCTGACGGGAGGGGGGATCCGAACCCAAAGTCGGGCTGAAATGCCATCTGTATCGACAGAGGAGGAAGAAGGCGACATTGGTGAGGGTCTGGAAAAAGAAATGTATCCAGGTACGGAGGAGGAAGAGACTGTTATATACAAGAGTAGGCCCATATCTACACAGGTTTCAACAAAGTTTAAATTTGACCCTCATTACTCAAACCCACCATCACAAATTGATATATCTAAACAGATAGATAATTGGCAACTCTGATGGGTCAAGGTTTTTCATCTATGAAGGAACGACTTGCTGATGTGAAGGGGGAGAAATCACCTATTAAGTTGGATGTGGCAAAGTGTGTGAAAATGGTGGTCAAGGTGCAAAATAAATTTAAGAAGATTGAAGAGGATTTTCATGACTGTAAGAATGATGTGGAACAATGTAAAGATGGGTCAGATGGAGGATGCATTCACTGGTTGGAAAATTCAGAGAAATTATTTAAAAATTTTTTATTTTTTTTATTTTTCACACTTCTTTGGCTTGGCTTCGCGGACGAAGATTTATGGTGGGGGTAAAAGTCCACGTCAGCTGCAGGCTCGATTGTGGCTGACAAGTCCGATGCAGGACAGGCAGACACGGTTGCAGCGGTTGCAGGGGAAAATTGGTTGGTTGGGGTTGGGTGTTGGGTTTTTCCTCCTTTGTCTTTTGTCAGTGAGGTGGGCTCTGCGGTCTTCTTCAAAGGAGGTTGCTGCCCGCCGAACTGTGAGGCGCCAAGATGCATGGTTTGAGGCGATATCAGCCCACTGGCGGTGGTCAATGTGGCAGGCACCAAGAGATTTCTTTAGGCAGTCCTTGTACCTCTTCTTTGGTGCACCTCTGTCACGGTGGCCAGTGGAGAGCTCGCCATATAACACGATCTTGGGAAGGCGATGGTCCTCCATTCTGGAGACGTGACCCACCCAGCGCAGTTTGATCTTCAGCAGCGTGGACTCGATGCTGTCGGCCTCTGCCATCTCGAGTACTTCAATGTTAGGGATGAAGTCGCTCCAATGAATGTTGAGGATGGAGCGGAGACAATGCTGGTGGAAGCGTTCTAGGAGCCGTAGGTGATGCCGGTAGAGGACCCATGATTCGGAGCCAAACAAGAGTGTGGGTATGACAACGGCTCTGTATACGCTTATCTTTGTGAGGTTTTTCAGTTGGTTGTTTTTCCAGTCTCTTTTGTGTAGTCTTCCAAAGGCGCTATTTGCCTTGACGAGTCTGTTGTCTATCTCGTTGTCGATCCTTGCATCTGATGAAATGGTGCAGCCGAGGTAGGTAAACTGGTTGACCGTTTTGAGTTTTGTGTGCCCGATGGAGATGTGGGGGGGCTGGTAGTCATGGTGGGGAGCTGGCTGATGGAGGACCTCAGTTTTCTTCAGGCTGACTTCCAGGCCAAACATTTTGGCAGTTTCCACAAAACAGGGCATCAAGTGCTGAAGAGCTGGCTCTGAATGGGCAACTAAAGCAGCATCGTCTGCAAAGAGTAGTTCACGGACAAGTTTCTCTTGTGTCTTGGTGTGAGCTTGCAGGCGCCTCAGATTGAAGACTGCCATCCGTGCGGTACCGGATGTAAACAGCGTCTTCATTGTTGAGGTCTTTCATGGCTTGGTTCAGCATCATGCTGAAGAAGATTGAAAAGAGGGTTGGTGCGAGAACACAGCCTTGCTTCACGCCATTGTTAATGGAGAAGGGTTCAGAGAGCTCATTGCTGTATCTGACCCGACCTTGTTGGTTTTCGTGCAGTTGTATAACCATGTTGAGGAACTTTGGGGGGCATCAGATGCGCTCTAGTATTTGCCAAAGCCCTTTCCTGCTCACGGTGTCGAAGGCTTTGGTGAGGTCAACAAAGGTGACCTATGCACTATACACCACATTAATCAAAACTATGCACCATATTAATCAAAATACACATATACATTTCCCTCTTGAATATACACAGTGGCATTTTCTCCCTTTTTCCCCTCCTTCCCACCTCCTCCCCACCCACTCAACGTTCAACATATAAAATACAATAAACCCATTAAACAATGTCATCACACAATGAAAATAAACAAGGAAATGGTGTCATCTACTTTTACACACTGGGTCAGTTCATTTCGTCTTCTTCTCATTCTGTCATTTTAGGGGGTGGAGGTCCGCGGTAGGCCCTCTCTGTTGTGTTCCATGTACGGTTCCCAAATTTGTTCGAATACTGTGATGTTATTTCTTAAATTATATGTTATTTTTTCCAATGGAATACATTTATTCATTTCTATGTACCATTGCTGTACTCTAAGGCTCTCTTCAGATTTCCAAGTTGACATAATACATTTTTTTGCTACAGCTAAGGCTATCATAATAAATCTTTTTTGCACTTCATCCAGTTTGAGGCCTAATTCTTTACTTATATTACTTAGAAGAAAGATCTCTGGATTTTTTGGTATTTTATTTTTTGTGATTTTGTTTAATATCTGATTTAGATCTTCCCAAAACTTTTTCACTTTCTCACATGCCCAAATTGCATGTACTGTTGTTCCTGATTCCTTCTTACAGCGAAAACATTTATCTGATAATGTTTGATCCCATTTATTTAACTTTTGGGGCGTCATATATAACCTGTGTAACCAATTAAATTGTATCATGCGTAACCTCGTATTTGTTATATTTTTCATCGTTCCAGAGCATAATTTTTCCCATATTTCATTTTTTATCTTTATGTTTAAATATTTTTCCCACCTTTGTTTGGGTTTATAGCTTATTTCATCATTTTCTTTCTCCTGCAGCTTGATGTACATGTTTGTTATAAATCTTTTTATTATCATTGTTTCTGTAATCACATATTCAAAGCTGCTTCCTTCTGGTAATCTCAGTCTGTTTCCCAATTTATCCTTTAAGTAGGCTTTCAGTTGATGATATGTAAACATTGTACCATGAGTTATTCCATATTTGTACTTCATTTGTTCAAATGATAATAAATTATTTCCAAAAAAACTATTTTCTATTCTTTTAATTCGTTTTCTCTCCCATTCTCTAAAGGAAAGGTTATCTATTGTGAAAGGGATTAGTTGATTTTGCATCAATAATAATTTTGGTACTTATCAGTTCTGCCAATGGTTCTATTGCTAAAGCGAACAGTGAGGGAGATAATGGACATCCCTGTCTAGTTGATCTACTTAATTTAAATTGGTTCGATACATATCCATTTACTGTCACCTTCACCAATGGTCCCTTATATAATGCTTTAATCCAATTAATATATTTCTGGTAGGTTGAACCTCTGTAATACTTTGAATAAATAATTCCATTCTACCCTGTCAAAGGCTTTCTCTGCATCTAAAGCAACAGCCATTGTTGGTATCTTATTTCCTTGTACTGCATGGATTAAGTTAATGAACTTACAGACATTTTCCGTTTTTCGTCTTTTCTTAATAAATCCAGTTTGATCTAGTTTTACTATTTTTGGTACACAGTTGGCCAATCTGTTTGCTAATAGTTTTGCTATTATCTTATAATCTGAATTAAGTAGAGATATTGGTGAATATGATGCTGGTGTTAATCGATCTTTTCCCGTCTTTGGTATTACTGTAATTATTGCTGTTTTACATGAATCTGGCAAGTTTTGTGTTTCTATCTGGTTCATTATCTGCAGGAGGGGAGGAATTAATAACTCTTTAAATGTGTTATAGAATTCTATTGGGAGTTGGCTGAAGGGGAGGGTTCTTTTCTTTTTTTTCTATATATATATATATAGAAAAAAAAACATTCATGTTCATGTTTAATTGCTGTATATGTCATATATTATTTGTTTTTTGAATGAATAAATAAAGTTTATAAAAATTCTATTGGGAGTCCATCCTCTCCAGGTGTTTTATTGTTTGGTAGCTTTTTAATATATCCTTTATTTCCTCTATTTCAAATGGTTTTATCAATTTGTTTTGCTCCTCTTGCAATTTTGGTAGTTCAATTTTAGCCAAAAACTCATCTATTTTGTCTTCTTTCCCCTTGTTCTCAGTTCGGTATAATTGTTCATAGAATTCCTTAAAGTTTTCATTGATCTCCATTGGATTATATGTAATTTGTTTGTCCTTTTTCCTTGATGCCAATACAGTTCTTTTAGCTTGTTCTGTTTTAAGTTGCCAAGCTAATATTTTGTGCATTTGGCGATGTGGTCAAACAATAATCATGGCCTTTATTATTGTACCATGAGTTTCTGCTAATAAAAGACAATAGGTGCATTCACAGTTATACCCAAGGGGAGTGTCCTTAACAGTACTACAGCAAGGCTCGCCAGAGGGGAGACAGGCAACTTGGCAGACATTCACCAGTCTCCCCCTGGCAGAAGAAGGGTTAAAATCAAAAGGACAACTGCTAGGAAGGACTGAAGCAAGCGATACATGGATATCATTGTTTGGCATTGAGAATACTCTTAACAGCCAAAATACGCCAGTATCTAGCAAGCAATCGAAATATAATGAGATGTTTTATGAATATGTCAGCCTATCAGGTTGTTTACGAATTCTGGTGCTTCGTCTCAAAACAGGTGGCTCCTTTGCAACCTGGAAACTGGTACAGGTCCTGTGTCTGTAGTGTGGGAAGAACTGACTTCTGGACCCACTCCAGAATCGCCAACGTGAGGCAGTGGAGCTCGTGGTTCGGCTGGTGGCAATCCCCTTTCGTAGCAGGGCTCACCGCAGTTCAGCGCTCATGAATGCTGAGCCCCTATTGGTATGAATGTAATTGGGAAAACCAAAAATGCTGAAAATTATGTCAAGTGACTTAACGACAGACACTGACAAGACATCAGGGCAGGGTATCGCAAAGGGAAGCCTGGAATATTCGTCAATTTCAGTGAGGAAATATACATTTTTGTTGTTGGAAGGTAACAGTCCTTTAAAATCTAAGCTAATCCTCTCAAAAAGTTGGGTTGCCTTGATTAGAGTGGCCTCTGGAGCTTTGAAGTATTGCGGTCTGCATTCTGCACAAATGGGACAGCTTTTAGTCGGTGTCCTGACTTCTTACAGAGAGTAAGGAAGGTTGTTAGTCCATATGTGGTGGAAGAACCTCGTGACTCCTGGGTGGCACAGTCTGCTATGGATCTCTTTTAGCCCCTCCAGCTGAGCACCAGCAGCAGATTGTGACAATGCGTCAGAGGGATCATTGAACCTGCCCGGTCTGTACTAGATCTCATAATTATAAGTTGAGAGTTTTATTCACCAGCATGGCATCTTATTGTTCTTGATTTTACCTTTGTGTTTAGTACTGAACATGTAGGCTACAGATTTCTGATCAGTGACAAGAGCAAAAGTCTGGCTGTTGCTAAAAATTTCCTTAAGTTGTTGTCGTGCTCAGCCTGTGTTTTCCCACAGATAGTGACATTATCCAGATAGGGAAACGTACCCTGTAACTCATACGTCCTAACAACCTCATCCATTTCCCTCTGAAACACGGACACGCCATTAGTGACCCCAAAAGGTACCCTGTTAAACTGGTATAACCCCCCCCCATCAGCCTCAAAAGCCCCTTTTCTTAATGGGGATTTGGTGATAAGCTGCGTTGAGGTCGATAGTGGAGTATACTCTGTATTGCGCTATCTGATTAATCATTTCATTGATGCATGGCAGGGGGTAGGCATCCAGGTTAGTGTAACAGTTGATTGTCTGGCTGCAGTCAATAGCCAGTCATCTCTTAGTGTGATTTTTCACGACTACCACTGGGGCCCGCCACGGACTCTTAATAGGTTCTTTGCTGTAAGAATGGCTCTTAGTGACAATCAGTTGACACTCAGGGGATAAATCACTGAGAAGGGAAGGAGCTTTGATCTTTAATATGGACGGACCACAGTAACTAGCGCGGGAGGTGGTAAGTGTGGGTATTGGCAGAAACTCATGGTACAATAATGAAAGACAATAGATGCTTTTTTTTAATTTTTCTTTAAATGTAATTCTCTATTGTATTCATGTTATAAAATTTTAAATAGTCTTCAAAAAAAAAGACAATAGATGCATATACAGTTATACCCAAGGGGAGTGTCCTTTACAGTAGAGATAACGCACAGCCAATGTTAGTACAGCAAGGCTCACCAGAGGGAAGACAGGCAGCTTGGCAGACATTCACCACAGTTGGGGGGGGGTTAGGGAAGGGGGGTTGTAGGGGATTAGCCTTAAAATATCATACATGATTCAATAATAATGTTTAAAAATGCTATAAAACATAAATTAAAATTAAATTAATATTTTAATTATTATATATCTCTCTTCTTTGGCTTGGCTTCGCGGACGAAGATTTATGGAGGGGTAAATGTCCACGTCAGCTGCAGGCTTGTTTGTGGCTGACAAGTCCGATGCGGGACAGGCAGACACGGTTGCAGGAGAAAATTGGTTGGTTGGGGTTGGGTGTTGGGTTTTTCCTCCTTTGTCTTTTGTCAGTGAGGTGGGCTCTGCAGTCTTCTTCAAAGGAGGTTGCTGCCCGCCGAACTGTGAGGCACGGTGCCAAGATGCACGGTTTGAGGTGATATCAGCCGATTGGCGGTGGTCAATGTGGCAGGCACCAAGAGATTTCTTTAGGCAGTCCTTGTACCTCTTCTTTGGTGCATATCCACATATACACACACATACATAGACTAACAGGATGCACAGTATTATAACACTCTAGTTTGTCATTGTTCTTAGTTTCCCCAGCCTGTCTGAAGGCCTGAGCACCATTACGATCAATCTCTGCTGCCTGTTCCTTGCAGGACAGGAAGTGTCAATAGTGAGAGGGGTGAGACTGATATTCTTCTGTGGTCTCTTGCTCCACCCTTTGTCTCATTCTATAGGCTTGAGAAGAGGTTCTGGCAACATGGGTTTGATTTTTTTGGGGCCTCCATATTGAACAGGGCTTGGCCAGACAGCACTATAATTAATTGAGGTGCCCATGGTATTGAACCTAAAATCAGTGTATTCACCATCAAATGTTACAATAATAATAAATGATGGACTTTGTAAACAATCAAAATACGTTAAAATTATAGGATGGGAACAAGCCGTTCCTGGAGGTGATCATTTCAGATGTGCTCTGCTCTGAACTGGTTCTGCATTGTTGCTTTACTTTTTCTGCTGCTTCATTAAGATTCATTTCCTTCAGCTTGGTCAGCAGAGTGGTGATGGAGGCATCTTTCCCCGTTTTCTGGAGCCAGGTATTAAGCATCTGATACTGAGCTTCAGCAAAGTTTTTACAATTATTTTGCTCCGCTGCTTCAATCTCGTTCTCAGTGAGGAAAAGTTTACGCATCAGCTCTTTCCACTTTTTTAAAGGCACCTCTTTAATAAAAAAGTAGAAGCTTTGCTTCAGATCTGAAAGCAAACCAAACCAATTCATCAAGATCTTCCCACCTTCCAAATGAACCTTCGTACGCCCAGTCACAGCAATCACATTGGTAAGATCATGGGGAACGGAACTAGACCGTGGTTAAGGAGGGACATGGCACACACAAAGTAAAGGCCAGAGGTTAAAGTTGACACACTTGGCCAGAGGGTAGGTGGTGAGGATTGTGGGGGTGTTATGCCAATACAGTGCCGGCAACCCAGGGTTCTAAATCCAATGCTGTCCATAAGGAGTTTGTCCGTTCTCCCTGTGTCCAAGTGATTTTCCTCTGGATTCCTCCCACCCTTCAAAAACCTACCGGGATAATTGGGTGTAATTGGGCGTCACGGACTCATGGGCCAAAGGGGCCTTTTACCGTGCTGAGTGTCTAAATTTAAAAAAATTTAAACGTAACAATTTATGGACGGGAATCTCAGAGGTCACGTCCTGTGCAGCTGAAAGCACATTATGAAAGAATTACATTTGAAAAGGTGCGAGAGACCAGAAATGGATCGAGTGCAACAATCTAGTAGAGTTGCAAGACTAGCCCAGATTACAAGGGCCAACATCGCAATGGAATCTGAATGCAAGGATTAGAATCCAAACTCTCAACCTCATTAGAGTCCGACAAACCAGAATTGATTCCAGCCCCAGGCACCAACCAACACCCAACCTTTCAGGACAATAGCTTGGAAAATTACCTTCTATATCCTTGGATTCATTAGTTGTACAAGGGTGTTTGTCAGTTACCTGTTTTTCAAAAAAAAAGGGCAGAATGAGCTACTTGTGTTTAAGTTTCTTCAAAAAAAAGATTAAAAAACTACAGTTAAACAGGACAGTCTGCAGACGCTGTGATTATTTATATGCACGAAAGTGCTGTTGAAACCCAGCAGGTCCCGCAACATTCTTTACGTTGCAAAGATATATAACCAGTGGCTCTGGCCCAAATCATCAGATGTACACCTTTGCCACATAAAGGAGGACCTGCTGAGTTTCTCCAGTGCTTTTGTGTATTTAAAAAAAACTCTAGCATTAATTATTCCCCATCTCACCAGGTGACAAATTGTGTCGCTTCTAAACGTCTTCTTCCTTGTTCAGTTCTCACTCTGCAGCTTTTGATGCATTAGAACAGAGGTTACTGAACGCAGGCCCCGAGCGAGTGCAGGCCTTTAATTCAGCTATTTATTTTGATGGGTTTAATGAGATTTAGAAGACTGGGGGGGGGTCCTGGTTACATTCTGCTCTCCAACCAGTGTCGCAGGGGGCAGGGCCAATGCCTCAAACTTGCTGGAGAAACTCATCAGCTCGCGCAGCATCCGTAGGAGGTAAAGGCTGACCATCATTTCAGGCCTTTGGTCAGGCAGATTTCTTTGGATGCTGCGTGACCTGCTGCTTTTCTCCAGCACCTTGGTGCATTGCCCTTGACCCCAGAGTCTCCCATTTAAGAGTCAAGGCCTCATTGGCTTCAGAGACCTGGGTTTAATCCCGACCTCCAGTGGTGCAAGTACGAGATCTGCACGTATCCCCGGTCACCACATCCCAAAGTCACAGTAGCTTGATTGGCCACTGTAAATCGCCTCCTTAATTTTGGGTGAAGGGTAGAACCTGGGTGGGAGTTGATGAGAATGCGTGGAGAATAGAATAAGATTAGTTGACAGCCTGCCTGCACTGAGGGCTGAAAGATCCATTTCCGCACTGAATGGTTCTACGACTGGCGGGTACAAGGGCCAATGGCAAAGTGGATAAATTTCCTGACATATCTTGAAATCATTACATGGGTATTGTCAAAACTCCCACTGTGAGCTCTTGTAGGATCAAAGCTTCAGCATTTGCAACTGATGGAAAGACAAGCTGCAAAGATTAACTAAATATAACATTATAATATCAACCAAAATGACATGGTAAAATTAAGTAGAACTGTGGACAGGCTCACAAATCCTCCCAACCACATGTGTAGCAGCAAGACAATGGTTGTGTGGCCTACAACATCAAATTATGTAATTTACAGCAGTCAGCTTCAATGGCTGAATACACATAATTTTTAAACCTTCACTGGACCGTGATGGATCATTTTATTCATCAGATCTGAATTTGCCCCAAATTTGCCTCCACTTGCGACAGCGAACGCCACCTTGCATCATGAGGATCAACTGCAGTGGTTCTCAACCTTTTTCTTCCCTCTGCCATCGGTGCTGTGATTTTTAGTAAAGGATTGCTTAAGGTGGGATGTGAGTGGGAAGAAAAAGTTTGAAAACCACTGTTTTAATCGTCCCTAATTGACTCGTTATGTGCACAGTTTCAGAACTCCAAAGGAAGTGGGCCAATGACCATTTTTCTCAAGTAAAATATTTCAGTGACAACTGGGTAAAGAGCAATGATTCTCAACCTTCCCTTCCCTCCCACATCCCACCTTAAGCAATCCCTTACTAATCACAGGGCACCGATGGCACAGGAATTACTTAAAGTGGGATGTGGGTGGGAAGAAAAAGGTTGAGAACCACTGGTCTATCATGTCACTGGCATGAAGGTACCATATGATGGCTCGGACAAGAACCTGCCTCTGGAATGGCCACTTCACCTCTGCCTTTGGTTGAAAGGCATGGGCAGAGTTGATGTAGAAAGGTTGTTTCTCCATGGTGAGAGAGTCTAGGACAAGAGGGCACAACTTCAGGATTGAAGGGCATCTGCTTAGAACTCAGTCAGAGGGTGACAAATCTGTGGAATTTGTTGCCACAGGCGGTTGTGGAAGTCACTGGGTATATTTAAGACTGAGGTTCTTGATTAGCCAGGGCATCAAAGGTTATGGGGAGAAGGCCAGGCAGTGGGGCTGAGTGGGGAAATGGATCAGCTCATGATTAAATGGCCGGGCAGACTCAATGGGCTGAAGACCCTATTTCTGCTCCTATGTCCTGTGGTCTTGTATTCTGAGTGAACTTTCACATCAACTCCATCTTCTCACCCAATCCCTCAACTGGTCCTCAATAATCCATCAATATGTCTTGATAAAGAATTTTGGCATCCACCATCATTTTTCTTCCACTGTTTGAACTGCTGAGTTCCTCCAACAGGATGTGTTCAACATCAATCTCAATGTTGCAAGCATTAATTGACATTACTCTAGCATGAAGTCTAAAGATTTATAACCGTCAGTGAGCACACTGGCCAACTCTATCCTGAGACCATGGGTCACATGGTTCAACATTTTCCAGCAGGGGAAATATTCAGCATCTATCATGTCAATCTATTGAATAACATAATATTCTTTAATGAGAAGGTTTCATTCCAAGAGTTTGAGGAGATTTGGTATATCACCAAAGACTCTCGTAAACCTCTACAGGTGGACCATGGAGAACATTCTGGCTGGTTGCATCACTGCCTGGTATGGAGGTGCCAACTCTCAGGACAAGAATAAACTCCAGAGGGTTGTTAACAGCCTGTGACATCACAGGCACCAGACTTCACTCCATCGAGGACATCAACATGAGGTGGTGTCTTAAAAAAATCACAGCCTCTACCCTCAAAGACCCCACAACCCAGGCCATGCCCTCCATTCTACCATTGGGAAAAAGGTCCAGGAGCCTGAAGGCAAGCACTCAGCGGCACAAGGTCAGCTTCTTCCCCGCTGCCATCAGATTCCTGAATGATCAATGATCCTCAGGCACTGCCTGACCTTAACTCTTAATTTTTCTAATATTATTTCTTTTTGTAAGGTGCTTTATATAAATATTTGCCCTGTGATGTTGCTGCAAAATTTGGAATTTCATGACATGTTCATAACAATCATTTCTGATTCTGAACATACACCCATCGTTCTGTTATGGGCCAGGCCTCTGGTTCAGCATACAGAATCATAGCAGAGAAATTTGGTCATCACCCCACCTCATGCAAAATGTCCATATGGTGAGAGAGGAGGAAATGTTTACAATGGTGGGGAGGTGGGTGCTTACCTTCTCCACACAAGGAGCTGATGGTGAAGCTCTGTGCACACTCCTGGTTCCACAGTTATGCAGTGAGTCCATGGCAGAAGCACCGGGATAAGTCAACCCACTTGGTTCCACCAAAGTCGTATTCCCTAGGTCTCTTGGCACAGCAACAGCCTGGCCATAGCAAGGGTCCTTGAAGGAACCAGCTCTGTGTAATGCAGCGGCTTCAGGGATACTCTGAAGTAAAGGCTCCTTCTCGGTCTGAGCTTGCTCCTTATCGGGAAACATTTGACGACTGGAATTGTCAAAAGCTGCACCTTCTCTTATGCCTGACCCCAAGGGATTTTCCTTTGCCTGCAAGAAAAGGTGGATATTAGGCTGCTGTACACTGGACATTTAGAAAAGATTCATGTAACACCTCCCACCCACCCCCTACCGGACATCTGGCACCTATGGGGATTGGTAGATGCTGGATAAGTGAATTTTCCAGTTGCTTAAGACCGCGTGTTGCACAACTAACAAACTGTCCACTAGGGGCACCATTTTAAACTTTTTTTTTTAAACCTATTTATCTTCTGCCATTTTTTCGTCAGTTGCTTGAATTCCCAATAACAGGGAATTTACTGTATTGCAATTTCCACTGGCCAACATCATCAACAGTAAGGCTCCAATCATCATATTGTTAAAATCATTATGAATCTGCTGGATGGAACATGAAAAACACAAGGCGGCAGGAGAAGGTCACCATCCTCTTGCTCCTGCCTGCCATTACTTGCTATGGGTTTTGTGAGATTTCGAAGACTACTGCCTCACAGAAACAGGGCCTGGTTACATTTTTTTGGATAACTGGCCTTTTTTTTTAAAAAAAAAACACCCCACCACCAACAGTAAATCACTTGTAACAGTGTTTAAACAACAAGGCAAGGTTTTTTGCCTTAAGATAAGATAATGCATTAAGATAATATATATATTATTGGGAAAAATTATGAAGATAGTTACCAAAAGATCTCAGAATATTTTTGCTTGGTGATTTATATGACACTGATACTAAATTGAAGTCAGACAAATGTATGGCAATAACTTGGAAGTCAGGTAATTTTATATGGCTGGATAGGTGGCATACAGAAATTTAAAATAGTACACCATTGGAAAAGATTACATATAATTTAAGGAATCAACCTGGGAATTTTTATATGATTTGGAAACCATATATGGATTTCATCAGTAAGAGTCCATCCACATCGTCCATAAACACCCGCTCCTCCCAATTAATATGTACAGGATAAAATAATATGTTGAATAGAATAATGTTAGGAATATATGAATAGTGTATGATAAATAAATTCAAGTGTTTTCTCTCTTTTTGTTTGGGGAGGGAGGGGGATAAAAAGATAAATTTATGTATCTTTTTTATTACATTATGATGAAGAATTTATATGTTTGTATTGATGCAAATGAAAAAATAACATTTTCAAAAAAAAGCATTAAGATTATGTTTATATGTTTAAGTCTCACCAAAAAAATGCTGCCGATCACAGAGATCTCCCAACTACCACCGCTGATCCCCGACACGTCCCCACCACCACCACCGATCCCCAGGGATGCTTCTCGGAACGATCGTAACTCTTTGGCAAGGAGGCAGGCTCTCGTTGCCCAGTGGGCTCATTCCAGCAGGGGCTGTTGGGGCTTGGCGTCCTGCTTCTCGATGTTAGAGCCCGACACAGACCCAGTCTTCGGTCACGCAAACTCCCCCTCCCAACGACCACGGACAATCACTGACACCTCCCCCACTGAAGTCCCCGCTCCTGCCCGGGAGGCTGCTCTCCTTGACGATGCCAGGTACAAGGGTTTCTTCTGACCGCTTGCAGCTGGGAGATAGTGGCGCGCAGTTTGAGAGGGAGAGTTGAAGAGAAAAGTCAATAGGGGTAGATAACGAAGAAATGGAAAGAGAGAGGGGAGAGAGTTACCTGAAATGTCGTTCTGTTTTCACGTCAGGTGAATTTTTTCCCCCCAACCTATGATGCAATTTCTGGATCTAAAATATTTCAGATAACTGAGGATTTTGGATAATCCAATTTTGGATAATTGGAGTTGTATTTTTGTCTTTTAAATTGTTTATTCTTAATGAAGATGTATTAGTAAGGCATTGTAAGGGCACCACAAGCAAACAAATACATTTATCGGCCCTCTACCAATCCTCATGAGTGCCTGAGACCAGGGGTTTTACTGTATTGGAACACATTCCAAATGGACATTTAAAATTAATGAGAATAGTGGAATCTTCTCATCCTCCCAACCATACCTGCAGATGTGCACTTTGCTTCACCAAAGGATCATCCCCTGGGTTTCTTAGCATAGCGACAATCTGGTCACGCTGAAGGCCATTGGTGAAGGACCCAGCTCTGTGTTCTGTGGAGGCTGCAGGGTTATTTTGAAGTAATGGCTCTTCAGTCGGAGCTGTTTGGTGATTGGAATTGTCAAAAGCCATTCCTGTTCTCATACCCATGACCAAGGGTCTTTCCTGGGTCTGCAAGAAAGGGGGGGGGGGGAAATATTAGGCAGCTGTACACTGGACATTTAGAACTGGGACAGGTTCCTTCTGGATATTGCAAACATCATCAAGGACAAGACTCCAATCGTTATGTTCATGGTCACAAAGAGGTGATTAGGGAGAGCCACAAGTAGAACGGAGCTCTCTGCCCTACCATCTCCTAATATCATACCTGATCCACCACAGGCCACAGCTCTTCAGCGCCAGTTGCCCACAGTCCTCAAATCCCTGTCTTTCAAAAATGCATCTACCACCTCTTTAAAAACCTCACATGATCTCACTCCTCAACCCTCCAAGGTACAGAGGTCCAGAGATACAAACCCTGCTGGGGAAGGAAATTCCTTCAGTATTTATTGCCATGCCATAAAAACACTGCAATTTGCTTTAGACTGCTAATTCAGATCGATCGGAGGAGGGCTGCGCTGCAGAGATTATCCCTCTCAGAGAGGGGTTGGAATATGCGGCTCGTAGACCACCTCCCCAGAGAGGTAGGTGATTATGCATTTTGGCGGAGTTTCTCCAACTTTACATCTCGTATAGAGCTTGGCTCAAGCCAGACAGTCCAAGCTCCCAGTGCCTTTGTAAAGACAATGGAAACTGCTTTGTGGAAGACTTCACAAGTTGGTATTAATTGGACATGCTGTGGTGTAATGGATTATTGTTTTGGAAATCCACAGATGAACAGACACAGAAGATTGGGTCCAGTGCTGCGGTCTATCTGAAGGCAGTTTGCTGTTCTCAAAAGGTCATGTGGTTTTGCAAGCAGAGAGTCAAACAGATTTTTCTCCAAGTGTCACACAGAGAGTGAAACCGTAAAACATCTCACTGATCCGCTACCATGGTCACTGTCCCATGGGTCCTCTCCTCTGCTTCTCCTTCTCAAACAAAAGGGGTGGGGGTGGCATTGGTCTCCCTGTTTTCTGGTCCCTGCGCCACACCTCTCCTTCCCCAGAGTCTGCAACCCCTTGTGGCTGCTGCGATCATAGGCTCCGCCATCTTGTGTGTAGACGTCGCGGTATTTTTAAATAAAACCACCATGGGGCCGACAGCAGTCAGACTGAGCAGATGGACCCCGCGGGAGCGCTGTGTCTCTACTCTCCGTGGTTCTGCACCAATGGTGCTGTTTCAACAGCTCCAGCTGTGCTGCCATCTTGTAGATTACTATCACTGGCTGAGAGATGGGACTGAAGGGGAATGAACTGGCAGGAAAAAGTATGGTTATGAGAGCACTCCTTAACCCCAAACACATACCCAGCTTCCATCCATCTCCCCAAAACCCAATCCATCCACATTCATTCTGTAACAGATTTGTGTTAATGTTAAACTATATTTCTTTTATAAAAATGTCTTAGTAAAGTAAATTATAGAGTTAAAATATTCTATCTGTATTCTTAGCAAGTTAGCTGTGGTTTGGTACAGAGTCACACACAGGTCACAGCACATTTACCGAACCATTGTTTTCAGAGAAAAGTTTAATCTCGGAGTTAATGTGTCTGGCACAGACAGAGCTAATGGATTTCAAGTGGGTCTTAATTCTTCAAGAACTGCTGAAGGAAGCCACCAGTTTTTCAAAGCCATTTAATCCTCTTGAACAGAGATGAAATCAGACAATATGGAATGGTTTTGAAAAAGGGACAGAATTTTGGTAGAAATAAAACTGTGGTTTCCAAGATTTGGGTCTCACATTGGTGATGATGCAACAGTCGCACGATTTAGAGAAATAGATCACCGAACTCAGACATTTTGAGTTTAGTTTTGGACAGTTCAGCTTGGGAGTTTACAGAAGTCAAAACCCTGCAACATTCAGGGGTGGAAACCTTGTGAAGGACAGGGTTGAGTTACAGTAACCAGAATTGATGCGGTTTGTTGTGTGTTACTCCTGGAAGAATTCATGGCTATTGAATTAATGAAGACCATTTTGGTGTCTCTTTGGAGCAGAGGACAGAATTTTACTGGGCCTATTTTTGTGTTTGGCCACTTCGTTTAACCCTTGTCTGGGTTTGTGAATTCATCATGGAAGAAAATAGCCACTCACTGTCTTTGTGAAGAGGACAGATTCTTCGTGTGGGAAACATAATTGTGAGTAAAAGAGGCCTGATGTTTAAAAGTGCTTTATAATTATTTCTGAACTGAGAATTTAAGACCTTCAAGAAAGATTAAAATGATGCGGAACTTTTAAAGATTGACTTTTCAGAGTGGGACTTTGAATTATACACATACATACTTTACATTTGCATATAGTGGGGTTAAGTTTAGAGTTAGTTAAGCAAGATATGTTATAACATAACATATAACAGTTTATGGCATGGAAACAGGCCATCTTGGCCCTTCCGTTAATAGTTTAATCAAAACTATTATTTTGAATTTTCCACTGTCTGGTGAATTTTCCATTGCTGTTTCTGTGTTAGTGCTAACATAGTCCCTTCAGTCCCAAACACAATTAAAAGGGTTGTTAGTACACATCAGTTCCATTCCCCCAATTGTTATATTGTCCAAACTGCAGGCATACCCCTGTAATAACATGGTTAATGCGTTCCAAGCAAGTTCAGTGTTAAGGAAACCTGCACAGTTCAAAGCAGTGGTTCTCAACCTTCCCCCCCACCCACTCACATCCCACTTTAAGTATTCCCTATGCCATCGGTACTCGGTAAGGGATTGCTTGAGGTGGAATGTGGGTGGAAAGGGAAAGTTTGAAAACCCACTGTTTTTAATCAATCCTAATTAACTCGTTATGTGCCCGATTTCAGAACTTCAAAGGAAATGGGCCAATGACCATTTTTCTCAAGCCATATTTCAGTAACAATTGGGTCTAGAGCAGTGGTTCTCACAGAGCACCGATGGCACAGGGATTACTTAAAGTGGGATGCGAGTAGAAAGAAAAAGGTTGAGAACCACTGGTTCAAAGTATTATTACAGTGAACTTCAATGTAATACATTCCAATCCTATAAAAGGGAATATAAAACTGATCTTTATTGGCAATAAGTGAACATCATTTATTTAAGAAAATATTTGTCTAATGTCGTTAACCCTAACCCAGGGGTTCCCCTCCATACAATCTGGTGTTGTTCAGTGGACTGGAAGCTCATTGATCTGCCACATCAGAGCAGAGATGAAAAAACCCCCAGATTCCCATCAGTGTAAGGCTGCGGGTTAGTGCAGGAGCCCGATCACAGCGGGGACAGCAATAACTTTCAACGCAGTTAATGAACTCTCTCTCTATTCCACAGCTCAGTGCCTATATTTCAAATATTTTAAACTAAAGCCTTGCAAAGTGTTACGAGGTGGTTTAAATAGCAACAACAATAAAACCTTAGCGTTGCAAATTTAAAACTGCGGGTCAGAAATTTCAAACCACATTACGTCAAAACCCATGCTTTTCGAAACCATGTTATACAGGTTCTCTGCATAATTGCTCCATGCCACTAGGATGAAAAGGGGTTTTTTTTCCTGATAAAGAGGTGCTACCTCAAATAGGCAGCCAACGTCACTAAAGATCCTGACCTCCAGTGCTGTCCGTGTGGATTTGGCAATAATTCCTCCCTTCCACCACCCCCCGTGTTCCAGTTTCCATCCTCGTCACAAAGAAGGGCGGATATTTGCAACTGAGAATTGTCCCTAGTGTTGTAGGAGGTTAGAATGAAGGACGGGGGGGGGGGGGGGGGGGTATCCAAGGGCATCTAAACGTCCCTTTAGGGAAGAGGGAGAATGGGGTTAATGGGAATGTCTGCGAGTCAATGGACTGAATGGCCTTCTGTGTTGTAATGAATCACAAATAAAAGTTGCTGTGAGTGAAGACATATTTTGCGAATCTGGAAAGTGGATCTCCAGCTCGTAGAATCTCTGGATGTGGAAGCCCCGTCTCCTGAGGTGTCCTCTCTCTGCCATGTTGAGGCTAGCATCTCCCAGGCTATATCTCATCATTACCCCATCCCTCCACAGATCCACTAAGTATTGGATAAAACTTGATCAACGCAAGTAATTTACTTACCATGACGCAGGAAATTCCCTGCCGAACTCCATTTTCACAACCTGCAAAACATCATGGAGACTTTACATGAGGAACATGAAAATACAAAGTATATAGACAAAAAGAATCTGACACAGTTAGTCATGGTCGTTTGTTTACTCTCCTGAGTACAATAGAACCAGAAATCTCTACAGCACAGAAACAGGCCCCCTCGACCCTTCAAACCATTTTTCTTTTGCCTAGTCCCACTGACATGCACCCAGTCCACAGACTTCCATACCCCTCCCAACCATGTACCTGTCCAAAATGTTAAGTACCTCTATTAAATCTCCCTCATTCTTCTACACTCCAGGGCATAAAGTCCTAACCTGTTTAACCTTTCCCTGCAATTCAGTCCCTGAAGTCCAGGCAACATCCCAGTAAATCTTCTCTGCACTCTCTCTATCTTATTGATATCTTTTCTGTCGTTCAGTGACCAAAATTGTGGGCAATACTCCAAATTTGGCCTCACCAAAGTCTTGTACAACTTCCAAAGTCTGCCCCACTACAACTCTGTGAAAGGGCTCCAAAGGATGCTTCCCTTGAACAAGTTTGCCCCTTTGCTACATAAAGGCACTGTTTGACCTGCTGAGTTTCTCCAGCATTTGTGTGCTTTTTTTCCACTTAACCACAGTGCCAACAGAATCTTGGGTTTTACCCCATCCTAACTCCTACACTCAATACTTGTATTTTTGAATACTAATATGCCAAAAGCTTTCTTTACATAGAGCTGAACACCATCTACGTCCACTTTGAAAAGAAGAACCAAATAATGCCAACAAGAATCCCTGCAAAGGCTGAGGACCTATGATATCTGTCTCCGAGAGCGACATCATTCAAGAATGTGAACCTCGCAAGGCGTCGTCCACTACAGCTCGGCCTTCAACACCATTAATCCCTCAGTGCTGGTCAAGAAGCTACAAACTCTAGGCCTCTGTACACCCCCCCTCCCCCCCCCCCCCCACACCACAGCATCTGGATCTTTGACTTCCTCATCAGAAGTCCACAGTCAGTATGAAATGGCAGCAATGTCGTTGCAGGATATGTGCTTAGCCCACTGCTCTACTCATTATACACCCATGACTGTGTGACCAGTCACAATTCCAACACTATCTACATGTTTTCCAATTACACCACGGTTGCCAGCAGAATCACAGACAGCAATGAGGAAGTGGACAGGAGGGAGAGAGAGAGCAGCTCTTGAAATGGTGTCACAACAACAACCTTGTTCTCAATGTTACCAAAACAATGGAGATGATTGTAGGCATCAGGAAGGAGTCAGGGAACATGACACAGTCTTCATCAAGGGCTCAGTCTTGGAGCGGGTCAAGAACATCAAATTCCTGGGTGTCAACATCTCCAAGGATCTGTCCTGGAAGAAGGCACACCAGCGGCTATATTTGGTGAGGTGTCTGAGGTGATTCAATATATCACTGAAAACTCTTGAAAACTTCTACAGGTGGACTGTGCACAGTATTCTAGCTGGTTATAGAGTTGGAGCTTTGGATTGCAGAGGGATTTAGGCCAGATTTAGGCCAGTTAGAAGAGTGGGCTGAAAGATGGTAGATGGAGTTTAATGTAGACAAGTGTGAGGTGTTACATTTTGGTAGGGCTTATCAAAATAGGACATATGTGGCGAATGGTAGGACAGTGAAGAGTGCAGTAGAACAGAGGGATCTAGGAACAATGGGACATTGTTCCCTGAAAGTGAAGTCACATGTGGATAGGGTGATGAAGAAATCTTATGGTACTTTGACATTTATAAATCAGAGCATTGAGTATAGGAGCTGAGATGTTATGTTAAAATTTGTACAAGGCCTTGGTGAGGCCAAGTTTGGTTACCAAAGTAGAGGAAAGAATATCAACAACGTGGAGTGCACAGAAGATTTACTAGAATGTTGCTGGGGTTACAGGGTCCAAGTTATAGGGAAAGGTTAAATAAGTTAGGTCTTTATTCTTTGTAGAAGGTGGAGAAGGGATTTGATTGAGGTATTTAAAATTATTAAGGTTGACGTAGAGAGGCTTTTTCCTTTAAGAAAGCTGCAGTAACAGGCCATTTCAGCTCAGGTGTCCGTGCCGCACAATTAACCTACACCGCCGGTACGTATTTATGGGGCAAAATGGCCTGTTACAGTGCTGTATGTCTAAATTAAAAATTAAAAGGTTGGCCACCCCTGACATATAGACTATGTTGTGTTACCAGCTACATGTCAGCTTTCGCTATCTATTTACGTCCATAATTTCTAATGTTAAGTAGTTTGTAACTATTTGATATTTTTAGGATTTGTATGTTTGTAAAGTTTTGCAATGAATGATCGAAGGTGATGTTGGACAAACTTGGAAGTTTATTTTTGGATGTGTCAGAGGCTGAGGGATGGCCAAGCAGGTTTAGAAAATTATAAGGTAGATGGTCTACTTTTCCCCAGGGTGTAAAAAAAAACAATCCTCTCAGTTAGAACAAGGACAGAGTCACTGCGCTCCTCCCTTTCCACCCCACCAGCCTCCATAGCTAACGCATCCGCCAAGTTCAGCACAATCTCAATCCAAGGCACGCCACCCCTCTCCACTATTGTTTGCTTTTCACTGGGATCAGTCTCACCAACACGCCCTCATCTCCTCTTCCCTCCCTACTCACCCCCCGAGGAACTACCTGCGGTGGTCCCAGATATCTTACTACCCCACCCCCCCACCTCTCCTCCATCAACCATCCAGAGCCTCGCAGATGAAGCAGAACCTCATGTGCACCTTCTCCAACCTAGCCTACTGCATTTGGTGTGGCCTCCTCTACACTGGCGACCATAAGATGTAGAAGCAGAAATAGGACATTCAGCCCATCAAGTTTTCCCCACCATTTAATTAAGAGCTGATCTATTTTCACACCCAGCTCCACTGCCCAGCTTCTTCCCATAACCTTTGATGCCCTGGCTAATCAAGAACCTATCAATCTCTGCCTTAAATACACCCAATGATTTGGCCTCCACACCCACCTACGGCCACAAGTTCCACAGATTTACCACCCTCTGGCTGAAGAAATTCCTCTGCACCTCTGTTCTAAGCGGACGACTTTCAATCCTGAAGTTGCGCCCTCTTGTCCTAAACTCTCCCACCATGGGAAATAACTTTTCTACATCTACTCTGTCCACGCCTTTCGACATTCAAAATGTTTCAATGAGATCTCCTTCCCCCCCCACCCCCCCATTCTCCTAAATTCCAACGAGTACAGGCCAAGAGCAGTCAAACGTTCCTCATAATACTTTAATTCCCAGAATCATCCCTGCAAACCCCCTCTGACCCTTCTCCAATGTCAGCACATCCTTTCTTAAATGAGCTTAAAAATGCCCACAATACTCCAAGTGAGGTCTCACCAGTGCCTCAACATCACATCTCTGCTCTTATATTCTATTCCCCTTGAAATGAACGCCAATGTTGCATTCGCCTTCTTCACCATCGACTCAACCTGCAAGTTAACCTTCAGGCCATCCTGCACAAAAACTCCCATGTCCCTTTGCATCTGGGTATTTTCAATTTTCTCTCCATTTAGAAAATAGTCTGCCTGTTTACATTTTCTACTTTCCAACATTGTATTTCATTTGCCACTTCTCTGCTCATTCTCCTCATCTGTCCAAGTCCCTGTTTCCCCCCCTACACTACCTGCTCCTCCACCTACCTACGTATCAACTGCAAACTTGGCCACAAAGCCATTCATTCCATAATCCAAATCATTAATACACAACATAAAAAGAAGTGATCCCAACACTTGGCAACACCACTAGCAACTGGCAACCAATCAGAATAGGATCCCTGTATTCCAACTCTCTGCTTCCTACCAATCAGCCAATGCTCTACCCATACCAGTATGTTTCTCATTACACCACTGCCTCCCATCTTAAGCAGCCTCGTGTGTGGCACTTTGTTAAGGGCCTTCTGATACTCCAAATACACCACCTCTGTTGGATCTCCCTTATCCAGCCAGCTGGTCACTTCCTCAAAGAATTCCAATAGGTTTGTCAAGCATGATTCTCCCTTAAGGAAGCCATGCTGGCTTTGGCCTATCCTGTCATGCGTCTCCAAGTACTCCATAAACTTATCCTTTACGATTGACTCCAACATCTTCCCAACCATTGACATCAGATTAACTGGTCTATAATTTCCTTTCTGCTGCCTCCATCACTTCTCGAATAATGGGCAACATTTGTGATTCTCCAGTCCTTCAGTACCATGCCAGAATCTATTGATTCCTGAAAGATCATTACCGCTTTCAGAACCCAAGGGTGAAATCCATCTGGTCCAGGAAACTTAGCCACCCTTGGACCATTCAGCTTTCTGATAACCTTCTTCCTTGAAATAGTAACTGCCCTCACTTCCCTACCCTGACACCCTTAGACATCTGGCACACGGTCAGCCTGAAGCTGTTACAGCAATCGGAACCAGGGTTCAAATCCCACTCTGTCTGTAAGGAGTTTGTACGTTCTCTCCGAGTCTGCGTAGGTTTTTCCACGGAGGCACCGGTTTCCTGCCACCGTTCAAAACAACCGAGAGTTGTAGGTTAATTGGGCAGCAACAGGCTCATGGGCCGAAAAGGTCTATTAACATGCTGTATGTCTCTAAATTTTAAAAAATAATTTAAAAAAATACATTTATCCCACATCTACCAATCCTCATAATTGCCAGGTACCAGGAAATTTACTATATTATAATACAAATCAAAATGACATGGTAAAATTAAAGAGAATTGTGGACAGGCCCACAAATCCTCCCAACCAGCAAGACATTTCCACTGCCAGTGGTTGTTTGTCAGAGTGTAGCCTACAAACATGTCAAATTATGCGATTTACCACAGTCACTTTCAACTGGCTAAAAGCTTCCCAATGCTCCATCTTCCCACTAATTTTTGCTTCCTCCCATGCCCTCTCTTTCGCTTTCACGTTGGCTTCGACTTCCCTTGTCAGCCACTTCCCTATTTGAATACTTTCTCTTTTTTTGGTATGTGTTTACCTTCCCCATTTCTTGCCCATCCACTGTTGCTCTGCCGTCTTCCCTGCTCATGCCTCCTTCCAACCTACTTTGGCCAGTTCCTCACTCATGACACTGTGATTCCCTTTACTTCACTGAAACACCGACACCTCTGACTTTAGCTCCTCCTTGTTAAATATCTAATTGAACTCAATAACTTGATCACTGCCCCTGAATGGTTCATTTACTCTAAGCCAGTGGCTTTCAAACCGTCCCCCCGCCCCCCCCCAATTCACATTCCACCTTAAGTAATCCCTATCGGAGCTCTGTAATTATTGCTAGAGATGGAAAGATGCTGTCCCTCCAACTTATACTCAATGGCGATCTGATATGATGCCATATCTTAACTTTTTTTAAAAAGTCAGATGTTCTATTGTAATAGATTTAAATTTTCTAAGTTTATGGTGTCATTTTATGTCCTCGACTTCTGGCCTATACGAGTTACAACCAAAATGTTTTTCAGGGTTCCCAGTCGAACTGTTTATTTGAATTTCGCCAATGAGAGTTCTGCCCCCGCACAATCATCACGTGGCCCAGAGTGCGAGCTGTATCC
This sequence comes from Narcine bancroftii, assembly GCF_036971445.1. Classification (NCBI taxonomy): domain Eukaryota; kingdom Metazoa; phylum Chordata; class Chondrichthyes; order Torpediniformes; family Narcinidae; genus Narcine; species Narcine bancroftii. The sequence goes on along the minus strand of NC_091470.1, from coordinate 96,612,374 downwards.
TAAGCCACGGCGCCATCTTCTGCAGCTGCCCCGCCAGCGCGGCAGTACAAGCAGGGCCAGTTCGCTCACAGAGATGTGAGCCACCGCAGTATAAGTATACTTGCTAGATAACTTCAGGAGGCAAGGGGATAGATTAGGAGAATTTTTTTTTTAAGTTATTCCCATTTATTATCTTTTTTTTTCTATTTGACTTCTTATGATATTGAGTTTATGTTTTATTTTTATTTCATTTATGGTTCTATGGTCTCTCCTCCTCTCCCACCTTCTGTACAGTACTCTAGTACCTCTCAGCCCCTCCTTGGCTTCTTTCCCCATTAACATGAGAATGTTACATACATCTTCAACTTTGTCTATTGTAGAGTCGGCACTTTATCCAGCACCCCTCAGAGAAATGAAGCCCCAGGATTGAACTCGCGACCCCTGGTTTACAAGGCCAGTGCTCTAACCACTGAGCTATCAGAGCCCTATAACTCCCCCTTTCTACTTTAGTCTTGATAAAGGGCCCAGACCCAAAATGTTGACTGACCACGTCTACCCGTGGGTGCTGCCTGACTCGCTGAGTCCTTCCGGCTGATCATTGCTTGGGCCAAGATTCCATCGTATGCAGGTTTTTGTGTTTATCTGGATGAAAGAATGTGAGTTGCGAAACGGAGACCTGGCAAGCAAGCCCAGCCGGTTAGTCTAGATACATCACCCATTTCCGGAGAGAGAAAAACAAACAGTCTGAGCCAATGAGTGCCCAAAGAAGAGAAATGGATTCGTACAAGCGAACCTCTACCTCACCTGGGAAGAGAATGACAGAACAGGTGCACAACAGGAGGCCAATCCACAGGATCACAAGTGCGGCTGAGAACACCCTAACCAAGGTCACAGGAGTCACCTTCCCAGTAGAACCTGAGCTTTGTCTTCTGGGGAACTTTATCTAATTCTCAAATTAAATTCACAGAAGTGCATCGTGGTAACATGGAAGTCTGACCCCCATCTACTCATGGAGAGGTGGTCTTCGGAGATGAATAGCTGCGTCCCACTTGAAAAGGTCACTTACAATCTCAAAAAGGGATGTAACACCTCCCTAAAAATCTGGCGGCCTTATTTAGAGCATATAGGTGCCTCACTGGCACCAATACAGGGTTACGATCATGACTGGTCAGCCAGTAGACCTCGGTAAAGATTTTAACACTGGGGAATTATCATGTCTCCACGTGTTTTACTGACAATGGGGTGATCTTTTACTTCATTCTTTCTCTGTTTAATAGGATGTATAGAGGGGAAGGGGTTCTCTTAATGTTTTACATGTTTGTTGATTGTTAAATATATACAAAATGATAAATATTACCAAAAAAGTAGCAGAAAGGATTGCTGGAGTCTTTCTGCCCCTCATTGACATGATCTACCGGGATCATTGTCTGAAGAGGGCAAGCAAAATCACTGAGGACCCCTTCCACCCCACACATTGCATCTTTCAGCTGCTCCCATTGGGGAAGAGATCCAGGAGGATCAGAGCCAGCACCACCAGGCTGAGGAACAGCTTCTTCCCACAGGCAGTGAGAATGCTGAACGACCGAAGGAACGGCTCACACTCACCATCCAAAACTCCACTATTTATTTAACTGTTTATTTATTTAGATACCTGCTTCTCTACTGTGTATGTATTGTTTGTCATGCTTGGATGTGTTTGCACAGAGGATCGGAGAACACACTTTCATCGGGTTGTACTTGTACAATCGGATGTCAATAAACTTGAACTAGATGCAAGGGAAAGTGGAACAAGAAGGATGGTGGACCTGGGAACCACAATTGGAATGCTGAAAGGAGAGGAGAGGGGGAAGATGTGCCTGGTGGAGGAATTTCAAAGTGGCAGAAATTGCAGAGAATGATTTGTTGGCTGACAGGGCGGAGGGAACTCAATCCTGCTTCTGTGCCAAAGCAGAATAACTGGAAGTGCACGAGGTGGAGTCAAGGGCTTTGTTAACAACGGAAGAGGGGAGGACATCACAGAGACACCTGACGAAAGGGTCTCAACATTGGAACAGATACAATGGAGTCTGAGGACCTGGGAGAATGGTTCCACTTGCCCATCACCTCTCATTTACTTCATTCCACCCATCACCCCTCGCTTATTTCATTCCACCCATCACCTACCAACCTGGATTTTTTTCCCCCACTCCCATACCACCTTCAATAAATCCTTACTAACCGCAGAGCACCTGTGGCATCCTACAGTTGAAAACCACCGTTCTGCACTCTAAGTCTTGACACAAGGGACTTGGCAGGAGGCGACCACCAGCCCTTCCCCTCCACAGTTGCTGCCTGACGAGTTCTTTCTGCTGCAGAGGCCAAATCAAATTATACCATTTCTTTGAGGAGTGCCTGCATTTATTCTGTGGGGTGGGGGGGAAGGGGGGGTGAAAGAGGGCAATCCCAAGCTACCTGTCATACATCTGTCGAACCCTACAGCACAGAAACAGGCCCTTCCTGTTGTCTGTGCTTATTATGGAGCGTGGTCCCATTGACCATATCCAAAATAGTCCTCCCTAACCATTCAATCCTTTCTTAAATTTTGAGCCTGCATTTACTAATTTAAGATTCCACACTCCCACCATTCTCTGCGTGAAGTTCCCCCTAATGTCCCGCTGAAACTTTCCCCTTCCACCCTTAACCCAGGTCCTCTAGTTTTTAAGCTCCCCCTAACCTCAATGAGAAAAAGCCTCCTTGAATTTCCTCTCCACCCCTCACAATTTTGTATATCTCCATCAAATCTCCTTTCATTCTTCTACACTCCAGGGTTGGCTGTGCATGTAGACTGATCAGTTTTATTTAAACGGTCATGTCTGCTTTGCTGGTTTGTGAGAGGATGCAAGTACCTGTCACACAAGGTGAGACCCCACACTGCTCTTATCCGGGCAAACCCTAGCCTGCTACTAAATCTCCCATTAGCTTAGAGTTCACAGGTTATGTGACAAAGATCAGGAAGATTAAATATACAAATGTTTTGTACGGAGTGGCCAAGTTTTTAATTTAGACCTACAGCTCAGTAACAGGCCATTTCGGCCTGCGAGTACTCACCGGGGGTGTAGGTTAATTGGGTGGCATAGACCCATGGACTAACATGGCCTGTTACTGTGCTGTAGGTCTAAATTAAAAATTAAATGTTGCCCCCCACCCCCCCCCCCCGGTTTAGAGGGATGTGTCAATTTGATGTGAAAACAGGATGTTCTGTTTTTAGATCTCACACAATCATCTCTTGGAGAGACCAAGGAGAAATGTGAACTTATGAGTGACTAAATTATACCAAATCCCAAATATTAGTTTCTTTCCTCAAAACTGACAGTAACAGGGACTGTGCTCTCTCTTGGGAGCCGCCAGCTGGGGAAGGCACCCTGCCTGACCACCGACTCCGATCGAGGGCAGAAAACTGGACACAAGCAGAAGATCTTGACCAGTTGGCAGACTCGCGCAACTGCAGCGCACGCCTGTGTTAAACCAAGTTCTCAAGTTTAGCAAAACAAATAAAGTGTTGCTTTTAACCTGGCTGTTCGAAGGTTTAGAAGGCACGGAAACTTTAACATCCTAACCTCAGTTCCTGAAGTCCGGGCAACATCCTAGCAAATCACTGAATTCTTTCCTTCTTATCAATATTTTTCCTGTCATTTGGTGACCAAAATGACACACAATACTCCAAATTTGGCCTCAACAATGTCTTGGACAACTTTACCATAACATCCCAACTCCTGTACTCAATGCTTTGATTTATGATGGTCAATATGCCAAAAACTCTTTTTACAACCTATTTACCTGAGAGACCACTCATCTGTATTCCAAGATCCCCAAGTGCCGTGCCATTTACCAAGTCCCACATCAATTCCCCACTCCCCTTTAACCGATCAGACTATGCCCTCCTCAAGCTTCAGGGGCAACACTTCCCCTGCTGTCTGGGCATGCTGCAGTCTCCAGGACTCAGCAATGAATTCTACAACTTCACGTGAGCACGATTTTGTTTCTCGCTGAGGAGGCCCAGCCTGACCTGCCAACCCTGCTCTGCAGTTTGCAACTCCAATGTTCTTTGATCTACGCTACTGCAGACCCTGGGACTGCCGGTATGAATCTCAGACCTTCCTGGGACATCCATGGGAAGCTTGGACATGTCTTACCTGCAGGACCACCTCTGTTCAGATATCTATTAATCTTCCCACAGAACCCTGCAGGAAACAAAGAGTAGACTCTGTAGAAAGGGCAGCTATCTTCATTCTGCTCATACCTTGATGAAGGGCTCGAGCACAAAATGTTGGTTATTTATCTTTATCTTTGCTACGTAAAGTACACTTGAGCTTTTACTTCTATCACGGTGCAAGGTCAAACCAAGGCTATCTGTAAATTGGGGGAGCAATACCTAATTTTCCACCTGGACACACTCTAACCTGACGGTATTAACATCGGCTTCTCCAGTTTCTGCTGGACCCCTCCCCGTTCTCCCTCGCTTCTCAATCCCTTCCCTCTCCATTCACAGAGCCATCCCCCCCCCCCCAACAACCCCCATCCCCCTGTTCACTGGTGTGCCCTCCCTCCCTTAACCACCACTACATCCTGCCTGTGGGACGGTGCTCCTCCCCCTGCCCACTCCCACCAATTTGTTCAGGCGCCTGCCTACATTTTGTCCATAGCTTGGTGAAGGGCTCAAGCCCCAAACATTGGTCATGAATCTTCATATTTATGTTTGACCTGCTGAGTTTCCCCATTGTGTTTTTACTTCAACCACGTTGTATGTAGACTTTCGTGTTTTAGCTTGGGAAACTGCTCTCCAGTCTCTACAACGACACCATATAACAGTTTATGGCATGGAAACAGGCCATCTCGGCCCTTCAAGTCCACACCGGTTCACTCAAACAACTCCGCTAGATCCCCCCACCTATTCTCTGCACAGTTGATTGGTGATCTCAGTGTCAGAGAAGAGGCACTGCAAGTTCAGAGGGTAGAGTAGAAAGGGAGCTTATAGATTGAGAAACTCACGTCTCTGCAAGACTTCACATGGTTTCTTTCTGAAGAAAGACCAAAGACCGATGATAAAAAGGGAAATTAAGAAAAGCGGGATCACAGCCTTCAAAAGCAATTCTGAAAGAACAAGAGAGTCAATTATTAACACTGACATTGTTACAGCAGCGCAGTTCCTTGCAAGCACACATTGAGAAAGTACTCGCCTTTCAATGGAGTGGAATTGACCTCGGCTTCGGTCTTGCCACACACAGTGTTTGATGCCGGTGTACAGTTCTTCACAACCTGGCCCTCTGGACAGCTGAAAAATTAGATGGCCCCAAGAGTCAAGCAAGAAGATATGCAGTTGCTGGGGTCGAGTGCAATACCCAGATGTGCTGGAGAAACTCAGCAGGTCACACAGTGTCCACAGGAAGGTTGACCAACGTTGGGACCCGAGTCAGGAATTTCCTGACAAAGCGCTCAGGCCCGAAGTGATTATTACCCCTTTACTTCCTGGGGATGTTGTGTGTCCCACTGAGATTCTCCGGCACGTTTGCAGATGGGGTCCCCATATTGTTCATGCAGTGCAAAGCTTTCCAAAGCCCCAGTATCTAACCCATGCTGTAGCTTGTGTTTAAGAGGATGGGAAAACTAAAAGGGCAAGTCCTACCAATACACAGTTTGGATCACACAGTTAGCAAGATCGGGATGAGCCGGTGATGGTGGGAACCCACACCCATGGGTCACTAAACCCCAAGCGTAACTACAGAGTAGGGTCACAGTACATGCCCACCAACAATTACTTGAGCTGATCGATAAACCCCATCCATTCAAGGCTTGGCATTTAACGTTGCTCACCTTTTACATTTGTGACACACCTCACAGATCTCTCCAGGGGTGCAGAAGGTCCCTGGACGACACTGGCACTTTGTGTTATTTATGACAGTACATGGAGACACCTGTTGCTGATCTGTGAAGACACACAGAGAGCTATTACCACTAATGCCAGGCAGGCCATTAGTCAGAGTCCGACCTGTTCGTGAGGATGGACAGCGGCTGGGCCCTTGTCATGGCCCAATGGAAAACAGCTCAGTATCACCGGGATGGAAGTTAGATGATCAGAGACAGGGAATATCCTCCACACCCCCCACGCAGTGTGACATGCCCCCACCCCCCCAGTACCGCCTTTCCCCCAGTGGGACCAACCCCCCCCCCCCACCCCGGTGTGAACCTCCCATACTGCACCAGAAACCTCTCTGGGCCTCAGCTTTAACCTAGAGTCGAAATGTAGCTCTCGGAGATACTGCCGATATCGGACGAGCAGCCTTGCCTGATAGCATGCAGGGGATTCCGGGGACGCAATATAGCCTGAGCGTCGAACCTTGCCTACCTTCCCGACAAGTCGTACAGGTCAAACACTCCTCCAGACCGTTATCCCAGCTGGTGTACTCCTCTCCTTTCACACAGACTTTACACTTTGCTCTTCCATTATTTCTCAAGCAGTGTTCAGCAACATGTGTTCCTGTAATCACACAGCAAGCTAACAACCTACACACCAGGTGAAACACGATAGTCTGCAGGCGCTGTAATTGTAGTAAAAACACACAGAGATGCCAGAGGAAGCTGCGTCCACAGGAGGTGAGGATATATTACCGACGTTTTGGGCCTGAGCCCTTCTTCAAGGAATAAGCAAAGAACAGGAAGGTGTCAGGATATAGACTGAAGATTGGCCGGGGTGGGGGAAGTCCAGACCAACAAGTGTTAATAGGATACGAGGAGAGGTGAGAATTGATTCTGTGAGAGGGAAAAAGGAACAAAAACAGAAAAATAGAGAGAGAGAGAGCTGGAGGAAACAAGACAGGGGGATGAAGATGGGGGAGGAGGGGCGAGCTTTAATGGAAACCACAGAAGTCAATGGTTAATGTCATCCGGTTAGATGCCCAGACAGAAGACAAGCTGGTGTTCCTCCAAGTTGCTTAGATACCATGGAGGCAGTAGAAGGGCTCAGGCGGAGTCGGGCAGAGAAGTGGCAGATGGAGTTCAATCTGGGTCAAGGGAAGAGATGCATTTTGGAAGGCCAAACATGAGGATGGAGTACATGAGAATGGCAGTCAGCCAGAGCTCCAGTCGCTGGCGTTGTCCTTAAGGAGTTTGTGCGCCCTCCCCGTGCTAGCGTGGGGTTCCTCTCACCATTCAAAAATGTACTGGGAGTTGTCGGTCACATGGTTGTAATTGGGCACCACAGGCTTGTGGGCTGTGTGTCTAAATTTTAAATATATATATATAATGCTTAATGGCAGTGGTAGTAAGGAGGCTTATGGGGTGCTGACCTTCGTTAGTCGGGGGATTGAGTTCAAGAGCCCCGGGGTCATGTTGCAGCTCTACAAATCTCGGGTGAGACCACACTTGGAGTAGGGTGTTCAGTTCTGGTCACTTCATTACAGGAAGGATGTGGAAGCAGTGGAGAGGGTGGAGAGATTTACCAGGAGGTTATCTGAATTGGAAAATGAGGCAAGGTTTAAAAAGATCCAGCCAGGGCTTTTCTCCTTGGAGTGAGGGAGGACAAGGGGTCTATAAGATTATGAGAGGCATAGACAGGGTGTTAAGCCAACACCAGCATTCCTGGGGCAGGAGGAACAAACGCCAGAGGAAGTGTGCAAGGTGAGGAGAGGAAAGTTTAGGGGAGACGTCAGGGAAGTAATGGATAAATATTTGGGGAGAATTTGGTAAGATTTAGAGTAGGTTACATATATACACACATTTTAAAACAGATCTTATTTGAAATACTGAAGAATTCATATTTAAATAACACTGCAGGATCTCTGGAGAATGTGATGCACATTTCACAAGTAGCTGCTAATTGAAATGATGTCATGAAATGAAAAGAGACCATTGTTTGGAACTGGAGCCAGGCTGGATGGTTGGATAACTACAAGGCGTCTGACCTTTCTGCAATGTGCTCACAGAAAGGCCACTCTTAGATTTTGTCTATCTAAGACAACAGCTTGAGAGGAAAAAAGAACTCCTGTTGTTTGCTGGAGGTTTTGCTAGTGAGAGAGTTACATGGGTTTTCTTGGGGGCGGGGGAGAGAGGAGACAAGCTCTCTCAGCGAGTGTGTGTGTGACACTGAACGCAGCTGAACAGAACAAGCCAGGAAGAGCTGGTGGGAAACAGAAAGTCCCAGAGCAGTGGATGGCTAGAAGTGCTATCTGTCCGATGTTTCTCTTGGAATAAGAGGAATAGAAAGGAACTCTGTCTTAACCTGAAAGGAAGAGGTTACCATTTCAAAAACCCCGATGGGTCAAGTTTCATCAGCGACATTGAGGTGACATTGTGGAAATCCTGGAACAACAAATCTCTCTCTGCAAAGAGAACCTTCCTGAGCGGTAAACATTTACCTTTCGAGCACCAAAGCCTGGTGAACTTTATACATTTTAAATTCTGTGCACAGTATAAGAATTGCCTGCATCCAGAGAACTTGGAAGAAGGAGAAGTGAGATTGAACTGTGAACCAAAGAACTTTTCTTAAATTTACACACACATTACATAAACCTGTGCTTAGAATTAGAAGGGGGTTAATCTGGGTTAGTTAAGTTAAAGTTTGATTCTATTTTCATGTTTAAAGTTGATCAAAAATAACTTTTGTTTTAAAAACTACTTGTCTTGGTGAATGTCTACTGCTGCTGGGTTTTTGGGGTCCTTTGGGCTCGTAACAGGGATAAGTTTTATTTTTATTTAAAGCAAAGAGAGTTGGGGGTGCCTGGAACGCATTGCCAGTGGTGGAGGAGGAAACTGGTGCAATAGGGACGTTTAAAAGATTTGAGAGTGTGAGGTAGGGAATGTTTAGATTGTTGAGTAGGTTTATATAGGTCAGCTCAACATTGTGGGCCGAAGGGCCTGTACTGTTCTGCAATATTCTCTGTTAAAACTCTGCAAGTCTAGAACCAGCTCCTTCTGGAGCCACTGATGCAGAACAGAACATGGGTTGATCAATGGGATGCTTTCGAACACGGAAACAGGCTGCTTCAGATTACAATGACGGTGCTGACCAACACCAATTTAAACATCCCACGATGGTGCCATGAACCCTGTTCTGGTTTATTTTACCACCTCATTCAATGCCATCAGCATCAAAATCAAGCTTGAAAGAAGTCAAGGGTGCGAGAGGGTGCTGAAGGGTTCCTAATCGTATCAGAGGCTCAGATCTGGAGCTCCAGTTGCCAATGGTTTGGACTGAGGGGCTGCGGAAGCCGCAGGAGGCGAATCCACAGACACTCAGTGACTCGGGGGGGGGGGGGGTGGGGGGGCGTGGGGAATCCCTTTTGTTTCTCTCTGATTTGTTAAGAGGTACCAGACAAATTTCTGCAAGCAGGCAAAAGGCAATTTTGTCTAACATGGCAGTTTTTATTACATGACACTAAAATGAATCTTGAATCCTAGCAATGGTCAGGTTAGGCCACTGGATCAATAGTGCTGACAGTTTGCCTCTGAGATACTAATCGTTACAACAGCTATAAAATCTCAACCCACCTGCAGGACATTTTCTACAGCACCGTTGACTCCCATCTCTGTAATAGTCATCCGTTGAACAAATAACTTCTCGGCTGGACCGGAGCACAAGGCTCACGTGAACCTCCGCCTTTCCGTCTCTCTTCATTGCTGTGCTATTAACTGCATTTCCAAGCGTAGCCTTGACTCTGAACGCAAACAGCACTAAAACAAGAAACTGAACAGAACAAAAATGGTTGAGAAAAATGGGACTGGACATATTAAGTTTCATCATTGAAAGAGCTTCACAGGAACGTTACTCAGAATCAGAAACAAGGGACGAAATTCGTTGTTTTATAACAGCATCACAGTGTAAATAAACATTTATACAAACCACCTTACAAATAAAAATAATGCCCAAAAATTGAGGCAGAGTCTGGCTCATTGGCCATTCAGGAATCTAGGGGCAGCAGGGAAGAAGCTGTCTTTGTGCTGTTGAGTGCTCGTTGACATTTAACCTGCATAGAACAGTCGAAGTCCGAAAATCTGGACAGCTCGGGGATTGGAGGTCGGTCCGGATTTTCAGCCAGTACTTTTAAAATTCAAATTTGAGGAGGGATAGAGGTGAGCTGGCAAATTTATTCATCAGCTTGATTTATCAAAACGAGCAGTCGTGAAGAAAAATAAAAGTCGGCCCTTGACAAAAAGCATGGCCTCTTCTTGTCACTGGGCATCTGTGGCGCTTATCTTTGGCTTGGCTTCGCGGACGAAGATTTATGGAGGGGGTAAAAAGTCCACGTCAGCTGCAGGCTCGTTTGTGGCTGACAAGTCCGATGCGGGACAGGCAGACACGATTGCAGCGGTTGCAAGGGAAAATTGGTTGGTTGGGGTTGGGTGTTGGGTTTTTCCTCCTTTGCCTTTTGTCAGTGAGGTGGGCTCTGCGGTCTTCTTCAAAGGAGGTTGCTGCCCGCCAAACTGTGAGGCGCTAAGATGCACGGTTTGAGGCGTTATCAGCCCACTGGCGGTGGTCAATGTGGCAGGCACCAAAAGATTTCTTTAGGCAGTCCTTGTACCTTTTCTTTGGTGCACCTCTGTCACGGTGGCCAGTGGAGAGCTCGCCATATAACACGATCTTGGGAAGGCGATGGTCCTCCATTCAGGAGACGTGACCCATCCAGCGCAGCTGGATCTTCAGCAGCGTGGACTCGATGCTGTCGACCTCTGCCATCTCGAGTACTTCGACGTTAGGGGTGTAAGCGCTCCAATGGATGTTGAGGATGGAGCGGAGACAACGCTGGTGGAAGCGTTCTAGGAGCCGTAGGTGGTGCCGGTAGAGGACCCATGATTCGGAGCCGAACAGGAGTGTGGGTATGACAACGGCTCTGTATACGCTTATCTTTGTGAGGTTTTTCAGTTGGTTGTTTTTCCAGACTCTTTTGTGTAGTCTTCCAAAGGCGCTATTTGCCTTGGCGAGTCTGTTGTCTATCTCATTGTCGATCCTTGCATCTGATGAAATGGTGCAGCCGAGATAGGTAAACTGGTTGACCGTTTTGAGTTTTGTGTGCCCGATGGAGATGTGGGGGGGCTGGTAGTCATGGTGGGGAGCTGGCTGATGGAGGACCTCAGTTTTCTTCAGGCTGACTTCAAGGCCAAACATTTTGGCAGTTTCCGCAAAGCAGGACGTCAAGCGCTGAAAAGCTGGCTCTGAATGGGCAACTAAAGCGGCATCGTCTGCAAAGAGTAGTTCACGGACAAGTTTCTCTTGTGTCTTGGTGTGAGCTTGCAGGCGCCTCAGATTGAAGAGACTGCCATCCGTGCGGTACCGGATGTAAACAGCGTCTTCATTGTTGGGGTCTTTCATGGCTTGGTTCAGCATCATGCTGAAGAAGATTGAAAAGAGGGTTGGTGCGAGAACACAGCCTTGCTTCACGCCATTGTTAATGGAGAAGGGTTCAGAGAGCTCATTGCTGTATCTGACCCGACCTTGTTGGTTTTCGTGCAGTTGGATAATCATGTTGAGGAACTTTGGGGGACATCCGATGCGCTCTAGTATTTGCCAAAGCCCTTTCCTGCTCACGGTGTCGAAGGCTTTGGTGAGGTCAACAAAGGTGATGTAGAGTCCTTTGTTTTGTTCTCTGCACTTTTCTTGGAGCTGTCTGAGGGCAAAGACCATGTCAGTGGTTCCTCTGTTTGCGCGAAAGCCGCACTGTGATTCTGGGAGAACATTCTCGGCGACACTAGGTATTATTCTATTTAGTAGAATCCTAGCGAAGATTTTGCCTGCAATGGAGAGCAACGTGATTCCCCTGTAGTTTGAGCAGTCTGATTTCTCGCCTTTGTTTTTGTACAGGGTGATGATGGTGGCATCACGAAGATCCTGAGGCAGTTTACCTTGGTCCCAACAAAGCTTGAAAAACTCATGCAGTTTGGCATGCAGAGTTTTGCCGCCAGCCTTCCAGACTTCTGGGGGGATTCCATCCATACCTGCTGCTTTGCCACTTTTCAGTTGTTCGATTGCCTTATATGTCTCATCCAGGGTGGGAACCTCATCCAGCTCTAGCCTTAGGGGCTGTTGAGGGAGCTGGAGCAGGGCGGAATCTTGGACTGAGCGGTTGGCACTGAAAAGAGATTGGAAGTGTTCTGACCATCGGTTGAGGATGGAGATCTTGTCGCTGAGGAGGACTTTGCCGTCTGAGCTGCGCAGCGGGCTTTGGACTTGGGGTGAGGGGCCGTACACAGCCTTTAGAGCCTCGTAGAAACCCCTGAAGTCGCCAATGTCCGCGCTGAGCTGTGTTCGTTTGGCGAGGCTAGTCCACCACTCATTTTGGATCTCCCGGAGTTTGCGCTGAAGATGGCTGCATGCGCGACGGAAGGCTTGTTTCTTCTCTGGACAGGACGGCTTTGTAAGGTGAGCCTGGTGGGCAGCTCGCTTCTTTGCCAGCAGCTCCTGGATTTCCTGGCTGTTTTCGTCAAACCAGTCCTTGTTTTTCCTGGAGGAGAAGCCCAGTACCTCTTCAGTGGATTGCAGTATGGTAGTCTTCAACTGATCCCAGAGGGTTTCAGGGGACGGGTCCGTGAGGCGGGTTGCAACGTCGAGCTTTGCTTTGAGGTTTGCCTGGAAGTTTCCTCTCGCTTCGTCTGACTGCAGGTTTCCAACATTGAACCTCTTTCTGGGGGCTTTATTGTTCCTGGGCTTTGGCTTGAAGTGAAGGTTGAGCTTGCAGCGAACCAGCCGGTGGTCAGTGTGGCATTCCGCGCTAGGCATGACCCTGGTGTGGAGCACATCTTGTTTGTCACTTTCTCGCACCAGGATGTAGTCCAGGAGGTGCCAGTGTTTGGATCGGGGATGCATCCAGGTGGTCTTAAGGCTGTCCCTCTGCTGAAAAAGGGTGTTTGTAATGACAAGTCGCTGTTCTGCGCAGAGCACCAACAGGAGGCGCCCATTGTCGTTGCACTTGCCGACGCCATGCTTGCCCAGGATTCCTGGCCAGGTTTCTGAGTCTTTGCCGACACGAGCGTTGAAGTCGCCCAGGATGACAACCTTGTCGGCTATAGGGGTACGTTGGATGAGGTTGCGCAGGTCGGTGTAGAACTTGTTCTTTTCTGCTGGTTCCGCCTGGAGGGTTGGAGCATAGACACTGATGAGGGTGATGTGACGCTTGTTTTGAAGTGGGAGTCGCATGGACATGATTCGGTCCGAGAGGCCTGTCGGAAGGTTTTCGAGTTTGGAGGCAATGAAGCTCTTGACCATGAAGCCTACACCAGATAGGCGTCGTTCATCCGAAGGCTTGCCAGACCAGTAGAGTGTGTAGCCCGCGCCGCGTTCTTGGAGGCTGCCTACATCTGCCAGGCGGACTTCACTGAGAGCGGCTATGTCGATGTCAAGTCTGAGGAGTTCATGTGCAATGAGGGCAGACCGACGTTCAGGTCGGTGGCTGTCAGCCTTGTCTAGCATGGTTCTGATGTTCCAGCATGCTAGCTTGAGTTTGTGAGCATCTTTTGAGGGGGAGGACGTGGAGGGGGAGGACGTGGAGGGGGAGGACGTGGAGGGGGAGGACGTGGAGGGGGAGGACATAGAGGGGGAGGACATAGAGGGGGAGGACATAGAGGGGGAGGACGTGGAGGGGGAGGACGTGGAGGGGGAGGACGTGGAGGGGGAGGACGTGGAGGGGGAGGACGTGGAGGGGGAGGACGTGGAGGGGGAGGACGTGGAGGGGGAGGACGTGGAGGGGGAGGACGTGGACCTGTCCTCGGGCCTGCGCAAAGGAGCTTTTAGGTGGAGTGCAGTGCGCGCAGTACTGGCCCCACCCTTTACACCCATGGTTCGTGTGCCGTGGCCAAGCAAGCTGGGACGTGGCAGCGAGGTCCTTGGGTCGTAGGTTTTATATCGGAGTGGCCTTCTCCTATGCAGGTTTCTTACCCGGGCTGGAGGGGCCTGCCTCCCCTCCTAGGTCGGTCCATACTGCCCGGACTGTGGTGCTTATCTTTTTCTTTGGCTTGGCTTCGCGGACGAAGATTTATGGAGGGGGTAAAAAGTCCACGTCAGCTGCAGGCTCGTTTGTGGCTGACCAGTCCGATGCGGGACAGGCAGACACGATTGCAGCGGTTGCAAGGGAAAATTGGTTGGTTGGGGTTGGGTGTTGGGTTTTTCCTCCTTTGCCTTTTGTCAGTGAGGTGGGCTCTGCGGTCTTCTTCAAAGGAGGTTGCTGCCCGCCAAACTGTGAGGCGCCAAGATGCACGGTTTGAGGCGTTATCAGCCCACTGGCGGTGGTCAATGTGGCAGGCACCAAGAGATTTCTTTAGGCAGTCCTTGTACCTTTTCTTTGGTGCACCTCTGTCACGGTGGCCAGTGGAGAGCTCGCCATATAATACGATCTTGGGAAGGCGATGGTCCTCCATTCTGGAGACGTGACCCATCCAGCGCAGCTGGATCTTCAGCAGCGTGGACTCGATGCTGTCGACCTCTGCCATCTCGAGTACCTCGACGTTAGGGGTGTGAGCGCTCCAATGGATGTTGAGGATGGAGCGGAGACAACGCTGGTGGAAGCGTTCTAGGAGCCGTAGGTGGTGCCGGTAGAGGACCCATGGGTCCTGTGGTGCTTATACACGCACGCAAAAGCCCACTAAATGATAAAAGTTTGAGAGCTTTCAAAAAGTCCCAATTCTAGGGTGGTCTGGGTTTCTGGCAGCCGTATTTTTGGGCCTCTACCGTAGACAGCGAGAAGCTAGGCCTCAGAATAGGTTTTAACGAGCATCTTTGAGATTTCAGGAGGGAATCCCAGAGCTCAGGGCCTACTGAAAGCATGGATATCATTAGTACAGATTAAGGTCAAAGGTGCGAGAGGCTGGAAATATAGGGTGGAGACTTGGAGAGTTGTAGGGCTGGAGGAAGAGAGAGGAGGGACGAGGTCATGAAATTGGCATAGAGACCATTATTCCTGGGTCAGAAGAGCCTGCAAAAGGTACCCAGATCATGACCCATTTGATCAAGTGGGGGCTTCTGTCAGGGTAAAATATTCAAGGATTAAATATGGGGTTAGCACATGAGGAATGTTTGTCGGCTCTAGGACTGTACTCAATGGAATACAGGAGGATGAGGGGGAACCTCTGAATGCTGCAAGGCCTGGACAGAGCAGATGTAGCAAGGTTGTTTCCCATCGTCGGAGAGTCTAGGCCCAAAGGGTACAACTTCAGGATAAAAGGGCGTCAATTTAAAAGAGAGGAAAAAAATTTCAGTCAAAAGGTGGTGAGTCTGGAACCTGTTGCCACAGATGCCTGTGGAAGTGAGGTCACTAGGGTGTGTTTAAGGCAGAGAATGACAGGTATTTGATTAGTCAGGGATCAAGGGTGACGGGAAGAGAATCAGCTCATGATTAAAATGGTGGTGCAGGCTCGATGGGCTAATGGGCCTTATATCCTGTGATGTTCCAATTAAATGTGCCATGGACCATTGAGAAGAACAAAACACATTTTACAGTGAAGGCAAGCACACCACGAGGCTTCTCAACCCTCCCATCAAGCTGTCACAATCATCCTCAGTTTTGAACTTATTCAAATAACAAAAGCTCCCAAATATACTGCACCCCTCAGTACTTCCTGTCCTGTAATGCGGCCCTCCCCAGTACTGCCCCTCCTTCAGTACTGCCCCCTCCCCCCCCCCCCCCGAACTGCTCCCATTTTTTGCCTTTTTGGTGGTAAATCAACACTGCCCCTTTATTATTCTTAATCCAAAGTTACAAGTACTACATTAACTTACAATTTACCCCATTCACACAAAACTCAAGTCACAAACTGAAAGCCGGGGAAGCCAGCACCCCCCCACCCACCATTGCCTTTGTGCATTCTCCTTCCAGTGATTTTCGGAAGACAGTCTGGCATATTTACGAAATACAAACAGCCTGGACCACTGTAGAAAACGTTACAACGGGAGAGGGGAAGTCTCACGTTGACTAAAGTCGTGCTAACTCAGTCCACCTCAGAGCACACATCAAAAAACAAGAGTCCGAGGCACAAGTCCTTCATATAGATGGTGAGTTAGCAGTGCGATTAACAGAAATCCCTGGAAGCTTCGCGAACTGGCTCCCTGGCAATGCACCAAAGCCTCCCGAGTTCTGTGCAATGTGGATGGGTGGCAGGAACAATAATTGGTGAAGAAAGGAGATCAAGGGTGACAGATTGAGGGGGGGAGAATCTGATAATGATTTTCTTTTCAGGAGCAATGTCCAAAACATGCTAAAAGCCAGGATAGAAACTGTGAATGTATTAGCGGTATAAAGTTGTGAAGCCAGGATTAAGGCCCAATGAGTCCCAGTCAAACTTTAAACACTGTTCTATTCTTCCCACATCGCAGATTCCACCCCTCAGCCACCCACTGGGAGTTATGCACATCTTTGGAGTGGGAAAGGGAACCGGTCATAGGAAGATCAGGCAAATTCCACACAGAAAGCACCAGAGAGCAGATTTTTACCTGGCGGCTGAAACAGTGAGGCAGTGGGTCAACCAGGCAAACCCCAGAAATGAAGGATGATGGTGAGTTTATTGTCGTACACACTGTTCAACGTATACACACCAACGTTCTTTCTTGCTGTGGCCAAACAGGTCTTCGTTTAAAAAAAAAACTATAATGGTAAATGTGATCGAATTTAAAAAGACAAGCAATAGCCAAGATGGACAGATAATAAACTTCCAGGTGAGCTAATCATCTGCGACTTTTCACCATATTAAGTGTCCAATAGTTGTTCGTAGAAAAGTACAGCACCTTCAGCCCTCAATGTTGTGTTGACCCCAAAAAACTAAACTCTTCCTTACCTCATAACCCTCCGTTTTCCTTTCCTCCATGTGCTTGCCTAATGTTTTCACACAGCTGCTGCGATCCAGGAAATGATTCCCAATTCCCCAGAACTCAGTCTGGGTAGAGATTGGAAAGGGAACAAGGTCTCGTCCCTGTTTCGACATTTAACCTCCTCGACCTCTAGTTATTTTTGCGGGTAGCCTGCGGACTACATTGAGCTGCTGGCGATCCATGAACAACAGGTGAATGAATAGGACGTCCAGCCTCCTTAAATACCTGTGATAGTACAGGCCTATCACCAATGTATATAGTTACAGTATCTAGAGTGTAATGACTGTGCTTACAGCGATTGGCTGAGAGCTTAGCCACACCTACTGTCTGGGCCTTAAAGGGTTGTGTCCCTAGCCAGGTCGGATCATTCCGGACTGGTCGGCCACCTGCGAAGAGCTCCTGTCTTTTGCTAATAAAATTGTAGACCCCAACGACCCGGGCCACCCTGCCGACAACACGGCTGGGCAATTGAGCGAAGGAGCGATCGCACCCGACGAGCCTGCTGGCGACACCACTCCAGTGACCCCAATCCCGGGACCACGGCGGTCACGCCAGATGGTCAGACCCCCTGACAGCTACAGTCCTTAACCTACCCCTTCCATTCATTCTCTCCCTCGTTTTTTTTTTCCTTCCCTTCTCCCTCTTCAGCCCTTCCACCCCAGGGTCAGTTCTCCAAGAAGGGGTGAATGTGATAGTACAGACCTATCACCAATGTATATAGTTACAGTATCTAGAGTGTAATGACTGTGCTTACAGCGATTGGCTGAGAGCTTAGCCACGCCTACTGTCTGGGCCTTAAAGGGTTGTGTCCCTAGCCAGGTCGGATCATTCCAGACTGGTTGGCCACCTGTGAAGAGCTCCTGTCTTTTGCTAATAAAAGCCTTGGTTTGGATCAACAAGTCTTTGGTTCTTTCGACGAGCTCTACAATACCGCACCAGGTATTCTGGCTAAACTCGTAGGGGATATGGATATTTGGAGTTTTGGTCGCTCCAGTGTGAACGGCAATTCTAGGGGAGACACTTCAAAATGGAGAAATCACACAAGTTCTGTTGTTAAAATAAAGGCAAGAGTCCCTTAAATGGTCCTTTGTTTAAGCCTCCACCATCATCCCTGACAACATATTCCAGACCCCTACAACTCTCTGTAAAAAAAAACTTACCCCTGATGTCTCCCCTTCACTTTGTTCAGACGTCCCCTGGCATTTGCTACTCCTGGCCTGGGAAACAGGTGCTGGCTGCCCACCCTATCTATGCCTCTCAGAATCTGGTCGCTCTCTCATCCTTCTTCGCTTACCCTTGGACTCGCAGAGGATATTTGCTGCTGAGTGCCCATTTTCTGCTTTGAATGGGAGGTTCAAAAGCAGGAAATCTCTGTGGGAAGGGAAAGGGAAAATGTTTCGGATCTGCAACCCTCGTCACAAGGAAGTCCAAGATGAGGCAGGGGAAGATCCCAGTTTGCCACTGGGACATTGTGTGGTGCACCAACCCTCGGTCATTCTGAGCTACAGGGAGGAGTTGCCCACATGCAAGTGATGCTAACGGCACATTCCCCTTCTTTCAGTGGGGAGGTAAGAGACTTCCACTGGCATCGCCCCAACCTTGTCACAAGGACCTCTCCCATAATTGGCCATCAACAACAAAGCACAAGGCCAATCAGTTCCTCAAGCTAGAGGAGCCAGGGGTAACCTGCATCTCATCTCTAGTAACGCTGTGGAGAGTGTAGAGAACACCAAGTTCCTCAGAGACACTCAACATCTCCTCACTTGTCAGGAAAGAGCCACAGCAACTGCACTTTCTGCGAGGACAGAGGGGAACACTACCAGCCACCATCATGTCAACCTTCTACAGGTGCTCTGTTGAAAGCATCCTGGCCTGTTGCATCACCGTGTGGTACGGTTGCTGCAGAGCATTGGGTCAGCAGTCAAGCCACAGGACCGTAAGAGCAACAGAGAGGATCGCTGGAGACTCCCTCCCCATCGGCATGATCTACTGGGATCGTTGGGTAAAGAGGCCGAGCAAAATCATTAAAGGGACCCCTTCCACCCCGCACTCGGCATCTTTCAGCTGCTCCTGTCGGAGAGTTTCAGAGCCGGCACCACCAGGCTGAGGAACAGCTTCTTCCATGGGCAGTGAGAATGCTGAACGACCAAAGGAACTGCTCACACTGACCATCCGAGACTTTAGCAGGCGTGGCCAACCTTTAAATTTACACGTACTGCACAGTAACAGGCCATTTCAGCCCACGAGTCAGTGTCGCCCAATTAACCTACAACCCTGGTATGTACTTGTGGGCCGAAATTAAACATTAAAGTTAGCTATCCCAGCTCTACTATTTATTTAACAATATTTATTTTTATATATGCACTGCGTATAAATCATTTGAAAATGTGCGCTATGTCTATATATGTTTGTGTTCTTACATCCAGGAATGAACAAGGCCATTTCATCCAGATGAACTTTACAATTCAAGCAAGTCACTACCAGAGACCTCCAGCAATTTGTACTCAGACCTATAGTTTAAAATCACTTTCCTGTGCCAATGGAAGTCACAAACTCGGATTGAAAATTTCCCAGCAACTGATTTGCTTTGGAAGCTGCACACCAGAAAAAAACCTGCAGCTTTTCAAAACAAAAATTTCTGTTTTAGGGGTCAGGATGGAGGCATTAAAATGTTTCAGAACAACAAATTTTGAAGGGGTAACAGAGTAAATGCAAACAGGCTTTTCCACTGAGGTTAAGAGAGAGAAAAAGTAGAGGAGTGTGGAACGAGCTGCCAGTTGAATTGGTGAGCGCAGGTTCAATTTTGATATTCAAGAAAATTTTGAACAGGTACATGGACGAGAGGGATATGGTTTGGGTGAAGGTCAAAATAATAGTTCAGCAGACTAGAAGGAGCGAATGCCCCGTTTCTGTGCTGTGGTGCAGCCATCCTCCCTGGGGCTACAGCACATTGAAATAAAAGCCTGGTTTTCTTTTAATCCTCACTTAAAATATTTAAAATTATGTAATCTGTAGAAGAGAAGTATGGAAGAAACCAAGACTCGATGGCTTCACAGGGAAGGAGGCCCATAAACTTTGAGCAGGGTCCTGGGGTGGGGTGGGGGGGGGGGGGGGTCATTCCTATCCCTTCCCAATCTCCCATCTGTCCTGCTTTGGAAGAGGTTTGGGGATTGATACAAACAAGAGCGTTTTGTCCTTTGAGCCCTTTGCCCTCTGACCACCTGCCTACATCACCTCTTGCTATTTTCTTTTTTGTGCACAGAAATCTCTTCCGGAGGATATTCAGCAACTTGGCCCTCGCCAAGAATTTCACAGGTTGACCATCTTTCCAGCCTCTCCTCATCCTCGGTTCTAATGTTTTGTTCAAGAACCTCAAGGTTGTGAGCCCTGCTTTAGATGCCCCAGCTGTTGCCGCAACCAAGCCAGGTTTGCCCTGCAAAACTTTGCATGCTTCACTGAGACCCCACCCCCCAAAAACTCAGTCTTCTAAACTTCAACGTCTTCTCCCGCAATGACACCTGACAACCCAGGAGTCAGGCTGGTGAACCTTCACAGCGTTCCTTCCTTCTGCAGAGAGTGCATCCCCGCCAAAGTAAGGAGACCATAACTGCACGCAGTAATCCAGCTATGGTTTTGTTGTGCAGCTACACCGAGATGTCCTCGTTCTCCTTACTCCAAAACCTCTTGCAACAAAAGCCTTCACTCCTGCCTGCATCCCCTGCACATTCGCTGTGGTCTACAAAGTCACCCAGATCTCTTTAAAATCTCAGCCAGGCTTCTTATTCATTTTTGCTTACCAAAATGACCATTTGGTGTGTCACTGAATCTTGAAAATTTCTACAGTCGAACTGTGGAGATTATTCTGGCTGGTTGCATCACTGTCCAGTATGGAGGTAACAACACTCAGGACGTGATAAAAAAAAACACCAGAGGGTTGTTAACTTGGCCTGAGACATCACAGGCGCCAGACTTCACTCCATCAACGACATCTTTTCTTCAGTGTGCTTTATTGTTTATTTTTTTTTCTTCTTTCTTTTATTTCTTGCTTTACTTAATAGGGGATGGAAAATGAAAATGTCACTGTGTATATTTTAATGATGAATATTTGTATATATTGTTCTTGACATGGTTTGTGGTGAAGTACTAAATTAAAAAATTATTTTAAAAATGTGGGGCCATGGGGCTTAAGAATATTTTAGTGGGCATAGGAAAATTTGAGGGAATTATTAAAAAGTTGGTTTGAAAAAATTAACTCGTTACATTGGTGGAAAGATGTGATGTGACTTTACTTCCAACTAAAATCACTTTGTTCTTTTTCTTTTCATAACATGTTTTTTTTTCTCTTCAGTGCTGTTAGTGATCTGCTCCAAGCTGACAGAAACCAACAGGAAACGACAAAAACAACAAAATTGGTCCCTCGAATAAAAAAAAATCTGCAGCCAGCATCAGGGGCAAGGTTACCACTGAAGTGACGACAATTGTTGAATGTGTGTTTGAGATGGTCAACATATTGTAGTTGAATATGAAATGTGTGTTCCAGTGTATTCCCGACCTTAACTGCAGTAAATAATTGAATTAAAACTTCAAAATAACAATAAAACGCCGGGAGAGGACGGACTCCCAATAGAATTCTATAAAACATTTAAAGACTTATTAATTACTCCTCTCCTGGAAGTAATGAACCAGACTAAAGAAACACAAAACATGCCAGATTCATGCAAAACAGCAATAATTACAGTAACACCAGCATCATATAGACCAATATCTCGACTCAACTCAAATTATAAGATAATAGCTATTACCAAACAGATTGGACGACTGTGTACCAAAAATAGTAAAACTACATCAAACTGGATTTATTAAGAAAAGTCGAACAACGGACAATATCTGTAAGTTCATGAACTTAATCCATGCAGTATAAGGAAACAAGATGCCAACAGTGCTGGTTGCCTTAGATGCAGAGAAAGCCTTTCACAGAGTAGAATGGAATTATTTATTCAAAGTCTACAGAGGTTCAACCTACCAGAGAAATATAATGGATTAAAGCATTATATAAGGGACCATTGGTGAAGGTGACAGTAAATGGATATATATCAAACCAATTTAAATTAAGCAGATCAACTAGGCAGGGATGTCCACTATCTCCCCCACTGTTTGCATTAGCTATAGAACCCTTGGCAGAACTGATATGAACAGAAAATAAAATAAGAGGGATAAAAATAAAAGAGAAGGAATATAAAATCAGTCTATTTGCAGATGACGTCATAGTATACTTAACAGAACCAGAATTATCAATAAAAGAATTACATAAGAAATTGAAGGAATATGGAGAAGTATCGGGATTCAAGATCAATGCAAATAAAAGTGAAGCGATGCCAATGAATAATGCGGATTTCACAAAGTTTAAGAAAGAATCACCATTTAAATGGCAAACACAAGCAATCCGATATCTAGGTTTTCAACTAGATAATAATCTAGGCCATCTATACAAATTAAATTATCAGCCATTAATGAAGAAATTATAAGATGACTTAGAACATTGGAAAGATTTAACACTAACAGTGATAGGAAGGGTAAATTGCATTAAAATGAATATCTTCCCAAGGATACAATACCTATTTCAATCGTTACCAATTCACTTAACAGAGAAGTTCTTTAAGGAGCTAAAGAAAATAATAGGAAATTCTTATGGAAAGGGGGGAAACAGAGGATAGCGCTAAATAAATTAACAGAATGGTACAAACAAGGGGGCTTGCAGCTACCAAACTTTAAGAATTATTATAGAGCAACACAATTAAAATACCTATCAGATTTTTATCAAACAAGGGAAAAACCAGTTTGGACCAGATTAGAGCTAGATAAAATAGGGGAGAAGGTACCTAAACATATACTATATAAGTGGGATAAAAAGCTGGTGCAACATGGGATTTCACCAGTATTGCACCATCTGGTCAACATTTGGAAGAAGATTCACGTAGAAAGGAAAAAAACAAATGATCAACTACCAAAATTAATATTGATGCAAAATCAACTAATCCCTTTCACCATAGATAACCTTTCCTTTCGAGAATGGGAGAGAAAAGAGATCAAAAGAATAGAAAATTGTTTTTCGGGAAATAAATGATTATCTTTTGAACAAATGACGGACAAATATGGAATAACTCACAGTACGATGTTTGCATACCACCAACTGAAAACCTACTTGAAGCACATATTGGGAAGCAGGCTGAGGTTACCAGAAGGAAGCAGTTTTGAATGTGTGATTACAGACACAATGATAATTAAAAGATTTATAACAAACATGTACATCAAACTGCAAGAGAAAGAGAAGGATGAAATAAGCTGTAAACCCAAACAAAAGTGGGAACAAAATCTAAACATAAAGATAAAGAATGAAACATGGGAAAAGCTATGCTCCGGAACTATGAGAAATACAATAAACACGAGGTTACGCATGATACAATATAATTGGTTACACAGGCTATACACCACACCACAAAAGTTAAATAAATGGCACCCAACCGTATCAGATAGAGGTTTACACTGTAAGAAGTAAATGGGAACAACAGGACATGCAATTTGGGCATGTGAGAAAGTGGAAAAGTTTTGGGAAGATCTAAATCAGGTATTAAATAAAATCACAAAAAATAACATACCAAAAAATCCAGAGATCTTTCTTCTAAGTAATATAAGAAGTAAAGAACTTGGCTTCGATTTGGATGGAGCACAAAAAAGATTTATTTTTAGCTGCAGCAAAAAAATGTATAATGTCAAACTGGAAATCAGAAGATAGCTTGAGAATACAGCAACGGTACATGGAAATGAATAAATGTATTCCATTGGAAAAAATAACATATAATTTAAGAAATAACATCACAGTATTTGAACAAATTTGGGAACTGTACATGGAACACAACAGAGAAGTCCTACCGCGGACCTCCACCCCCTAAAATGACAGAATGAGAAGAAGACGAAATGAACTGACCCAGTGTGTAAAAGTAGATGACACCATTTTCTTGTTTATTTTCATTGTATGATGACATTGTTTAATGGGTTTAATGTATTGTATATGTTGAACATTGAGTGGGTGAGGAGGGGGGTGGAAAGGGAGGGGGATAAAGGGGAGAAAATGACACTGTGTATATTCAAGAGGAAAATGTTTGTTTATTTTGGTCAATATGGTTCATAGTGTGAAAATAATTTTTTTTTAAATAAAAACTTCAAAATAAAAAGAAAGCATCCTCTATCCTCAAAGACCCCCACCACCCAGGCCAGGCCCTCTTCACTCTGCTACCATTGGGAAAAGGTACAGGAGCCTAAAAACAAGCACTCAACGGCACAAGGACAGCTTCTTTCCTGCTGCCATCAGATTGGTGAATATTCAATGAACCAAAGATACTGCCTTACTTTTCATGCACTATTTTTATTTATTGTTGTAAGGTGGTTTATATAAACGTTTGCTCTGTGATGCTGCCACAAAACAATGAATCTCATGATTTGTTCCCGACAACAAATTCTGATCTGTCAACTCACCCATTCCTGCAATCGTGCCCTCCTCCAACCCTGGACTGAGGCAATGCACCACCCTTGTCTATCTTGGACAGGACACTGGTCAGAAGTCATGAGGGTGGGGAAATGCTATAAAATCCCAATAATCCGAGACCCAACCATTCAGAAATCCCAATGATGTGCCAGTTTCTGGATTTAATCGTTCATGGGATTTCTTCTATTGTTCAACTAACAAAACAAATTTGCCTCATGATCCGAATGCAAAGGAATTCCAAGAGGAATGAAGCAATAAGTTCTTCCTTATATTTCTCACATTAATAAAAGAAAAATCAGCAGGGAGAAAGCTGCCAGAGGAGATAGAAGATTCCTGAAAACTGCAGCAGACTGAAGGCAGTGTAGAGAGAGCACCTCAACACAACGAGGCAGACAAGAAGTCTCGCCAAAAGGCAGCAAGGTCTTCAACCCATTTTGATCAAGTTGGGGGCTCCCCAGTCAGGGCTATTCGAGGATGAACCATCACCTGGTGCATTGAGAACAACATTGCAGCTCATTTTAGAGGCAGAGCAGCTCCTCCCACAATGGCCAGAGGGGAGATATCTGCAGGTTGAACTTCCCCTTTCAATAGGTGCCTTTAAGCTGCAGTCCCTGAGTCTCCCTCCTGGGACCCAGGTGCGATTAGTGGGGCAAAGGTACCTCCAGCACCTTTTAAGCTGAGGGAGGGGTCTCTTTGGCTTGGCTTCGCGGACGAAGATTTATGGAGGGGGTAAAAAGTCCACGTCAGCTGCAGGCTCGTTTGTGGCTGACCAGTCCGATGCGGGACAGGCAGACACGATTGCAGCGGTTGCAAGGGAAAATTGGTTGGTTGGGGTTGGGTGTTGGGTTTTTCCTCCTTTGCCTTTTGTCAGTGAGGTGGGCTCTGCGGTCTTCTTCAAAGGAGGCTGCTGCCCGCCAAACTGTGAGGCGCCAAGATGCACGGTTTGAGGCGTTATCAGCCCACTGGCGGTGGTCAATGTGGCAGGCACCAAGAGATTTCTTTAGGCAGTCCTTGTACCTTTTCTTTGGTGCACCTCTGTCACGGTGGCCAGTGGAGAGCTCGCCATATAATACGATCTTGGGAAGGCGATGGTCCTCCATTCTGGAGACGTGACCCATCCAGCGCAGCTGGATCTTCAGCAGCGTGGACTCGATGCTGTCGACCTCTGCCATCTCGAGTACCTCGACGTTAGGGGTGTGAGGGAGGGGTAGAGTCCCAGTAAATCACCAACCCAGAGAATCCCGCCCCTGCGATGATGCGGTGTGTCATGCAAACTAGTCTCCCCCATCACCCCCCCCAGCTGTCAGTCACTCCCCCACTAGCTGTCAGTCTCCCTCCCACCATCAACCGCACTCAACCCCACGCCGCAGAAGCCGACCCCTTGCCCCTTCCCCGTGGCAGTCGAACCTTCTCCCTTTGATCGTGGCACTCCCCCCTCCTCCCAACGCCCAGCCCCGCGGCAGCGACTTCTCCCCCCCCCACCCCACCCACCCACCCCAGATCATGGCAGGCACTTCACCAGGGGTTTCCCTGTGACACCAGTGCACAAGCACTGACATCACCGGAACAACCGGGTCGGCCATTTTCAGTTTCAAGCCCCAGGAGGACACAACCCAGGTGAGTATTACCGGGTTCCCTGACTACCTCCGAGTTAGGGCAGGGTCCCGGTCGAATTGGGACGACCCAATACTCACCAGGTCAGACCCTTCTAACCTGTTGTGTGAGTGGTGCGCCAACCAGGCAAATTGCCCAGTTAACCCCATTTTACACAGCAGCTTGAAAGGGCCACTCACTAACTCAAATTTAGTATGTGCTCAGAACTGCCTCCCCCCCAATCGCAGCAATAGGAGAGGCAGTAATGAGGCAGCACGTGGCGGGACTAATAATCGGGAAGTTTGCCAGGCTGGAGACCAATATGACGAGAGGAAGAGGAGGAGTCGGGAGTCTGCTGGAAATTTTCTTCAGGAAGCTTTAACTCAGTGAAACTCTCAGAAGCCAAATATCCTGAAATGCTAACATCCGCTTCCTAAGCATGCATTTACCAGAATCCTTACTTCTGCTGGACGCTAGCCAAAACATGGATGTATGGCGGGAAATGCAACATCACGAGGGCTCATGCGAATTAAAAAACACGCCTGATCAAAGGCAATGTAAGACTGCACGATTCCCCAATCAGGAACCTGATAGGATCGCACCACCCAGGCAAGACACCTTAAGCAGCCGATTATATTCCAAAGGAAAAGAGAACAAGCCCTAAAGGAAATACTACCTCATGGCTCACAAAATGGGGGGCTGGCTCCAAGTGTAACCGAATGTTAAACATAGAAGTCTGAAGACACCGCGGTTGTAGTTAAAACACAGCGCTGAAGAACCTCAGCGGGTCATATGGAGGCTTGAGCCCTTCATCACACCATCACCACCCAGTGAGAGATCTCCTCTTTCCCCCACCCCCCCCCCCACAAGGAGGGTGGGCTTCACAGATTCCAGAGCTCAGAAGTCCTGGCGCCCCTTCCCCTGTATGCTACTAACTTTCCAGATGAGATTTTAAACAGACTCCAAAAAAAAGGCTGGAATGATCCATTTTGGATGGAAGAATTCACCCACCACCCTCGTCCCAATTTACAACTTACACGTCCAAAATAAAATTATGGTCGGTTTAAACAGGTAAGTGATGGATTGACGACCTAGCTTGCAGAGGCAGTCGGTTAGTTGGAAGGGTTATGTTCATAGGTAATGACATGAATTGTTGAGATCCAGGAATCTCAGGGTGTGGCTTCCAGCTATCACAGAAATGCATCACATTCCAAGTCCACCCTTAAATTCTACAATCTAGTCTTTCTGCCCTTTTCTTGCCTCATATGATCAGGTTATATTTAAACAACAACTCCCCGGCAAGAAGTTTACACAAAGGGGCAATGATTCAGTATACACGAGGGCGACTGAACACCAACACCAACTTCAATGTCACCAAAACTAAAGAGCTGAATGTTGACTTCAGGAAGGGAAAACCAGAGGTGTATGATCCAGGGATCATTGGGGAAGGGTGGAGAGGGTGAGAAAATTTAAGTTCCTGGGAGTCACTGTCTTGGGCGATCTTTCCTGGACCCAACACACTTCTGGCACCGTGAAGAAAGCTCGTCACTGCCTCTACTTCCTCAGAAGTTTGCAGAGGTTTGGCAAAAGATAGGTAACCCTGGCAGCTTTCTACAGACATTTGGTGGAAAGTGTGCTGATCGACTGCATCACGGTCTGGTATGGGGACACCAATACCCCAAGCAGAAAGGCCTCCAAAAGGCAGTGGACACAGCCCAGGAAAAACCCTCCCCGAGAACATCTGCAGGGAACGCTGCCATCGGAGAGCAGCAGCGACCATCAAGGACCCTCACTACCCAGCACATGCTCTGTTCTCGCTGCTACCATCAGGAAAGAGGTAGAGGTGCCTCAAGACTCAGGACCAGCTGCTACCCCTTCACCATCAGACTCCTCAACAACAAAGTCATTCAGGGCCTCATTTAAGGACAATTACTTTTGCTTTTAGTGATTTTTTTCCCCCTATGTGTTCCACAATTTGTTTACATGTGTACGTTGAGTCAGGTTTTATTTTGAGTGCCACAAAGTGGTAATTCTGTCTCAATCGCAGGAAAAAGAATCTCACGTTTGTATGTGATGTCGTGGCTGTACTCGGACGATAAATCGGTCCAGTGCTTATAGACTGCACCAGACCAATTCCACACACATGCCCACAAAGTCAATGCTGCTCCATGCTGGGAACCAAGGAGGTCCTCAGATGAGCAGCAAGGTTGGACACCTGCCCCGCGGGCCACGGGAAGTTCACCGTGCTGACACAGAAAACGAGGACCGCAGAGGCTGGAATCTGGGATTCAAAACAAACGCCGGAAGAACTCCAGCTTCTGTGGAGGCAAAAGGTGTCAGTCGACTTTTCTGGTCGAGCCTCCATGTCAGAAATTGATCAGGATCTTTGGACTTTTGCTCTCACTGGATTCCTGAATTAACTTTATAAATAGAGGTGCTCCCTTAATGGGATATCAATATCCAAAGCCTATCTACAGCAAACACCAGAGGACATCTGTACAAAGTTAAGGGAGGGAAGTTTAGAGGAGACATCAGGGTGACATAGACAGTTGTGGGTGCCTGGAATGCCTTGCCGGGGATGGAAGTGGAATGCGGATTCAATTTTAACATTTAAGGACAATTTGGACCGGTGCATGGATGGGGAGGTATGGAGGGCTATGGACGGTGCAGGTCAGTGGGACTAGGCCAAAAAAAAGGGTCAAAAATCACAGACTAGAAGGGCCAAAGGGCTTGTTTCTGTGATCTATGATTCTATCTCAACTCAGTACCATTTCCTTGCAATAACTCTACCCTACATTTCTTAACATCCTGAAACCGATTAATTTCTGTCCCTGATTATACAGCCGAGATTGCTCAGCCAGCAGCAAGAGTAATCCGGATGCAATCCTAGCCTCGGGCGCTGTCTCTGTGGGGTTTGTATGTTTTCCCCATGATGCGCTCAGCTGTGCGAGTTTTCTCAAAAGCCTGCTGGTTAGCAGGTTGATTGTGCAGTGCACATTGCCGCTGGTGTGTGGCTGGGGAGAGGTTCATGAGAATATGGGAGGAATAAATGGGATTTATGTTGATGGGAGGGTGATGGTTGGCCACGGCTTGTTTCTACACTGTATCTCGCTACTTCCATCTATCTTTCTGGTGGGTACAGAATTCATATGATTATTCACTGAATGGAGAGGTTTCTTCACAGCTCTAGCCTGAATGGCTAACCCTTTATTTTGCAAAGACTCCTAGTTATATACATAGCACTCGAAAGCTGGGTATTATTTGCCTTTCGAATGCTGTGTGAACACATCGAAGGTAAATTGGGGTCTCTAAACCTACCCAGCTTCAATCCTCCAAGGTAGGTAGGTAATACCCTCTGAGTGGAGGGTATTGATGAAGGACCAATCTAAAAGGGCCCACATAGCCCCGCCGCTGGGCTACACGTCCCACCAATTTTGTTTTTGGGAAGCTCACGGACCCAGCATTTCTTTTGTGCCGGCTTCCAGAGACGGGTCGTTTATGCGGCAATAACGCACCTTTTCAGTGTAAAAAGGGCTACAGACAAATATCAGCCCCTGAAGAAGGGCTCAGGCCCTAAAGGTCTTTGCCTCCTAGCGACGCTGCGAGACCTGCTGAGTTCCTCCAGCATTTCTGTTTTTAACCATAATGTCTGCATGCATCCGTGCTTCACTCTGAAATATTGTACTTGCACCATTCAGCTCTTGCATTAAACATTCAGCATGCTGCCTAAACCCACTGAGACTATTTCCTCTCCCCCCCCCCCCCCCACCTGAATGAATTGATAAGGAACTCGTGTCGCCAGTAGCGGAGCAAGCACCAGCCAGACACTGAGTGGCAGCTCCAACAGAGGAGTTTGGGAGGAGACCAGAAACAAGCAAGTCAATACACACCTTGACCAGAAGAAAATGGGATCTCTGTCTAAACTTCATCCTCTGCAATGAAAGGCAGAGTTTTGCTCAATAATGCATTCAGTATTCTTTTGATCTTGGTCAGAGAACGCAACTCTTTAAAGGTTTAGAGAGGTTTCCAGGTGAGGAAG
The DNA here is from genome assembly GCF_036971445.1 of Narcine bancroftii. Taxonomy (NCBI): domain Eukaryota; kingdom Metazoa; phylum Chordata; class Chondrichthyes; order Torpediniformes; family Narcinidae; genus Narcine; species Narcine bancroftii. The sequence goes on along the minus strand of NC_091470.1, from coordinate 96,582,398 downwards.
TGAGGAAATAGACGTAGGCATCCATCTGCACAACTGGGGCAGGACTATGCCTACTTTCCATTGCCCTTCAGGAAGAAACATCTCCGTCCCTGCACAACTTAATCCCTCGGCTTCCGAGAGGCTGCTTGAAACCTCCGCGGCTGCCCCTACCAGGACGATTTCCTTCCTTGATGAAGGGCTCAAGCCCGAAACAACATCAGTGATGTAACTTCACCTTTGCTACATAAAGCCACTGTTTGACCAGCTGAGTTTCTCCAGTGTTTGTGCGTGTTTTTTTTCACTTAACCACCGGTTTCAACAGAATCCACTGTTTTACCTCCTTCAACTCTGTTCCTGGAATACGATTTCTGGGTGGCCGCTTCTAAAGTGAAGAGCTCAAGGCTAACAAGGCAGAACTTTTATGGAGCAAAGATCTTATAAAACCGTCACAGAGCAGGGATACAGAAAAGGCCTCAAAATTCTTCAACCAAAACAAGTCAGGGGAAGCGATAGTTTCCGACAGATTCTGGGGGACACTGGGGTGGGTCTCAGAGAAGCCAAGAGATGAATTTACTGCTCGCTGTTGGAACCCGATTGACAATATGGGCAGCGTCCAGCCGGCCCCTTCCACCTCTCCTAGTCCTCCCCAGCACAACGTTCCCCTACGGGCCACCCGCTGCCATGTGGACGGGATCATTCAGGCCAAGACCCACCTCTTCCGACAGTCGGGCAGAGATGTTCAGAGGTGGACTGGCTCCTTCCCCCACCTCAGTCACTCACTCCCGGCCATCCCCCACCTCACTCACTCTCACTCCCGGCCATTCCACTTCCAGCCCGATTCACTCACTCACTCCCGGCCATTCATTCCCCCCCAACCCCACTCCACTTCCAGCCCGATCCAGACAAGTTGACTCACCGCCGATCGGAGAAGCCTGGACGATCCCATCTCGTCCGACGAGAAGTTAACAAAACTTCGGAGGGCGGGGGGGGGGGGGGGGGGGGCAAGGGCGAATGAAAACTTCAAGGAGGTGAATGAAAACTTCAAGGGGGCGAATGAAAACTTCAATGGGGCGAATGAAAACTTCAAGGGGGCGAATGAAAACTTTGAGGAGGCGAACTTTCCAGTTAATCCAGCAGGCTCGACGTCTCACTACGATCTGGCACAATCTGAAGGGGCAGAGGGGACGAGGCGGCTCCGGGCCCGCCCCTCATGGTGCAACATCCGCCAGGGCATTCCAGCCCCCTCCCTCCCCACCCCTGATCCCTGACGTCTTCCCTAAACCACCTTCACTTTTTGCAGATTATTTCCTTGCTGCTCCGACCCTGAGATACAAGAGCTGGCTGTCAAAATCTTGTAGTCACATCTTGGAGGAGGAGGGGGGGGAGGAGGAGGGGAGGGGAGGAGGAGGGGGGGAGGAGGGGGGGGGAGATGAATCATTACCTTTTGTTTTGCACCACTATGCAATGCAATATCGTATGACACATAAGACCACACAACATTTCTTCTTTGGCTTGGCTTCGCGGACGAAGATTTATGGAGGGGGTAAAAAGTCCACGTCAGCTGCAGGCTCGTTTGTGGCTGACAAGTCCGATGCGGGACAGGCAGACACCATTGCAGCGGTTGCAGGGGAAAATTGGTTGGTTGGGGTTGGGTGTTGGGTTTTTCCTCCTTTGCCTTTCGTCAGTGAGGTGGGCTTTGCGGTCTTCTTCAAAGGAGGTTGCTGCCCGCTGAACTGTGAGGCGTCAAGATGCACGGTTGGAGGCGATATCAGCCCACTGGCGGTGGTCAATGTGGCAGGCACCAAGAGATTTCTTTAGGCAGTCCTTGTACCTTTTCTTTGGTGCACCTCTGTCACGGTGGCCAGTGGAGAGCTCGCCATATAACACGATCTTGGGAAGGCGATGGTCCTCCATTCTGGAGACGTGACCCATCCAGCGCAGCTGGATCTTCAGCAGCATGGACTCGATGCTGTCGACCTCTGCCATCTCGAGTACCACACAACATAATGCTACGTAGTATGACAACATTACACGAAAGCAAACCAGACCATGGTTACACCAGAATGAGGCATACCAACACAGAGGAACATAGACAGTGCAAACCGAGACAGTCTCACAAAGGAAACCAGTCACAGATTTAAGTCCAGTAGCTTGAACTGAAGAACCGCCGCACAGTTCACACCTCCATATGGGCCCGCAAGCTTTGGCACAGTAGCAACAGAGAGAACTAACGGCCCCCACCTCCGGGCCAGACACGAAAAGGCACGGCCGCTCCGTGCTCTCCCCTGACGCTCCCACCGGAGAGCATACAAACCTCCGGTTCCTCCCAGCCAGGCGCCCAATGCAGTCCACTCCACAGCACAGAGTCTCCGCCTTGGCCTGGTTCCCCCCCCCCCAACAGATCAGGCCGCGCAGCCCCCTTTTGAACGGGAGGAAACCCCCCATCCCACAAGGAAAACCCACGCAGACACAGGGAGAACATGCAAACTCCTTACAGATAGCGCGGGATTCGAACCCCTAACCAGCGTTGCGCAAACCGCTACACTAACGCCCTGCCCTATTTTCTCAGGTGAAACTGAAGTATTCATTTTGGACCCCCCCCCAACCTCCTCCCCCTCCAGGCACACGTTCCCTCCTCTATCCCTCAGCAGCCCCACCTTCACGCTCATCATCCTTCTGTTCTTCCTGTATGCATAGAACGCCTTGGGGAGTTGGTGTCAGAAGCGATTGAATTTGGGGGGGGGCAATTTGGATAGCTGTAGGGAGGGGGGCACAATCTGCCATTTGAGAACTCACTCAACAGGGGAGGGAGCGGGTGCCGTACCTGCCATGGATCTCCTCCGTTCGCCACGCCGTCACACATCCCCCTTTCTCCGGCGTTTCAGACAAAAGTGCGTGCTTATAGCGCGTAGAGAAGAAAGCACGTGATTCATTTTGGTGACACCTCCCCCCCCCCGATGGCATCACCCGGTGTGGTCCACGACACCCTAGTGACATATTAATGTTGCGGGTGAGTGGAGGTGGGGGCAGGGGCTCAATAACTCAAGAGCGGGGACCTCAGTCTCCCAGCAGGAGTAATGACCTCAGTCTCCCAGCTGGAGCAGGGACCTCATTCTCCCAGCAGGAGCGGGGACCTCACCAGAGAGTGGGCAGCTCAATCTCGCAGCAGGAGCGGGGACCTCACTCTCCCACCAGAGAGTGGGGACCTCAATCTCCCAGCTGGAGCAGGGACCTCATTCTCCCAGCATAGCGGGCACCTCAATCTCCCAGCAGTAGCGGGTACCTCAATCTCTGAAGTACAGCCAGAACTTAAGGAGCAGTACCTTCAGGTAAGCGAGGAGGGGCTGCAGACTCTCACACTCCACGCAGGCAACCGGGGTGTCGGCAAACCAACTCAGGAAGCGATTACATGGCACTGCTTGGTGCAGCACTCTCCACCCAGGTCCCCGATGTAAAGGGGGGGGGGGCCTCCCATGTTCCTGGGCTGTGATTAAAATTATTTTTTAAATTTAGACATACAACAAGGTAACAGGCCCTTTCGGCCCACAAGTCCCCAGGGGGACTCGGGTATCAACAAGCAGAATGTTGGGAGAACACTGCCTCATGATTAGCATAACAATTAGTGCGACACTGTTACAGCGCCAGTGACCTGGGGTTTGAATCCTGCACTGTCTGTAAGGAGTTTGCACGTTCGCCTCGAGTCTGCATGGGTTTCCTCCGGAGGCTCCTGTTCCCTCCCACTCACTAAACATGTAAAGTGTTATGAGTTAGTATACCTGGGGGGCATGGACTCACAGGCCAGAATGACTTGTTCCCGTGTTGTATGTCTAAAATTTAATCATGCAGGGAAGTGGTGCACAAGCTGACATTTTGAGTCAAGACCCTGTATCAGGGCTGAGAGGGGAAGAGAAGGACATTGGAGGAGGCTGGACCAAGTCCAGAGGGGATGACTGGCAGATGGAACCAGGTGGGGGAAGGGGGGTCAGTATGTGATAAGTGGAAAAGAGATGACTGACAGATGGAACCAGGTGGGGGAAGGGGGGGTCAGTATGTGATAGGTGGAGAAGGGATGATTGACAGATGGAATCAGGTGGGGGAAAGGGGGGTCAGTATGTGATAGGTGGATATGCAATGATTGGCAGATGGAACCAAGTAGGAGGAGGGGAAGAATCAATATGTGATAGGTGGAACCAGGTGGGCGCAGTTTCAGTCACCATACTATAGGAAGGATGTGGTTGCAGCAGAGAGATGACAGAAGAGATTGTAGAGGCTGCAAGTGTTTTGGAGAAGAGAGGGACTGAGGTGACCTGAATGAAGTGTGTAAGGTTATGAAAGGCATCATCAAGTCATGTTTATTGTCATCCGATTGTACAAGCACAACCTGATGAAGCAGCGTTCTCCGGTCCTCAGTGCAAACAAACAGATACACAACCAAACATAGCACACACAGACAAACAATACATGGGCAGGACAAGTTTTCATATATAAATATTGTTTCATGAATACGAGAGTCTGGGATGGTAATGCAAGCAGTTCCTATGGTCATTCAGCATTCACTCTGATACCCCTGTATCTCTTCCCCAACAGGAGCAGCTGAAAGATGGCGTGTGCAGGGAGGAGGGGGTCCTCAATGATTTTGCGCATCCTCTTCAGGCAATGATCCAGGTAGATCCCACTGATGGGGGGGGGAGGGAGACTCCATCGATCTTCTGCCACTCTTATGGTCCTGTGGATTGACCTCTGATCCATTTCTCTGCAGCAACTGTACCACATTGTGGCCAGGACACTCTGGATAGAGCTCCTGTAGACAGTTGACATGATGGTGGCTGGTAGCCTTGCCCACTTTAGTTTTCTCAGGAAGTGCAGTCGCTGTTACATGTTCCTGACAAGTGAGGAGAGGTTGAGGGTCCACAATAGGTCACTAGTTCAGTGAATTGCAAGGGACTTGGTGCTCTCACACTCTCCAGTAGGGTAGATGGTCAAAGTCTTTTTCCCATAGTGAGGGTCTAAAGCACACATGTCAAACTCAGGCCCGCGGGCCAAATTTGGCCCATGATATAATTATATTTGGCCCGCAAGATCATATCAAATATGTATTAGAGCTGGCCTGCTGGCCACCACGGTAGTATAGCACATGCACAACTAATACTACAAATCCCAGAATGCTTTGCAAATGCATTGGCGTCTGCCCACTAATCGCCCCCACCTCCTCTCTTTACTTCATTAGCATCTGCGACCTGTCGCCCAACTCACATGTAATAAACCCCTTACGAAAAATGGCCAAACGAAAGACAGAAAACAGGACCTTTCAAGAAAGGTGGGAGGCAAACTCTGACCCCAGAGTTTGATGAACTTGCATCTAAGAGATGCCAAGTATCTGATTTAGACCCAGGTGCATCAGAGTAAATCACAGTGTAGCAAGCTAAGCTTGGATTAGTATTTTCTTTGGTTAACTTTGGACTGTTCATAGTTGAAAGATTGGATTTTCATTGAAGCAAGTTGTTATTTTTTTGACTTGTTGGCTTGTGAAAAAAAATACATTTAAAGGAGCCTAAAGGCTATAGAGAAATATTATTTATTGAATATTTTATTTCTCATTTGTTAATGCTTCTTCTGGAAAGAGTTTAACCAAAACTATTATTAAACATTTATTTTAATAAGAAAAAGTTTAACATTACATATGTTGAAAGAAGAGAAAACATGCAGATGTTGTTGAAAATTTTCAATAAATATTTAGTTTGGCCCACGACTTAGTCCAAGTTTTTAATTTTGGCCCTCTGTGAATTTGAGTTTGACACCCCTGGTCTAAAGCATAAGAGGGCAGAGGTATTAGGTACCAGCAGAGTTGACACCAGAAGAAATCTAATTGGGAGGCATTAGGGTGACCGCGGGGAGAGGGCCATAAGCTGCTGTTGGAGAACACACTCAGCAGGGCGGGGAGTGCCATACCTGCCTCCGTCCGCCACGTCATCACACTTACCCCTCCCTCCGGTGTTTCAGACAAACATGCGTGCTTATAGCGCGTGGAGACAAAACCACGTGATTCATTTTGGTGACCCCCTCCCCCCACTCCGATGGCATCACACAGTGATGTCCGCAACCCCCTAGTGACACTAGTGCTGTGGGTGGGTAGGGTTGGGGGCTCAATAACACAGGAGCAGGGACCTCACTCTCCCAGCAGGAGTGGGGACCTCACTCTCCCGGCAGGAGCGGGGACCTCACTCCCAGCAGGAGCAGGGACCTCACTCTCCCAGCAGGAGTAGAGACCTCACTCTCCCAGCAGGAGCAGAGACCTCACTCTCCCAGCAGGACTAATGACCTTAATCTCCCAGCAGGAGTGGGGACCTCAATCTCCCAGCAGGAGTGGGGACATTGTGCTCTTCAATTCTTTTGACCCTAAAAGTTCATTGGCCCCCACACCCCCGGCATTTATCGACCCACTTTCAACTACCTGGCATTTTTATGATCCTTGGATAGTCCAAACAACTCCCAGGGGTCAAAATCGATCATTTTTGGGACCTTTAAATATGTTATTTAATGTATCTTAACATCACTTTATTCTATTCAACAAAGGGGAGGGAGCTGATAATTAATCCACCACTGCATGGCGTGACCGAGTGTCCGGCCATATAACTGGACGTGTTGGCTGAGCTCGTCAGCCTTGGTTGGCTGGCAGTCTAAGAGATGGAAAACACTGAATTCAACCCCAGGCAGCTGGGGGATCGCTCGCCTCGTCAGGCCATCCATCTAGGAAATGGACACTCCATCATGGCACTGATAACCTGAGGACCTGGTGGTCACCTCCCCAGCGTGCTGGGCCACAGCGGATAAACAGCGGGTGTAAAGGCTGGGGCCAGTACTGCACCCCACCTTAAAAAATCCATTGCGCAGACTCGAAGGACGTGCCCATGTCAACGGTCCTTCCTGAATCTGTCTGCAAAGCCAAACCAAGAGCGATAACAGGGGGTGGCCACACTTGCTTAGCATGAACCACATAAACTTCAGATGTTTGAGAGCCGCAAGATCTGAAAAAAATTACCAACTCTTATATGCACATTTTGTTACAAAAATGTTATATGAATATTAAAGTACATTTACATAATAATATTTATTCATGAATATAGTTTTTAAGCTGGTAATTTCAGTAATTGAAAAGTATACTTAGCAAATATTTTCAAAATCCTGACTGATTTTCTTCGGAAATCATTACCTGAGGAAGCAGTAGAGTCTGCCTCATTAAATATATACGGGAAAATAGATCTCTTTGCATCGTTGGGGGATTAAGAGTTATGGGGGAAAGGTGAAGCTGAGTTCACGACCAGATCAGCTGTGATTCCACTGGATGTGGGAGCAGGTTTGACGGGGCGGATTGACGACTCCTGCTCCTGTGTTCTGTTCGGGAACGTGGCTGCCATCGCTCTTTGCACCACTGCAGTGTCCACAGCCGAGCGCCCGATGCAAAGCTGCCTCCTGTGGCATGGTGAGGCCAGGGGGCCCACAGCTCTGCTGCCCAACCCCCTGCTCCTCTCTTCCCAGTCGCCAGCAGGATGGGGAAGTAGCTGCTGGGAGCGGAGACTGGTTGTGGAGTGGTCTAACCTCCGTGGTGCCTAGGGCTGGCAGGCACTTGCTTGTGGCCACTGACAGGACTTTCACTGCTGCTTCCAGCTCCAGCTCTGTTCTGGCTTGGTGCCTGGAGGAGGTCCCCATTGGGGGATCCCTTCCAGCCTCTCCACCCCTTCTCCAACATCTTGCCAGGGTTCCTGGACCGACAACCTGCCTCTGGAGCAGGTCTTGCCTCATCGGAGCTCTCTTGGTCCAGCCCCATCCTCCTGACCTCTGCAAAGGACCTTCAGCTCTGCCTGACCCTCCTCCCACACACCCCACATTGGCAGAGCTCTGCTGCAGTGTGGGCCAAGTGAGGAGAACCATGATCTGCTCCTCTGCAACGGCTGTTCCTCCAGTGCCCACTCCCTCTTCCCTCCCTTCGTCACACTGCCTGGGCTGTGACCATTCTGGACCCCCTGGATTGGATCCAGGGATTCGCAGTATCTTTGGGCAGCTCCAGGAGCATTGATCACTCCTCCAGATTCAGGAGTGTTCGTAATTTCCCCCAGATTCAGGAGTGCTGGTATCTTCCCCGGATTCAGGAACACTGGTATCTCCCCCCAGATTCAGGAGTGGTGGTAACACCCCCAGATTTGGGAGCACTGGTATCTCTCCCAGATTCAGGAGCGCTGGTATCTTCCCCAGATTCAGGAGCGCTGCTATTCCCATTGCTTCCCTTCCAGTATTTCATTAAAGTTCATTATCCTCTGATTGTAGAAGTACAATTTGATGAAACAGGGTTCTCCGGTCCTCTGTGCAAAACATGCAGACATACAACCAGACATAACAGACAGACAGACAAACGATACATAGGCAGGACATAGATAATATAAAAATATCATTTAATAAACAGTAGACTCTCGGAGGGCTTGTTCAATATTCTCAGTGCCTGTGGGAAGAAGCTGATTCTCAGCCTGGTGGTTCTGTATCTCTTCCCTGGTCCATCTATTCTTGCCCTGTGTGTAAGGCTTATTCCTCTCCTTCCATCCTCTTTTCTCTCCTTTCCTCTGTCCCTCAGGGACTTTTGCTGTCTGTTGATTTCCAGCAACAAGAGCTGGAAAGGGCAGGTCAGTGCGAAGGTGCAGAATGCCTTCCCACCTGCCCTGAGGCAGATCTGACAACAAATGAGAATTACTCTGCACCTGAACCATCAACTTCCAATCTGACCCATGCGGTACCTGTCTCCAGAGCGCGGAAGGGCCGCATGGAAGGAGCTTTATCTTGATGCACTATAGGTCGTGTTTAACAAATCTTATAGTTTTTGAGGAGGTCATCAAGAAGGTAGATGAAGGGAAGGGTGTGGATTTTGTCTGCATGGACTTTAGTAAGGCCTTTGATAAGGTCCCACATGGGAGGTTAGTCAAGGAAGGTTCAGACATTAGGTATCCATGGAGAGGATGGAAACTGGATTTGAAATTGGCTGAACGGGAAAAGACAGAGAGTGGTAGTAGATGATTGCTTCTCAGATTGAAGGCCTGGGACCTCAAGGGTCGGTGCTGGGACCATTGTTGTTTGTTGTCTGTATCAATGATCTGGATGATAATGTGGGAAATTAGATCAGCATGTTTGCAGATGACACTAAGATTGGAGACGTTGTGGACAGTGAGGAAGGTTTTCAAAGCTTGCAGAGGGATCTGCCCAGCTGGAAAAATGGACCAGAAAATGGCAGGTGGAATTTAATGCAGAGAAGTGTGAGGTGTATTTTGGAAGGACAAACCAAGAAAGGTCATACACGGTGAATGGTCGGGCACTGAGGGGTGCGGAGGAAAAAGGGAATCTGGGAACACAGATACAGAATTCCCTGAAAGTAGCGTCACAGATAGACAGGGTTGTGAAGAAAGCTTTGGGCATCTTGGGCTTCATAAATCAAAGTGTTGAGTACAGGAGTTGGGATGTTATGGTGAGGTTGTATAAGGCATTGGTGAGGCCAAATTTGGAGTACAGTGTACAGTTCTGGTCGCCAAACTACAGGTAGGATATCAGTAAGATTGAAACAGTGCAAAGAAGATTTACTAGGATGTTGCCAGGTCTTCAGGAGTTGAGTTACAGGGAAAGGTTGAACGGGTTCGAACTTTATTCCCTGGAATGTAGCAGAATGAGGGGAGATTTTATAGAGGTTTACAAGATTATGAGTCAACGTGACTAGGCTCTTTCCACTTAGATTAGGAGAGAGAACTGCGAGAGGACATGGCTTCAGGGTGAAAGGGGAAAGCTTTAGGGGGAATTTCACTCAGAGAATGGTGGGAGTGTGGAATGAGCTGCCATCTGATGTGGTAATTGCAGGCTCACTCTTAAGTTTTAAGAATTAATTGAATAGATACATGGACTAGCGGAATTATGTTTCAGCACCGATTAGAAGGGCCAAATGGCCTCTTTTCTGTGCTGCAGTTTTCTATGGTTCTAACCTTCCTGTTGTTGTCCAGTCTGATGCAGAGTCCCTTGCCTTTCACTGCAATGCAGAAATCTAATGAGTCGAACATGAAGGAATGAGTACATACAACATAATATGGTAACTTTTATTGGTCGTTGAATTGTCATAGAATTGAGAACATTAAATAATTGTTTTTCTGTATACAATAGAGAAGGCAAGTTAAAATATTTACAAATCAGACACAATGCAGAATGCTCTGAAAGTAACCACGAACTGCTGTGGGCTAAAGCTACCCTCAGTGTTTTGAGATTGCACTCATTCATCACACCTGCAGGCTCTTAGAAACAGGCCTGTGTACAAACTGGTCAGATCTAACAAATGTTCTCAAGCATTTTAAAGACGTTTTTATTAAAAAGATGCTGCTTTCCCAATCCTCCTCAATCTTTTCTTTCCTACTGGCTGTATTATAAAGAAAGTGAGTCACTGAGTCTTTGCACCAGGCCTTAAGACACTGAGCCTTCCCACTAGGCCCCACTCCAAGTCACTGAGCCTTCCCACTAGGCCCCTCTCCAAGTTGCTGAGCCTTCCCACTAGGCCACCCACTCCAAGTCGCTCAGCCTTCCGAACTGTCAATGAGCATTTATACTAGGGCCAGGCTAAGCCAATGAGCCTTCTCAGTAGGCCCAGGCTGAGACATTGAGCCTTCCCACTAGGCCCAGGCTGGTTCACTGAGCCCTCCCACTAGGCCCAGGCTAAGCCAATGAGCCTTCTCACTAGGCCCAGGCAGATTCATTAAGCCTTCCCACTGGGCCCAGGCTGAGTTGCTAGCCCTTCCCACAGGTCCAAGTTGAGTTGCTGAGCCTTCCCACTAGGCCCAGGCTAGTTCACTGAGCCCTCCCACTAGGCCCAGGCTAAGCCAATGAGCCTTCTCACTAGGCCCAGGCAGATTCATTAAGCCTTCCCACCAGGCCCAGGCTGAGTCATTGATCCCTCCCATCAGGCCAGGGATGAGTTGCCGAGCCTCCCATCCAGGCTCACAATTAGTTGTTGAGCCTTCCCACTAGGCCTTTTCACTCTGTGCATTTAATGTTGCAGAACTTGTAGACATCTGGTTTACAATGTTCCCAGCCAACAAGTTAGACTCAGTAACATGACAAGTGAAGACTCCTTTAAGTGAACAAAAGGCCCAAAGACCAGCAACCATGCTAAATAAACATTACACCAGATGAGAAATGGCATGCTACCTGTGATCTAACGTGGCCCCTTGGGGTGCCTCATTTTAATATTGCGCGGCATGCTGCCTGCGAGCTAACGTGGCCCCTTGGGGTACATCGTTTTAATATTGCGCAAAGAGCAAGTAAAAGCAAATTCTGTCAGCAGGTTTGGCTCCCACGAAGCCCTGGACCAAGTTGTCCATCGACCCCACCCCTGATCATACCAGAAGACTCTTGCTCAGGCAACTGAACGGCCACTCTGCCCCAATCATCAAACCTAAACCAGTTCATCTTGTATAAGACACTGATGAGGCCAAATTTGGAGAACTGTGAGCAGTTTTGGTCACCTAACCACAGGAAAGATATCAATAAAATTGAAAGAGTGCTTGCCTGGACTTCAGGAACAGTGTTACAGGGAAAGATTAAACAGGAGCGTAGAAGAGTAAGGGAAGATTTGATATTTAAAATTATGAGGGGTATAGACAGAGTAAATGTAGGTTGGCTTTTACCATTGAGGGTGCGTGAGATACAAACCAGAGGACATTGGTTAAGGGTGAAAGGGGAAAGGTTTAGGGGGAATTTCTTCACACAGAGTGGTGGGGGTGTGGAACAAGCTGAAGAGGTGAATGTGGGTTCATTTTTAACACAAGAAGAATTTGGACAGGTACATGGATGGAGGGCCATGGACGAGGTGTAGGTCAGTGGGACTAGGCAGAAAAATAGTTTGGCATGGGCTAGAAGGGCCGAAGGGGCCTGATTCTGTGCTATAATGTTCCAACTACCTCTGGTTCAAGCTGAATCCCTACACGATGGGATGAGGCAAAAAAAAATCGATCTCTTTGCTTATCTACGGCTGCCTTCTGTCTCACTGGAGGTGTCACCTTTAGGAAAGGTAATTCTTCACACCATTGGACGCTCTCCAGGTAGTCTACGGTCATATAATGGCATGCCTACAGGAAACCCTATTGGGGTCTTCCAACTGTAAACCTGGGCACGGGGAAGATGGACAGAACAATTAGCTGCAAGAACGTCAGTGGTCAAATGGTCCACAAAGGCACAATGTGGCTGAGGTTTAGACGTTATTGTTGGTGCACCCCAGGTGCAGGGAAGCCTTTGAGAGCTCAGTGTTAACCGTGGAGAGTGGGAAGGTCTCGTACTTCTCCGAGGTACTGCTGCAGCGGCACTGGTACAGCATGGCTTTCACCTCCTTCTGGAAGTTGGCATTGAGGAAGCCATAGATGACAGGGTTGACGCAGGTCGACAGCATGGCGGTCAGGTGGCAGAGGGAGAAGATCAGGTTGTGATGGCAGACAGAGATGGCGGTGTGGTTCCAGTCAAACACCGTGTTGAAGACGGTGAGCGGCAGCCAGCAGAGGCCGAAGGCCACCACGATGGAGGCCAGCATGAGGTTGACTCTGCGGCTGTGGCTGACCTTGTGGATGCCTCCCCGGGGCCGGTCCACCATCTCCCGCCTCCTCCGCAGGCGCAGGAAGATCCGGAAGTAACAAGTGAGCATCAGGAGCAGTGGGAGCCCGTACTGGAAGACCAGGAGGCAGGTGGTATAGGCCAGCTTCTGTCTCTGCGAAGACCAGTGCTCGACGCAGGCCACCTGGTCTCCCAGACCCTCTGGGAGAAAGGAGATGTTTGCATAGGGCATGCTGGTCAAAACATTGAAGGATACAAAGGGCAAGGAGACAAAGCATCCCACCAGCCAACTGACGACCACAGCCAAGTAGGCATGGCCCACTGCTGGCTTCCAACCGGTTGGGTTAATGATTAATTGGTGCCTCTCCAAAGCTATGAGCACCAAGGAGAGAATGGAGACGGTGATGGAGGTGCACTGCACAAATGGGGTCAGCTTGCACAGCATGGCGCCCAGGATCCAGCGGTCCATCATGGTGTAGATCACTGTCACCGGCAGGCAGATGACGGCAATCAGGATGTCTGAGCAGGACAAGTTGGCGATCAGGACGTTGGTAACATTGCGCATCTCTTTCTGCCGAGTGATAACCAGGACCAGGCAGGTGTTGCCGATCACACCCACCGCCATCACCGCACTGTAGGCCAAGAGCAGGAAGGTGGTGGTACTGACAGAGTCAGAGCACAGTGGGAACTGCTCCATCAATAGCGAGGAGTTCAGCCAGGAGGCGTTGGGGAACCTTACAGTCCCATTCCACCTCCAATCCATCTTTCGACGGGCTCAGCACGGTTTCCCTCACTGGCGCCCCAAAGCAAGTGGCATCTCCTCGGCCCTGTCTTTGCGCTCCTCCCTCAGCTCATCTCCGGCACCCTTTCACTTCCTCTTCCCCGATCGGGAGCCAGAAATCTACATCCCACTTCCTCTAGGCCGCCGGGAGCCTCCTGCGTAGGGAAAACAAACCACACACGTGTCAAACACAATGACAGGAAGCGCCGTAAAACTCAGCAGGTTGGACACCATCTGTGGATTGAGAAACAGCCAGTGTTTTGGGTCAGTCAATAAACATCAGGGAGCACAGCGTGGCATTGCAGGCAATGGAAAACCAATCTCAGTGCAAGCGAAACGCAAACAGCTGGAGGAACTTTCAGTCCACTGCATCTGCAGGCAAAGAAATACTTAGTGTTTCAGGTCCCTGCCTGATATAACAACAGCCCCTTTCCCCACACGGCTGCTGCCTGACCCACTCAGTTCCTCCACCTGTTTGTTTTTTTTTCACTCCGCATTCTTTTGTGTCTCAATGTAAAGGAAAGTTTAAAAAAAACATAGTACTTTTACGTGGCACACATCTTAGAGCCTGCCCAAACGGTCCCAGCGTCCCATAGCCTCAGGATTCATGGAGTAGATTTAAGACAGAACAGCTTCTCCCAGAGAGAAGAGAATCTGTGGAATTCTCTACCTGGTGAGCCAGTTGAAGTCGCCTCGTTCAGCGTATTTAAGGCACAGATTTTTCAACAGCAAGAGAATTATACAGAATGTAAAGATTTTACTGAATGACAAAACAGGCTCAGATTTATTGTCAAAGTCACATACCATCCTGAGAATCTGTTTCCTGTGGGTGATGCAGAATTACCACATATTGGCACCGCAAATAAAAATTGACTCAATGTTCACATGTAAACAAATAAAGGAAAGTCTGCGTCAGCAGAGCTACGGAATAAAGAGACGTCCACCTAAAGAAAGGGTGAACTAGTAAACCAATTTTGTTGTTTGAATTCACCGCAATGCGCGAAGGGGGCGCCCACTTCCAGAAGTGACGCCAGCGTGTCGCGGCGCCACTCCTTGGCCGATGGCACCGGGGGAGTTCCCTTAGTCTACACGTGGTGCCGACCGCAGGCTTCTCCTCGGTAGTGAAGGGGTCATCTTTAGTCGGCCGAATGGTGCACCACCCCCTCCCTCCCCAAGAATACAGGGGGGGCACACTACCTGCAGTCCACGTTAGGCCACTGAGAGCAATGTTGGGTAGATCAGCCTTGGAGTGACTTTATGTAGATTTACCAGATGTAATCTGGATTCCATTGGTTAAATTGTGAGATTACACAGAGTAGGTTCCATTATTTGATGAAACTGACAAGAGAGCCGAGTTTGAAAGTTAGGGGTTGGCCTTTAGTAGTGGTTGCAAACACTCTCTGCTCTCCAAAGTGTAGAAACATGGTACTCTTCTGTGAATGGACATTCATGCTGGGTCAGTGGCTAGAGAGAGACAAGCAGCTTTTGCCAACTAAAGATGGGAAAGAAAGGGCTGCCAAACGTACTAGCAAAATTAGAATCTGGCATGTGGTGGTGTTACAGAATGGCTGTTGCGCAGAAGGAGGCCTGAATACGCCTGGGGTTGTCTGATGTCGGAAGCTAAGCAGGCGCAGGCCTGGTCAGTACTTGGAGGGTAGACCGCCTAGGGACACCAGGTGCTGTAGGTTTCTGTGAGGGGCGCTGGACAAAGTGGCGACTCTCTGCCTTAATCAAAAGTTAAAGAATTACATGTATATTACATTTTCAGGATCAGGATTTATTCTCATGAAGTTCAGTGTTTGCAGAATGTTCATATTATAACCATCTTACAACATTGCTATAAAAATTTTAAAAAAACAGTGCACGAAAAGTATGGCTGTGTCTATAGTTCATTGATCATTCAGGAATCTGATGGCAGCGGGGAAGAAGCTGTCCTTGTGCTGCTGAGTCCCCATCTTTAAGCTCCTGTACCTTTACCCTGATGGTAGCAGAGTGAAGAAGGGTGGTGAGGTCTTTGAGAAGACACCGTCTCATGTAGATGTCCTCGATGGAGTGAAGTCTGGTGCCTGTAACGTCACCGGCCAAGTTAACAATCCTCTGGAGTTTATTCTTGTCCTGAGAGTTTGCACCTCCATACCAGGCAATGATGCCATCAGCCAGAATGCTCTCCACGGTTCACCTGTAGAAGTTTACAAGAGTCTTTGGTAACATAACGAATCTCCTCAGACACCTCACAAAGTATAGCTACTGGCGAGCCTTCTTTGTGATTGCATCAACGTGGACGCTCCAGGACAGATCCTCAGAGATGTTGACACCCAGGAATTTGAAGTTCTTGGCCCTCTCTACTACTGACCCCTCGATGGGTCATGTTCCCTTGACTTCCTCCTGAAGTCTACAATCATCTTGGTTTTGTTGACATCGAGTAGAAGGTTGTGTCCATTAAACCATTTAATGAGCTGATCTATCTCCATCCTGTCTGCTTCCTCATTGCCGTTGGCAATATGTGGTAATTCTGCCTCACCCACAGGAAACAGAATCTCAGGAAGGCATGTGACTCTGACAATAAATCTGTGGTGACATCGCAAACCTGCATTGGAATTGTGTCTGACCACACAGTCATGAGGTGTATGACAGGGAGTTGAGCAGTGGGTTAAGCATGCATCTTTGGAGTGTGCCTGCATTGATGATCAGTGAGGAGGGGGCGGTGTTTCCATTTCCTACTGATTAAAGTCTGCCGATGAGAAAGTCAAGGATCCAATTGCAGAGGGGGTGGGGGGGGGGGGTGGATAGAGAGATTTAGAGTTTGTAGCTTATTGACCAGTACTGAGGGAATAATGGTGTTAAAGGCCGAGCTGTAGTCGATGAAGAGCAGCCGTATGTATGAGTTGCTGTTTTCGAGGTGATCCAAAGCTTTGTGGAGAGCCAGCGATATTGCATCTGCTGTGGAGTGGTTGTCACATTAATGTATGTGACAATTATGGAACTTTTACCTTTTTTTACCTTCATCTGAGCAACTCAGTCGGTTCGTCCCAGCTCCCTTCAGCTGAACCTTTTCCAGTTCCCCCCTGAAGGTTTTGCAAGGATGTTATTCCAGGTTCCAGCTACACCTTGCATAAAAAAGGGGTTTCTCCCCATGTCACTCCTGCTTCTCTTTCCATCTGGCAGCTGTGATTTAATCTCCTGGCCTCTTCTTAGGGCACTTTCCTTTACCTTTGTAACTGCAGGCATTACCTTGTCCCTTCCCAGCCACCCAGAAGCCCAGACAGTCTCTGACAGTATGGAGTCTTCCAGAGCACCTGCATTCAGTCCACAGGTCAGCCCTGACCTTCCTGCTGCCACCATACTAATTTTCTCCAGCCCACTTCCACTCTGAGCTACCAGAGCCTTGGGCTAATGGAATAGCACCTCATCTTGCCCTGACGGGGTCAGTCACCTTTGCCATCAGTTAGGACCAGGGAGAAAGATACTGACCAGTCAACTCTAAGAGGGCGATCATGGTCTCAGAGGGAGTGGTCATTGAGGAGAAGTACAATGCCAAATATCCCGTGGAACCTGCAGTGCAGGAAAACCAGGTGGCCACAGAGGAACTTGGAGGCCTTTCTGCCCTACTGAACCATGCGATCTCCCGTCCCGCTCTCTAATGTCACATAGGATGGGGAGAAGACGCTCTTCCCCAACCTATTTTACGGGAACAGGAAAACAGCCCACCGAGAGAGGCTGCGTAATGGCAAACGGCCATTCAGCCCATCGAGACGGTACACAAGAAGGGCTCCTCACCTGCAGCGGCCCGCAGGGGGCGGAGGATCGGGCTCCGAGAGGTGCAGGAGGCCGGTGTTACCGTTCTGCTCCGTCGGCTGCTGAAGGGGACGCCCGTTTCCAAAGGCCTGAAGTGTCCCGAAGCGACCCGGTGTAGGGGGAGGGGGGGGGGCGGCTGCTCCGGTGCTGCGGTCGGCGGGCAGCGCCAGGTCCGTCTGCCGCGGGGCTGTGGGAGAGCCGGTCCCTGCAGCGGAGCGCTGAGCCCCGGCTCCGCAACCGCCCCGGCTCGCAGGCGCTGCAACACAGCTCCGTGCAGCCGCAACGTGCAGTGAACCGGGCAGCCTACTCCCTCCCCTCCCCCTGAACACATCTACCCCCTCCCCTCCCCCTGAACACATCTACCCCCTCCCCTCCCCCTGAACACATCTACCCCCTCCCCTCCCCCTGAACACACCTACCCCCTCCCCTCCCCTCCCCTCCCCATGAACACATGAACACACCTACCCCCTCCCCTCCCCTCCCCATGAACACATGAACACACCTACCCCCTCCCCTCCCCATGAACACATGAACACACCTACCCCCTCCCCTCCCCTCCCCATGAACACATGAACACACCTACCCCCTCCCCTCCCCTCCCCATGAACACATGAACACACCTACCCCCTCCCCTCCCCTCCCCATGAACACATGAACACACCTACCCCCTCCCCTCCCCATGAACACATGAACACATCTACCCCCTCCCCCTGAACACACCTCTCCCCCTTCCCCTAAACACACCTACCTTCTCCCCCTGAACACACCTACACCCCCTCCCCCTAAACACTCCTACCCTCTCCCCTGAACACACCTCCCCCCCTCCCCCTGAACACACCTCCCCCCTCCCCCTGAACACACTTCTCCCCCTCTTGAACACACCTCTCCCCTCTCCCCTAAACACACCTACCATCTCCCCTGAACACACCTCTTACCTCCCCTGACACACATACCCTCTCCCCTGAACACACCTCCCCCTCCCCTAAACATACCTACCCCCACCCTCCCTAAACACACCTACCCCTTCCTCTGAACACACCTAACCCCCTCCCCTGAACACACCTCTCCACCTCCCCTGAACACACTGCTCTCCTCCCCTAAACACACCTACCCCCTCCCCTGAACACATCTCTCCCCCTCCCCTACACACACCTACCACCTCCCCTAAACACACCTACCCCCCTCCCCTAAACACATCTACCCCCCCTCCCCTAAACATGCCTACCACCTCCCCTGAACACACCTATCCCCTCCCCTAAACACACCTACCCCCACCCCTGAACACATCTCTCCCCCTCCCCTAAACACACCTACCACCTCCCCTAAACACACCTACCCCCTCCCCTGAACACACCTGCTCCCCTCAACCTGAACAGACCTAACCCCTCCCCTTGAACACACCTAAACCCCTCCCCCAAACACACCTGCCACCTTCCCATGAACACACCAACCCCCCTCCCCTGAACACACCTGCCCCCTCCCCTGAACACACATACCCCCCTCCCCTGAACACACCAACACCCCTCCCCAGAACACACCTATCCCCCTCCCCTGAACACACACACCCCTCCCCTGAACTCACCAACACCCCTCCCCAGAACACACCTACCCCCCTCCCCTGAACACACACACCCCTCCCTCTGAACACACAAACACCCCTCCTCAGAACACACCTATCCCCCTCCCCTGAACACACACACCCCTCCTCCAGAACACACACACCCCTCCCCCTGAATACACCAACACCCCCTCCCTGGAACACCCCTATCCCACCCCTCCCCAGTCGCACACTCCCCTCCCAGAACACAATTTCCCTCCCCCAGAACACACCTCCCCCTTCCCCCTGAACATTCCTAACTCCCTCCCTGGAACACAACTTCCCTCTCCCCTGGAACAGTCCTACCCCCCTCGACTCCTCCCTTCTCCACCCCAGAGATCCCCTCCACCCCCACCCCCTCCAACCCTCATCTCCACCCCTCCAACCCCCATCCATCATCTGCCCACTCCCCCACACCTTTTACCACACCAAACATGCATCTCAAGCCCTGCCCCTTCCCTTAGATGAACCTCTCCTCACCTCTCCATCTCCTCGGAAGGAACGAGCCACTCCTTGCCCTGCTCCTCCCTTCAGAGTCGTTAATCCCTAGACCCCATTCCTCCCTTCAGAGGGGTTAGGCCCTGACCCTCCCCTCAGAACGCTGAACCTCTCCCCATCTCTCCCTCCTTCTCAGAGGGTGAACCCTTCCTTCCCCACTCCTCCCCTCAGGGGTATTAATCCCTCCTTCCCCATCACTTCCCTCAGAAGGGGAGGGTTAAACCCCTCCTTCCCCATCACTCACTTCTGAGGGGTTAACCCCTCGTCTCTGTCCCCCCTCCTCAAAATGGTGAACTTCTCTTCCCCATGCCTCTCAGAAACATTGAACCTCTCCCCAACTCTCTCTGCCCCTGAGGTTGACCCACCCCCACCACCGAGTCCTTCCCCTCAGAACGACAAACCTCATCCCCCTCCCCTCAGAATGGATGAACCTCTCCCAGCCCCCTCAGGGAACGCCCCCCCCCCCCCCGTCCATCTCCCCTATTCATCCCTCACCTTCAGAGGACATCAGCCCCTCCTTCTCCCCTCTCACCGAAGGAGAACACTTGCCCAGCTACACTGCCTAGAAGAGGACACAATAAATGTCTGCTCTGTTGAAGCAGAGAAAAGTTGACATGAAACCCCGTGATGTGTAGATTTAATCACTGCAGTCAAAAGATAAGTAACCAAAGCATAAAGAAAATGCAAATGCATTTAAAAGCTCGGTCTATTAAGCGCCCATAATAATTGGAAAGATATCAGTTAGACCTCTGATGACAGATAAAAGCAGAAAATGATTTCTAAATGGATCATTGTCCAGAAAATATTCCTCTGGCAATAATGACAAAGAATAAATTGCAACTCAATTCTACATTTCATCTGATATTTAGTCTCTCTTTTCCCAAGTGAACCAAATCTGACAATAACATTCACAACAGCATTCATATCATTCCAATTTGGCCCTACGAGTCCATGCTGCCCAAGTTACACCCCATTAACCTACCCACCCCCCCCCACCCCCACCCCCCAGGTATGTTTCGAATAGTGGGAGAAAACTGGAGCAACTGGGGAAAACCTAAGCAGAACGCACAAACTCCTTACAGACGGGTGGGATTCGAACCCATGTCCGGTTCCGATCGCTGGTGCTGCAAAGGTGTCATGCTAACCTCCCCGCCAACTGTGCCCCTGCCTTAAACCCTTTGACTTTTGAAATGGAGGCAACTATTTGAATTAATCTTAATACATTGAAGGACAACGGTTCAATTAAGGTGCCTATCGCTGACACTTTTCCCAAGGATTTGACGATAGATACAAGATGATATCAAAATCCATTCGTCTTAATGGCATGGTACATTTTCAACTTGCAAGTTGAGTCAGTGGTGAAGAAGGTGGCGCTCATTTCAAGAAGAATAGAATAGAATACAAGAGCAGGGATGTGATGTTGAGGCTTTGTAGGGCACTGGTAAGACCTCACTTGGAATATTATAAGTAGTTTTGGGTTCTTCATTTAAGAAAGAATGTGGGGTCATTGGAGAGGCTGACAAGGATAATTCAGGGAATGAAGGGGTTATCATATGAGGAGCATTTGACAGCTCTTGGCCTGTACTCATTGGAATTTAGGAGAATGAGGGGGCGGGATCTCATTGAAACAGTTTGAATGTTGAAAGGCGTGGGCAGAGTGGATATAGAAAGGTTGTTTCCCACGGTGGGAGAGTCTTGGTCAAGAGGGCACAACTTTAGGATTGAAGGGCATTTGCTTAGAACAGAGATGTGGAGGAATTTCTTTGGACTGAGGGAGGTGGGTGTGGATGTCAGGTCATTGGGTGTATTTAAGGCAGAGATTGATAGGTTCTTGTTTCGCCAGGGCATCAAAGGTTACGGGGAGAAGGCCGGGCAGTGGGGCTGAGTAGGGAAATGGATTAGCTCATGATTAAATGGCGGGGCAGACTCGATGGGCTGAATGGGCTATTTCTGTTCCGATGTCATATGGATTTATTTTCTGGTGCATCTTTTAGTCTCCAAGAGTGGGAAAGCATTAATTACCATAGATTGCTGGATCGGTTCACAATGAGGAGCTGGATGGGCTCAGCAGGCCAAGCAGCGTCCATGAGTAGAAATGGTTAGTCACATTTCCCGACCATTTCTCTCCACAGATGCTGCCTGACCCCAAGCCCCTTGGCTTCTCATTGCTCCAGCTGCAGTTTTTGTGTTTGCTTCTGTTCTCAATCAGTTTGATTCAAAAGATTTTGTGTTTAAAGTACTCAGTGCTGCTCCCTTGGTGGGAAGATTTGACCAAACATCAAATATCATCCCCCTTAAGTCATCACCTTTATTTATCATCCATATCATGCTCGCACAGTAAAGATAAGATAGCGTTTCTCCAGGGCCACAGAGCAGATTTACATAAATATGTTAGAATAGTTAAACATTAAAATATTAAGACGAATACAGTAAAAAGACCCCGGTTCACTATCCACAAATGTTCTGGGAATTCAGGAGCCTGACGGCATAGGGAAAAAGTAATTGTCCAATCTGGATGTTAGGGCCCAAGTGCTACGGTCCCTCATACCAGATGGCAGAAGGGAGAAAAGTTTATGTGAGGGGTGTGTGGGGCCCTTCACAATGTTTATCTCCTTTCGCCTGCATCGAGTGTTGTCGATGTCCGTCATGGTAGGAAGGGAGTCTCCAATGATCTTTTCTGCTGACCTCACTATCCTCTGCAGGGTCTTATGGTCCGAGATGGTACACCTTCCAAACCAGGCGGTGATGCATTTGCAAAGGATGCTCTTGATACATCCTCTGTAAAATGTGGTGAGGATGGAGGGTGGGAGATGGACTTTCCTCAGCCTTCACAGGAAGTCGAGGTGATGCTGAGCTTTCTTGGCTATGGAGCTGGTGTTAAGGGACCAGGTGAGATTTTCCGCTAAGTGCACTCTGAGGAACTTGATACTCTTGACGACCTCAACGGTGGAGCCGTCAATGGTCACCGGAGAGTGGTCCCCCCGGGCCCTCCTGAAGTTGACAACCATCTCTTTTGTTTAATTAATGGTTGTTGGCTCTGTACCAGTCCGTTAGCGACTGCACCACATCGCTGTACGCTCACTCCTTATTCTTATTGATCAGGCCCATCACGGTCGTGTCATCAGCGAATTTGAGTTGGTTCAAGCTGTGTTTAGCTGCAAAGTCATGGTTTAGCAGAGTGAACAACAGTGGACGAAGTACACAGCCCTAGGGGGGCCCCCGTACTCAGTGTGAAGGACTTGGAAGTGCTGTTACCAATCCAGACTGCCTGAGATCTCCCCGACAGGAAGTCGGAAATCCAATTGCAGAGGGAGGTGTTTAGACCCAGCAGGCCCGATGTGCTCATTTTATATCATTACAGTTCAATCTTTTTACATAATCTGGGGTTTTCAGAATTTGTCAGTCTGATAATGGAGCTGAATACTGGCTTGGTCGACAGGATTCGTGGGTTGCTAGTTGATCTAAATTTTATTAATTGCTTAATTATAGCAATCAAAAAAGCAGAGGATGCTAGAGAGCCAAAATTAAAACAAAGTTCTGGAAACACTCAACAGTTCAGGCAGCATCTGTGGAAAGAGACACAGTTAATGTTTTACATCCAGAGCCTTTCATCAGGGTTTTGGACTGAGAACATCAAGTGTTTCTCTTTCCACAAACCACCCTGATCTGCTGAGTGAAAGTCTGCAGACGTTGTGATTGTAGTACAAACGCACAGTAAATACTGGAGGAACTCAGTCTGGTTCGCCGCGTCCATAGGAAGTAAAGAATTAGGAGTCAGTAAGAATCAGTAAGAATAGGGAATGAGCGTACTGCGATGAGGTGCAGTCGCTAAAGGACTGGTGCAGAGCCAACAACCTGTATCTGGACGTTAATAAAACAAAAGAGATGGTTGTTGACTTCAGGAGGGCCTGAGGGGCACCATGCTCTGACGTTTCGGGCCTGAGCCCTTCTTCAAGGTAGAAGCAAAATGCAGACAGGCATCTGAATAAAGGCTGAAGACTGGCTGGGGGAGTCCAGACCAACAAAAGATGTTAATTGGATGTGTTGAAAGGAGACTAGAGAATTAATTGGGTCTGCGAAAGGAGACAGAGGGAAAAGGGAAGAGAGATAGAGCTGGGGAAAAGGCTACAGTGGGGTGGGGGGTGGATTTAATGGAAACCAGCAAAGTCTATGTTAATTCAATTCGGTTGGAGAGTGCCCAGATTATGTGGTGTTGTTCCTCCAATTTGTGGTTGGTCTCAGTCTGGCAGTGCATCAGACACATCAGCAATGGAATGGGGTGGGGGCGTGAAATGGGTGGCCACTGGGAGATCCAAGCTCTTCTGGCAAACAGAGTTGAGGCTTTGCATCAATTCCTATTCTTGTACAGGTAATTCTGGCGGCTGGTATTTCTGCTTCAATCTTTGGAAATTCCAAACCTCTTACTCAAGCAGTGTACAGGAAATGGTGTCATTGGGAAGATGGAAGACGCTCTTCATGAATTTCCCGATAATGCTATTCAAATAAATTAATATAGTTGGGAAAACTCCAATATATTATAAATCTCAGAATTGTACAAAATAATTCTAGGTTTTTGGATCAGTTAATATTTATTTTCCTCTAATTTATAAACCCATTCATTTAATTTCTTCTCCCAATTATCATTTATAAACCCAACTCTCAACTTTATTATAAAGATTTCCTAATATTTATCTCCAGCACAGTTTTTTGACAACGCTGTTCCAATATCATCTACAGCTGATGATGTGTTTTTCATTTATCTACTCGGAAAGAAAAAGATTCTTTCATTACCAAAAGTGCATATCCATCAAAATGTCAAATAAAAATGTGATGCATATTCGGGTTAGCAACCTCTCTAGTAGAATTAGATTTTTAGACATCTGCACTTTAAATCACAGATAAATGTTGCAAATAAATGTGGCGGCACACCACTAGGCAGGCGAACCGGGCCCGCTTGTAATCCATGCGGCGGGGCAGCCCGTCAAAATGACGCCGTCGGGGGTTTCCCCTTCTTCTCAGCACAGGGCTCAGAAGCCCGCGGTGGGGGAACCACGTGATGCCCGGGTGACGTCAGCGTCCCCCCAGCGCGGTTTTCAGCCAGGTACGGGCTGGGAGTATAAGTCCAGCCCAGCAGCCTGCAATAAATCAGTTCTGCTCACTGAGCTCAACCCATCTGGTTGTGTGTTCTTTCAGTATCAGTGTAGCTGCCGCTACAATAGCGTGTTTACAGATCACAGAATGACTCAATGAAGGTATTAGTTTGTTACTGATAGGATTAATTGCCTTTGCTAAAGTTATAAAGATAACATACAGATTTCATCTTTGTTTCTTGATGCCTTAATTATATTATGCAATGCAAATTTGGATACTATTGGGAGTCATGGTCTCTGAGGGGAAAATGGCAGCAAACCTCATGGCACTGTGACTGGATCTGCTGGAAAGTAGGGAAGCGCAAAATCTAGGTGAGCAAAGGTTGTAAGGGAGGCTTTCGTTAGGAGCTCTGTGACTGCAAGAGAGTAAGTGGGGTAGCGTGTAACTTCTCTGGTCTTGCAGAGACTGCGCAGGACTACTCTGTAGTGAAGAGAGTGGAGAGCACACAAGTTCCTTGGAGTTCACTAAACTAGTGACCTATCATGGATACTCAACATCTCCTTACTTGTCATGAAGGTGCAACAGCGACTGCACTTCCTGAGAAGGCTGAAGTGGGCAAGGCCACCACTATGTCAACCGTCCGCAGGACTCTATCGAGAGCGTCCTGGCCAGCTGCATCACAGTGCAGTATGGTGGCTGCAGAGAAATGGATTGGAGGTCAATCCACAGGACCTTAAGAGTGGATCACTGGTATCTCTTTCACCACCATTGACAGGATCTACCGGGATTGTTGTCTGAAGAGGGCAAGCAAAATCTTTGAGGACCCTTTCCACCCCACACATGGCATCTTTCAGCTGCTCCCATTGGGAAAGAAATACAGGAGAATCAGAGCCAGGCTGAGAAACAGCTGAACAACCAAAGGAGCAGCTCACACTAACCACCCGAGACTCTCATATTCATGAAACAATATTTATTTGTTTGCATATTTGCCCTGCAGGTGCATTGTTTGTCTGTATGCGTGTTGTGTCTGGTTGTGTGTCTGCGTGTTTTGCACCAAGGACTGGAGAATGCTGTTTTCTCAGGTTGTTCTTGCATAATCAGATGACATTCTGAAAGGGGAGGGTGAATGGCAGAGGGCCATAGTCTAGTAGTTCTCAACCTTTTTTTTACCACTCACATATCACCTTAAATAATCCCTTACTAACCACCGAGCACTGATGTCATAGGATGGCCTAGGTGCTCGGTGGTTAATAAGGGATTGTAGTGGGTTGGGCGCTAGTGCAGCGAAAGAACTGAGACAGCAGGCTGTAAACTCATTTAGCACAACTGATTTACCTGTCTCTCTCGTCCTGGAACCTATGACGTAAGCACGGATGCACCGGTAGAGAAGGACCCGCGACACCATCTTTGCCATGGCTGCCCCGCTGACCGCGCGTGACAAGCAGGGCCGGTTCATCATGTGGGCCACCACAGGACAATTTAAGATGGTAGATGAGTGAGGAAAAAAAAGGTTGAGAGCCACTGTCACAGTCCATATTGGTACCAAAATGGACCACGGCCCCTGCCATCTCACCCTTCCCTTTCAGATGAGGTCCTGCAAAGTGAATTTAGGGGGCTTGGTAGAAATGTTTACTGCAGAACCTCTCGGATTGTAATCCCAGGATTGTTCCCTGCGTCACAAGCTAGCAAGGAAAGAATAGTAAGATTGCACAATTAAATGCATGGCAATGTTGCTGATGCAGGAGAAAGGGATTCAGGTACATGGATCTCTTCCAGGGCACATGGGATAGAACACTACAGCACAGAACAGACCATTCAGCCCTCAATGTTGTGTTGATCCATATGTTCCTACCAAAATAAAGTCCTAAACCCTTCTTACTTTGTAACCCTCCATTTTACTTTCGTCTAAATGCTTGTCTAAGAGTCTCTTAAATGCCTCTAATGTTTCAGTCTCGACCACCATGCCTGGCAAGGCATTCCAGGCACCCACAATTCTCTGTGTAAAAAACTTACACCTGATGTCTCCCCTAAACTTCCCTCCATTCATTTTGTACATATGTCCTCTGGTGTTTGATATTCCTGCCCTGGGGAAAAAAGGCGCTGGCTGTCCACCTCATAATCTTATAGACCTCTATCAAATCACCTCTCATCCTTCTTTGAACCAAAGAGAAAAGTCCCAGCTCTGCTAACCTTGCCTCTTAAGGCTTATTTTCCAATCCAGGTAACATCCTGGTGAATCTCCTCTGTACCCTCTCCGTAACTTCCACATTGTAATGCGCATCGAAAGAACGAAAGACTTGTTGATCCAAACTAAGGCTTTTATTAACTAAAAGACTGGAACATATCATAAGTAGGTCGACCAGTCCAGAATGATCTGGTCTGGCTAGGAGCAATCCTTTAAGACCTGCCAGTAGGTGTGGCTACACTCTCAGTCAATCACAGTCATCCTACACTACCATCTGTACATTGGTGATAGAATCTGTACTATCACACACATCCTTCCTAGAGTTGTAACATGGCCTCTTGACCCTGAACTCAATCCCCTATTAATGAAACACAAAGTGCCATATGCCTTTTGAATGATCATATCAACAATCTGAACAAAAATCCAGGTTGGACCTGAATTGGAGGGGCACCAATGTCCTGGTGGAGAGATTTTCTCATGTTGAAGAGTTTTTAAAAAAAAACTAGTCTAGCAGTGGTGAGATCAACGTGAGGAAAACAGAGTAAAGCAAGAAATTCAGTTGACGAGGTAAGAAGGGGCAGGTGAAGAAATGAGGAAGGTCTGATAGAACGAAGTTTACTTACTTTAATGACAGGTAAGGCAGATGAACTCAGGCCATGGATCGGCTCATGGGAATGGAATGTTATAGCTATTACAGAAACATGATTGGGGTTGGACAGATATAGCAGCCCAATGCTCTGGTTACACTGAACAACATTTATTTTCAAAAGGTTTGCTACCTGAAATCAATTGGGGGTTATGATGAACACTGAGATAATTTCAGATCTATCACATAGGAAGTTGGAGAAACATTAATGAACTTTTACTTATTTTAGCATGTTTAATCGCTGACACATTCAACTAATCTAAAAAAGTTTTGCCATTGATTTTTGTTTGCACTCAGCATCTGATGCCTCTCATGTCAGTGTCCTACAATAGTCGGCCAGCATTGATGGATTCTGGTTGCCATGATAGCACTTTTTCATAGTTGCAATGTCCTGGTGAAACCTTTCACCGTGTTTGTCACTGACTGCACCCAGATCAGCAGGGAGTTCAAGTGCGAATGCAGAAAATAAATTTGAAGTTGACTTAAAATATGACAGGAAACCACAAAAATAGATTATATCTAAAAAACGGTATGTGAAACGATTTTTGTGATCAGCAACCCAAATCCATAAAGCACACCCAAAAGTATTCAGCAAGAAACATTTTTGTTGTCCAGTGTTATGGGTGCAACTGGAGAGACAGAGGTGAAGGGAAGAAGGGAAATGTGTGCTTTTGATCAGGCCTCACTGGATCAGGGCTGGCAACAAATCTGCCAGTGCAACTGTGTTGGCAGCAATAAAGTCAGTGAGTTATCGTGACAGAAGAAATTAATGTAGCATCATTCATGCAGCAGTGTCTAAATCTCTACCTTAAGACCTTTTTCAGTGGTGGTTTAAGCAGGGAGCTAAATACTCATCACAATCTCATCAAAGAATTTCAGGGTTGGTGTACAAAAGCACAGTGTTAATGACTGATACAGAAATAAAAACACAATGCTAGAGAAACTCAGCAGGTCAGTCAAGGTATGACAAAATGTAGGCAGGCGCCTGAACAAAATGGTGGGGGGGAGGGGCAAGGGGTGGAGCACAATCCCAAAGGCAGGAGGTGATAGATGGATTAGGGAGGGAGGGCATACGAGCAAACAGGGAGGGGGAATAGCTCTGTGAATGGAGAAGGAAGGGGTTGGAGAGCTGGAGGGATGAGGAAGAGAAGGAGAATGGGGAGTGGGCCAGCAGAAACCGGAGAAGTCGACGTTAACCCCATCCGGTTGGAGAGTGCCCAGATGTAAAATTAGGTGTCGCTCTGCCAATATATGGGTGGTCTTGGTTTGATGGTACGAGGCCACGGACAGACATGTGAGCAAGGGAGTGGGGTGCAGAATTAGAATGGCTGGCCACTGGGAGATCCCCGACACTGACTCGGGCAAAGTGAAGGTGCTCAACAAAGTGATCTCCCAGTCTGTATCCAGTCTCTCCGACGTGGAGAAGGCCACAACATGAGCACCAGATGCAGTAGATTAACAAGTGAAGTGTCGCTTAACTTGGAAGGACTGTTTGGGGTCCCAAATGATGGTGAGGGAGGAGATGTGGTCACAAGTGGAGCACCTCCTGTAGCCACAGGGGAAGGTCCCAAGGGGGAAATTAATGGGCAATATCCTGGCCACCATATGTCCCATCAGCTATGGATCCAGGACAGTTGAATCACTCCTACTATCTGCATGAGCAGACTGTACCTTTGCAATATTTTCTCACTCTAGAGCCATTCAGCCCATTGACTCTACTGGCCTTCTGGGCAATCACATTCCTCTACTTTTTGCCATGAAATCTATTCTTTCCCACAATCCCAGCACTTCAATGTCTTGCCACCTACCCTCACTGGGGTCATTTACAGGTGTCTTATAATAACTTATGTCATTAGGATGTGGGTGCAAACTGGGGAAAATCCCAAATGGCCCTAAGACATCATGCAAATGCCACGTGGCTCATTTGATTATTGAACTCCCCCATGTGCACCTTGTGTTCAGAGCTGCTTTCTTTGATGACCTTGTGATAGTACAGATCTATCACCAATGTATATAGTGTATATAGTTACAGTATCTAGACTGTGCTTACAGCGATTGGCTGAGAGCTAAGCCACGCCTATTGTCTGGGCCTTAAAGGGTTGGGTCCCTAGCCAGGTTGGATCATTCCAGACTGGTCGGCCACCTGTGAAGAACTCCTGTCTTTTGCTAATAAAAGCCTTGGTTTGGATCAACAAGTCTTTGATTCTTTCGACGAGCTCTACAGACAACTGGCCTGCTCTCTCAGGCAAACATAAAAGGATTCCGTGCACCACTGGGAGATCAGCGAATTCTCTCCGGAGTCCCAGAGTCAATAATTATACCACAACCAACATCATTGAAACCAAATTATCTGGTCATTAGATCTTATTGCTGCTTGTGAGATTTTGTTGTGCACAATTTGGCTACAATAGGGTTAACACTTCAACACTCTGAACATGCTTTGTGACTTCGTGCCTCAGTTCATTTCCGAGAATTTATCATCGGCATCTGAAGGATTTGGTTGATGGAAAATTACCACTTTGTTGGTATCTTGAACAGTGATTATATAAATCTTCAATTTACTCTTTTGTATTTTTGATCATAATTTACTATTTTCAAATGTTGGATTCAGATTTATTGTCAGAGTACATGCATGACCTCACATACAACCCTGAGATTCTTTTTTCCTGCAGGTGAGGCAGAATTACCACTTATTGGTAGTGCAAAAAAAAAAGCTGTAAACATGTATCAAACAGAGAACTGTAAACAGATGTAAACAAACTGTGCAATGCAGAGAGAATTTAAAAATCAATAAAAGGGTCTTTCAAAGAGTCCCTGATTTCTCATAGTTCCGGAGCATAGCTTTTCCCATGTTTCATTTTTTATCTTTATGTTTAGATCTTGTTCCCACTTTTGTTTGGGTTTACAGCTTATTTCATCGTTCTCTTTCTCTTGCAGTTTGATATACATATTTGTTATAAATCTTTTAATTATCTGTAATCACATATTCAAAACTGCTTCCTTCTGGTAACTATGAGAAATACAATAAACACGAGATTACGCATGATACAATATAATTGGTTACACAGGCTATACACCATGCCACAAAAGTTAAATAAATGGGACCCAACAAAATCAGATAGATGTTTTCGCTGTAAGTAGGAAACGGGAACAACAGTACATGCAATTTGGGCATGTGAGAAAGTGGAAAAGTTTTGGGAAGATCTAGATCAGGTATTAAACAAAATCACAAAAAATAACATAACAAAAAATCCAGAGATCTTTCTTCTAAGTAATATAAGAAGTAAAGAACTTGGCCTCGATTTGGATGGAGCACAAAAAGATTTATTATGATAGCCTTAGCTGTAGCAAAAAAATGTATTATGTCAAACTGGAAATCAGAAGATAGCCTAAGAAAACAGCAATGGTACATAGAAATGAATAAATGTATTCCATTGGAAAAAATAACATATGATTTAAGAAATAACATCACAGTATTCGAACAAATTTGGGAACAGTACATGGAACACAACAGAGAAGTCCTACCGCGGACCTTCACCCCCTAAAATGACAGAAGGAGAAGAAGACGAAATGAACTGACCCAGTGTATACAAGTAGATGACACAATTTTCTTGTTTATTTTCATTGTGTGATGACATTGCTTAATGGGTTTAATGTATCGTATATGTCGAATGTTGAGTGGGTGGGGAGGGGGGGTGGGGAGGGGGGTGGGAAGGAGGGAGGGAAGGTAGGGGGGAAAAGGGGAGAAAATGACACTGTGTATATTCAAGAGGGAAATATTTATGTGTATTTGGTCAATATGGTTCATAGTGCGAAAAATAAAATTCTTTTTTAAAAAATGAGTCCCTGATTGAGTTTGTCGTTGAGGAATCTGATTGTGGAGGGGGAGCAATTGTTCCTGATCATAGTGGAGTGAGTCTTGTGGCACTGATATTTCTTTCCTGATCGGTGCTGGGTGGTGGGGATCCCTGATGATTGCTGCTGCTCTTCGATGGCAATGTTCCCTGTAGATGTTCTCCACAGGATGCGACTGAAAGGAAAGACACAGAAAGGAGCAATTCAAAGGACATGCACTAGATTAATATCTCTCAGAAGTGCTGGAATGGAGAAGGCTGAGGAGAAGGAGGGGGTGAGGATAGTGGCGTCCCACGTATGATATTCGTCACAGTCAACGTTGAAAATCCCACCTCTTTACATACCACAATGACGGTATGCTGTATAAAATGGTGGACTGAAATCAAGATTTGCAGTTTTGGTCATTC
Organism: Narcine bancroftii; assembly: GCF_036971445.1. Lineage (NCBI taxonomy): Eukaryota > Metazoa > Chordata > Chondrichthyes > Torpediniformes > Narcinidae > Narcine > Narcine bancroftii. The sequence continues at coordinate 96,550,949 of NC_091470.1, read as the reverse complement.
AATCAATGCCGGGATATTGAAGACTCTTCAAAACAGTAAAATCCCATGAATTCTGTGTAAAAATCATAAATACCTCAAATGAATCTTTTTTGTCATAACTTTATTTACTCATTCAACAAATTTATTACATATGTATGATAAAAAAATTCTTTATATAAAAAAAGAAAAAAAAAAGAACCCCCCCCCTCCCCCTCTCAGCCAACTCTCTTTAGGAGAGCCAAAGAAAGAGAAAAGAAAACTGAAATATATTTACTAAAATCTAATCAAGTTCAATCTAATTGTAAATATTCTAAATATAAAGACCACTTATTAAAAAAAGAATAATTATCATGTAAAACATACATGATTTTTTCCATTACCAAACAAGTTTTCATCTCATTATGCCGTCTATTAATATCAATCACATTAGCATTTTTCCATGTACTTGCTATACACTTTTTTGCAACAGATAAAGCTAAATACACAAAAACAATCTGAAATTTATCTAATCCTAATCTTTCAAAGGATTCAACTGACCCAACAAAAATATTGTCAGATCCAGAGGTATTTTGATCTTATACAAATGTTCCAAAAACAATTGAATTGCTTTCCAAAAAGATTGTATATGTACACATAACCAAAGAGCATGAAAAAAAGTTCCAACTGAATTACCGCACCTAAAACAAGAATGATTCACTAAAACCATATTTTTAAAAACTTTTCAGGTGTTAAATACAATTGATGTAAAAAATTGTAATTAACCATTGCATAACGAAAATTTATCGATCTAGTAACACGATCATGACAGATATTTAACCAATCATTCTAAGAAAAAGTAAAGTTGATATCCCTTTCCCATTTAATCTTAGATCTATTCCATCCCTTTTGTTTCATACTTTCCTGTAATATTTGATACATCAATGAAATGTATCCCTTCTTTGGTGCAATCAAAAGAAAAGATTCAAATTTAGTCAATTTAGGTAAAATCATATCTCTACCAAAAATTTGTTTTACTAGAGATCGAACTTGATAATAAGCAAATAAAGAATTCTCATTAATTCCAAAATCTTCCCAAGGAGTCACGTGATGGAGTAGTGGCCGGTCGGGGAACTCTAGCCTCTCCAGAAAAGTTTAAAAAAAACACACAAAACACAAAGGCACAAACATAAAAATTAAAATAAAGTGAAAGTAAAGGTGGGAAGAAAATGGCAGCAAAGAAAGAAAAGTCGAAAGCAACGGGAAGAAGAGAAGAAGAAAGAATGTCGGAAGAAGAAGGTGAAGGCCTTACCTGTCCGAGGAGGTCCGCCGCGGAGAGAAAAGCCCGCTCCCTAAGGTCAGTTGAAGTCCCGAGCTCAGGACTACCAAAATGGCTCGCGGAGCCAAGTAAAAGTGCGCAACACATGACAAAAAAAACACTTACGGGAGGGGGGACCAGCTGAGGAGTCGATCTCCACAGCTGAGAATGACAGCCACAACACAACAACAAGAAGAGAACATAGAAAACAACGAGAACAAGAAAGAAGAGAGTAAAAAGAAAACAAGGAAACAACAGATGACCAACCCAGAGGAAGAAGAAGAAGAACATAGAGAAATGGAAGAAGAAGGGAAAGGCAAGACAATGGATATATTTCTTTTTAAAGAATATATGGAATCAGTAAAAGAATGGCAATTACAAGAATTTAGTGAAATAAAAAGAAGAATTAAAAGTACAGAAGAAAAAATGAATAGATTAGAGATGGTCATGTTGGATATAGGAAAAAGAGTGGACAAGGTGGAAGAACGCAAAACAGCTGTAGAAATGGAAGTAGAGGACTTAAAAAAGAAATTAGAAGAATCTAATAAAAAAGTTAAAGAGACACAAGAGCTGTTAGCTCAGAAGATCGATATAATGGAAAATTATAATAGAAGAAATAATATAAAGATAGTGGGCCTTAAGGAAGATGAAGAAGGCAAGAATATGAGAGAATTTATAAAAGATTGGATCCCCAGGGTCCTAGGAAGACCAGAATTACAGGAAGAAATGGAAATAGAAAGGGCACATAGAACATTAGCCGCGAAACCACAGCCACAACAAAAACCAAGATCCATTTTAGTAAAATTCTTAAGATATACAACAAGAGAAAATATATTGGAGAAAGCAATGAAGAAAATAAGAGAAGACAAAAAGCCACTGGAATACAAAGGTCAAAAAATTTTTCTCTATCCAGGCATAAGTTTTGAACTCCTGAAGAAGAGAAAGGAGTTTAATATTGCAAAAGCAATCCTATGGAAAAAAGGATATAAATTTATGCTAAAGTACCCAGAGGTACTTAAAATAGTTATTCCAGGACAGCAAAACAGACTATTCTCGGATCCGGAGGAAGCACGAAAATTTGCAGAACAACTACAAATCAGAGAGAGAGATGAAGACATGTAACGAGAGTAAAAATGACCACGAACTATATGTATGTGTGTATATGGGTATAATATGTGTGTATGTATATATGTGTGTACATGAGTGTATCCATATTTAAAGGGCATCTCAGGAAGGGGAGGGGATAGTGAGGTTAAAGAAATTTTAGATAGGAGAATAAGGGAAATGTTTGATGTTTTAGAAATGTTGTCTTATAAAGTGTTCAAAACAAGAAAGCAGAAATGGATAAGAAGGAAAGGTGATGATGAGGAAACGGAAAGGAAAGATAAACAATGTATGAAATGGCTACGTTGAACTATATGACTTTAAATATTAACGGAATACATAACCAAATCAAAAGGAAGAAACTGCTAAATTTACTGAAAAAAGAAAAAATTGATAGAGCATTTGTGCAAGAAACACACTTAACTGAAGTGGAGCACAAGAAATTAAAGAGAGATTGGATAGGACATGTAACAGCAGCGTCATATAATTCAAAAGCTAGAGGAGTAGCTATATTAATCAGTAAAAATGTACCAATTAAAATAGAAGAGGAAATAATAGATCCAGCAAGGAGATATGTAATGATAAAATGTCAGATATATTCGGAGTTTTGGAATTTACTCAATGTATATTCACCTAACGAAGAAGATCAAAAATTTATGCAAGATATTTTTTTGAAGATAGCAGACACACAAGGGAACATACTAATAGGAGGGGATTTCAACCTTAATTTGGATTCAAACATGGATAAAACTGGGAAAAAAATTAACAGAAAGAACAAAGTAACCAAATTTATAATTAAATCGATGCAAGAAATGCAACTTTGGGATATATGGAGGAAACAACACCCAAAGGAAAAGGAATATTCATATTATTCGGGTAGACATAAAACATACTCAAGAATAGACTATTCCTGTTATCAGCTCGTATGCAAGACAGAGTAAGAAAAACAGAATATAAAGCTAGAATATTATCAGACCACTCACCCCTGATATTGACAATAGAGTTAGAGGACATCCCTCCAAGAATGTATAGATGGAGATTAAACTCCATGCTACTTAAAAGGCAGGATTTTAGAGAATTCATTGAAAGACAAATTAAAATGTACTTTGAAATAAATACGGAATCAGTGAAAGATAAGTTTATACTATGGGACACAATGAAAGCGTTCATCAGAGGGCAAATAATAAGTTATGTAACCAAGATGAAGAAGGACTACAATCAGGAAACAGAGCAGTTGGAGAGGGAAATAGTAAATATAGAAAAAGAATTAGCAATGAAGGAAGACACAACTAAAAGAAGAGAATTGGCAGATAAAAAAATAAAATATGAAACACTACAAACATATAAGGTGGAGAAGAATATAATGAAGACAAAACAGAAATATTATGAACTAGGAGAAAAAACGCACAAAATTCTAGCGTGGCAGCTTAAGACAGAACAACCTAAGAGAATGGTATTGGCATCAAGGAAAAAAGACAAACAAATCACATATAATCCAACGGAGATTAATGAAAACTTCAGAGAATTCTACGAACAATTATACCAAACTGAAAACGAAGGGAAAGAAGACAAAATAGATGAATTTTTAACTAAAATTGAACTACCAAAATTACAAATAGAGGAACAAAATAAATTAACAGAACCATTTGAAATAGTAGAAATACAAGAGATAATAAAAAAACTACCAAATAATAAAACACCAGGAGAGGATGGATTCCCAATGGAATTCTATAAAACATTTAAAGATTTATTAATTCCTCCCCTCCTGGAAGTAATCAACCAGATTGATAAAACACAAAGCTTACCAGATTCATGCAAAACAGCAATAATTACAGTAATACCAAAGACAGGGAAAGATCCACTCGCACCAGCGTCATATAGACCAATATCTTTACTTAACACAGATTATAAGATAATAGCTAATCTATTAGCAAACAGATTAGCCGACTATGTACCAAAAATAGTAAATCTAGACCAAACTGGATTTATTAAAAAAAGACGAACAACAGACAATATTTGTAAATTTATTAACTTAATTCATGCAGTAGAAGGAAATAAAGCTCCAACAGTAGCAGTTGCTTTAGACGCAGAGAAGGCCTTTGACAGAGTAGAATGGAATTATTTATTCCAAATATTACAAAAATTCAGTTTACCAGAGAAATATATTAATTGGATTAAAACATTATATAAGGGGCCATTGGAGAAAGTGACAGTAAATGGATATATATCAAAGCAATTTAACTTAAGCAGATCAACAAGGCAGGGATGCCCACTATCACCCTTATTGTTCGCATTAGCTATAAAACCACTAGCAGAAATAATAAGAACAGAAAATAAAATAAAAGGGATAAAAATAAAAGACAAGGAATATAAAATCAGTTTATTTGCAGATAACGTTATAGTATACTTAACAGAACCAGAAATATCAATAAAAGAATTACATAAGAAATTGAAGGAATATGGAGAAGTGTCGGGATACAAGATTAACGCAAATAAAAGTGAAGCAATGCCAATGAATAATGCGGATTTCTCAAAATTTAAGAAAGAATCACCATTCAGATGGCAAATGCAAGCAATACGAAACCTAGGTATACAAATAAATAAAAACCTCGGCCATCTAAACTCAATTATTATCCACTAATGAAAAAATTACAAGACGACTTAGAGCATTGGAAAGATTTACCACTAACACTAATAGGAAGGATAAACTGTATTAAAATGAACATTTTCCCAAGGATACAATACCTATTTCAGGCACTGCCAATACACTTGACGGAGAAATTCTTCAAGGAGTTAAAGAAAATAATAAGGAACTTTTTATGGTAAGGGGGGAAACTGAGGATAGCACTAGATAAGTTAACAGAATGGTATAAACAAGGAGGCTTACAACTGCCAAACTTTAAAAATTATTATAGAGCCGCACAATTAAGATACCTATCAGATTTTTATCAAACAAGGGAAAAGCCAGATTGGACTAGATTAGAACTAGATAAAATAGGGGAGAAGATACCTGAACATATATTATATAAATGGGATGAAAAATTGGTACAACGTAGGAATTCTCCAGTATTACATCATCTGCTCAATATTTGGAAGAAGATTCATGTAGAAAGGAATAAAACAAATTACCAATTACCAAAACTAATACTGACGCAAAATCAGCTAATCCCTTTTACAATTGATAACCTTTCCTTTAGAGAATGGAAGAAAAAAGGGATCAAAAGAATAGAAAATTGCTTTTCAGGAAATAAATTATTATCCTTTGAACAAATGAAGGATAAATATAATATAACTCACGATACAGTGTTGGCATACTACCATCTGAAATCCTACTTGAAGGACAAATTGGGAAGCAGTCTGAGGTTACCAGAGGGAAGTAATTTTGAACATGTGATTACAGACACAATGATAATCAAAAAATTTATAACAAATATGTATATTAAACTGCAAGAAAAGGAGAATGAGGAAACAAATGGTAAAACTAAACAAAAATGGGAACAAGATTTAAACATAAAAGATAAAGATAAAGAAGGAAACATGGGAGAAGTTATGCTCTGGAACTATGAGAAATACAATAAACACGAGGTTACGTATGATGCAATATAACTGGATAGACAGGCTATACATTACACCTCAAAAGTTAAATAAATGGGACCCAACAGTATCTGACAGATGTTTTCGCTGTAAAAAGGAAATGGGAACTCACATGCATTCTGGACATGTGAGAAAGTGGAAAAATTTTGGGAAGATCTAAACCAGATATTAAATAAAATCACAGAAAGCAATATACCAAAAAACCCAGAGATCTTCCTCCTAAGTAACATAAAAAACAAAGAATTTGGACTTGATTTGGATGATGCACAAAAAAGGTTTGTTAGGATAGCCCTAGCTGTAGCAAAAAAATGTATTATTTCAGCCTGGAAATTAGAAGATAACTTGAGAATACAACAATGGTATATAGAAATGAATAAATGTATTCCATTAGAAAAAATAACATATAATTTAAGAAATAATATTACAATATTTGAACAAATATGGGAGCCATACATGAAACACAATAGAGAAAACCTACCGAGGACATCTACCACCTAAAATGACAGAAGGAGAAGGAAATGAAAAGAATTGACTCAGTGGAATTTCTTGTTTATTTTTATTGAGTGACAACATTGTTTGACGGGTTTAATGTATCTTAGATTCTGTACTTTAAATGAATGGGAGGGGAGGTAGGGAGGGTGGGATGGGAAGAGGGACGGAGGGGGGGGGAGAAAACGACACTGTATATATTTGAAAAAAAATGTATGTATCTTGATCAATGTGGTTTATAGTGTGAAAAATAAAAAAATTTTTAAAAAATTCCAAAATCTTCCCTCATTTGATTAAATGATAAAAATTGATCCTTTTTAAAACAGTCCCCCAAGTTTAACATTTTTTGGATATTTATCTAATAAAGGTTCCAAAACACAGTTAAAATCTCCTCCAACCAGAACATTTTCATTAGCTTGTCCCAGAAGCAGAAATCCATCCGAAATAAATACTTCATCATCCACATTCGGTGCATAAATATTAAGTAAAGTCCAAAATTCATTAAAGATCTTACAATTCAACTTAAGAATACGTCCTGCATTCATTTCCATTGATTGTAATTCAAAAGATAAATTTTTATGTATCAAAATTGCTACTCCCTTAGCTTTGGAATTAAATGAAGAAGAAAAAACATGTCCAACCCAATCCCTCTTCAATTTCATACTTTCTTTTTCATTCAAATGTGTCTTCTGTAAAAAAACAATATCAATCTTCATCTTTTTAATGTAAGCCAAAACTCGCTTATGCTTGATCGGATTATTTAATCCCTAAACATTAAAGGTAGCAAATTTCAAATTCGACATATCTAATACAATTGCTAGATACCAAAAATAGTCACAAAATTAATAATAACAAAGAAAAAAAAGATTTTTAAAAATATATATAAAACCCTCAAATTAAAATATATAGGCCCTCCAAATAAAAATAATATTCGTTAATAAGAGAGAAAAAAAACAAAAAAAAAAACTACCAAAAGGTAGTAAGTCCCTAAAAAAACTAGTTGTGGGTTACCCACTAGTGGCTGATGACTAACAAAGAAGTTAGTGCAATCCCCTCCTCCCCAGCCAGCCAGTCAGAAATATTAAAATATTACAAAAAAAAAACAGCCTTGAGATTCCGGTCCTGATAGTGAACTCATTTCAAGAGTAGATGAACTCTTTCCTTTTCTGCCATTTTGTCCATTTCCAAGTCTGTCAAATTTTCTTTTAGAACATAATGGTGGACTCTTTCTTTGTCCTCTGACATTCGGTAATGAATTAGCAAAAACCATTGCCGCATGCTCACTCTCAAAGAATTGAAACTGATAATTTCCATAAAACACTTTCAACACAGCAGGATAACGAAAAGCAAATTTGTAACCTTTATGCCATAAAACATCTTTAACTGGATTAAATTCATGTCGGTGTCTGATGATATCTTGACTCAAATCAGGGTAGAAGAAAACTCTATTCTGAACATTCATTGGAGCTTGCCTTTGTCTTGCATTTTGAATTGCAAGTCGAAGAATTCTCTCTCTATCCAAACAATTCAAACAACGAACTATCACAGCTCTTGGCGTCTGACCAGATAAAGTTGGTCTTATTAAAGCTCTATGTGCTCTTTCCAATACCAGTCCGTTAGGAAAGGACTCTTCCTCCAATATCTGGGCAATCCAATTTTTTAAAAAATTGATGGGATCTTGACCTTCTATACCTTCTGGCAAACCCACAATTTTCACATTATTTCTTCTGCTTTGATTTTCCAAATAGTCCATTTTTTTAATTAACTCTTTTTACCGGGCTCCTAAATCTTTAACTGAATTTTCCACCTTTGCTATTGTTTCTGTATCGGGTTGTTCCTGTTGTTTACATTCAGAAAAAGAAGCTTCAAATTTTTTGAAGTTTTCCCAGTTTTCTTTAACTTCTGCCTTAACCACATTTAAGTCTGAAATTATATCAGTATTCATTTGAACCACCTGGTTTGACCAGTAATAACATCCAAATAGAAAGCAATACCTTCAAACATCATGTCAATAGGCTGGAGTGCAGTTTGAATTACAGGATCCAGTTTCATAATTTGTAACTCACTTTCTTCCAGCTCTTTTTCCATTTCCTCCTGTACAGCAGTAGAGTAAATTAAGTCTTCTTGTTGCTCTTCAAAAGGTAGCATTCTAGTCATTTTGCTGCAAGTTTGGACACCCAATGACGACCCCCCGACTTCCTCAGGGGGTCATCGCTGCTGTCCCCCCGCAGACCATTTTTTAATGAAATTAATTAACAGCGCCACCCAAGCACATAGTCGCTGCAGACTGTGTGTCTACCGTCAGAATCTTCTTCCAATGGGAGAGTTCTTTGTAGCAAGCCTCCAGGCTCGTGCTCGACATCTCGGGTGCGTGCTCCTTCTTCCGCAGAACGGGTCGAACCAGCGCCATCTTGAGACTGGTAAGTAACTGTTACCTTTGCTTTTGTCCCCACCGGCGATCGTTGAAGCTTGGGGATTGCTGAAAACCAGATCCGAGGCTGTTCCAAGTTATTTAGGCCCCAATTCTTCTGCACTTCAAAACTGTATTTTCTTTTGTAACTGAGACTTCGTTTTTTTTTTACATTAGCAGCTATAATGGCTCACCAAAATATCAAACAAAAAATTTAAGTTTTAAAATTAAAAATAAAGGGTTAAAATTCTGACCAGAGAGGGCAGGGATTACACGTCTAATCTCTATGCTATCTTGCCACGCCCCCCCCCCCCCCCCCCCTCAAATGGATCTTGATCAACTGTGAAATTCAGGAATTTGAGGCACTGGAGGCTACCTCAGTAAATATTATTTAAGACAAGGTTGGACAGATTTGTGAATAGTTGGGGAATTAAGGGATATGGGGAAAAGGCAGGTCGGTCGAGATGAGTCGACCATTAGATCAGCCATGATCTCATTGAATAGGAGAGCAGGCTCGACGGGCCGGATGGCCGACTCCTGCTTATGTTCTAATTGGGGAAGTAGGTCAAGGAATGGCAAATGGAATTTAACTCAAATAAGTGTGAGGTGATGCAGTGAACAGTGTTGGGGAACAGAGAGACCTGGCACCAAAGGTACATTATTTAATTCCCTGAAAGTGGCATCACAGGTAGACACGGTTGGGCACACTTGCACTGAGTTCAGGGGCTGAGATAGTGTTGCTGAGATAGTTGTTACAAGCCCAAAAGACCCCAAAACCCAGCAGCAATAGATATTCACCACGACAAATGGTTACTTAAACAAAAGTTGTTTTTAATTATCTTTAAGCATGAAAACAGATTCAAACTTTAAATTATCACTATTAACTTAACTACCTCTTAACCCCCTTCTAATTCTAAGTGCACATGTATGTAATGTGTGTGTAAATTTAAGAAAAGTTATTTGGTTTACAGTTCTATCTCACTTCTCATTCTTCCAAGTTGCAGGTAATTCTTATATTGTGCACAGAATTTAACATGTATAAAGTTCACCAGGCTTTGGTGCTCAAAAGGTAAATATTTACCACTTAGGAAGGTTCTTGTAGGTTTGCAGAGAGAGAGAGATGTGTTGTTCCAGGATTTCCACAACTAAGGTACCACCATTAATCACCTCAATATCTTACTGATAGAACCCATCAGGGTTCTCCAGATGATAACCTCTTTCTTTCAGGCTACACAGAGTTCCTTTCTGTTCCCCTTATTCCAAGAGAAACATTAGACAGATAGCACTTCCAGCTTCTGTTTCAGTTCCAACAAGCTTCTCCTGATTGTTTCAGCTGTGTGTCTCTCTCTCCATCTGAGATTCCAACTCCCAGCCACATGTCCCCCCCACCCCCCTCTCTCTCTCTCTCTTGCACTTGCAAATCCCTCTCCTTCTCCAATAGGAGTTAGTCTTCTTGGTCAATCTGTTGTTTTTAGGTAAACAAGAACCCAGGAGTGACCTTTCTGTGCACTCTGTCAAAACTCTTGCAAAGAGCTATCAATAGTCAGAGTGTCTCCTGCTTGTTGCTTTAAAGACAACACTCCATTAATTCATGATGTCATTTCAATTAGCACCTCCTTGTGAAATGTACATAGCATTCTCCATAGTTTCTGTAAAGTCACTGAATATGACTTCTTCAGTATTTCAAATAAGATCTGTTTTAAAGTTTGTGTTGGTATGTAACCTACTCTAATTTTACCAATTTATCTTCCAAAAACATTCCCATATATTCCATCACATAGTAAAAACATAGAAATTCTGGAGGAACTCAGTAGGTCTAAAAATCAGAATCAGGTTTATTTTTATGAACATGTCACAAAATATTTTGTTTTGTGGCAGCAGGGATTGTGCAAAATTGCTATAAATTACATTTGTATAAATACCCTACTTTCAAATATATATATATTAATGTAAAAGGAGAGAAAGTGAGGTAGTTTCTATAGTTAATTGTCCATTCAGAAATCTGATGGCGGAGGGAATGAAGCTGTTTTTGTACTGTTGGGTGTTCACCTTCAGGCTCCTGGACCTCCTTCTTGATAGGACCAGTGGGAATAGGGCATGGCCTGGGTGCTGAGGGTGCTTGAGGATAGAAGCTGCTTTCTTGAGACACCAACTATTATAGATGGAGTGAAGACTGATGCCCTTGATGTCACTGGCTGAGTTCACAACTGTCCTGTGCACTGGCTCCTCCATACCAGTGATACAAGCAGTCAGAATGCTCTCCATAGTATACCTGTAGAAATTAGCAAGGCTTTCGCGAATTCAAAATCTCCTACCTTCTGGCGAGCCTTCTTCATGATTGTATCGACATGATGGCCCCAGGAGAGATATTCAGAGATGTTGACGCCCAGTGATTCGAGCATCCATAGGAGTTAATGATATGAAATATCATTATATATCATATCATTATGTATCATTTGGGCCTGAGCCCTTCCCAAAGATAACAACATTGGAAGTATTGTGTGCAATTCTGTTTGCCCAGACATAGGAAAGAGGCCATGATGCTGGAAAGGGTGGTGGGGGACATGGGAGAGACTGGGACCTCTCCCTGGAGTAAGGGTTGAGGGGTGACCCTGAAGTTTGGGCCAAATCTCCAAGACCTGGGACTCAACACCCCACTGTGTAATTGGAACCTAGGTTTCCTCATTTCCAGACCACAATCGGTGAGGATTGGTAGGCACATCTCCTCCACAATCTCCATCAGTACTGGAGCACCAGAGGGCTTAATTCTCAGCCTCCTACTCTACTCACCCTACACCTATGACTGCGTGGCTTGGTACGACAGTAACACCATCTACAAATTTATTGATGAGACCATGGTAGTGGGTTGTATAAAAAGTTGCAATGAGTCAGCGTACAGGAGGGAGATTGAAAACTTGGCTGAATGGTACATCATCAACAATACTCAATCTCACCAAAACCATGCAGCTGATTGGTGACTTCAGGAGGAAGTCAGAGGAATGTGACCCAGTCCTCATCTAAGGCTCAAGAATTTTAAATTCCTTGGTATTGACATCTTTGAGGTTCTGTTCTGGAGCCTCCATGTTGATCCAATCACAAAGAAGGCTCGTCAGCTTTGTGAGGAGATTCTGTATGTCACTGGACACTCTCGTAAACTTCTACAGGTGGACCGTGGAAAGCATTCTGGCTGGGTGCATCACTGGATGGAGGCGCCAACACTCAGGACAAGAATAAACTCCAGAGGGTTGTTAACTCGGCCGGCAACATCACAGGAACCAGACTTCACTCCATCGAGGACATCGACATGGAGCGGTGTCTTAAAAAAGCAGCCTCTATCCTCAAAGACCCCACCATCCAGGCCAGGCTCTCTTCACTCTGCTACCATCGGGGAAAAGATACAGGAGCCTAAACGGCAACAATCAATGGCACAAGGACAGCTTCTTCTCTGCTGTCATCTGATTCCTGAATAATCAATGAGCCAAAGACACTGCCTTACTTTTCGTGCACTGTTATTTAAATTTTTTAATATAGTAATGGTGTAAGATGGTTATAATATGAATGCCTGCACTGTGACGCTGCCACAAAACATAGAATTTCATGACTTGTTCATGACAATAAATCCTGATTCTAATTTTGCAGCAGTGTGGTATGACATTGGAGACCCTGGCAACTTCCGACAGAAATTTATGCTGACCAGCTGACCACGGTCTGGTATGGGGACACCAATACTCCTGAGCGTAAATCCCTGCAAAAGGTAGTTGACGCGGCCTAGGACATCACAGGCAAAACCATCCCCACCATCGAGAACATCTATAGGGAACGCGGCCATCAGAGAGCAGCAGCAATCATCAAGGACCCCCACCACTCAGCACACACTCTGCTCTCACTGCTGCCATCAGGAAAGAGGTGTAGGTGCCACAAGTCTTGGACCACCAGGTTCAGTAACAGGTGCTACCCCTCCACCATCAGACTCCTCAACACAAACTCAATCAGGCACTCATTTAAAGACTCTTGCTTTGGCACAGGGTCAGCGCCTTGGTGGAGTGAGGAGCTGAACCCCCCCAATACAATCATGACCATGTCAATAATGATGCTTGACGCCATAAAACTAATGCTCTCGTCACCTACATCGGAGGGGCGGATGATGTTAACAGCATTCCACACCCCACCTCCCACTGAGTGAGTTTATGAGCGTTGCCTTGTGTCCCCATCCCCCAACATGCTAATGACCCCCCTCTAACTGGCGTCGACACTGCATTGGCCCTTTATTGTTTTCTTTCCCTCTCTGTATTGCACAGTCAGTTTGTTTAAATTTATTCATTTATAAACTGTGTACAGTTTATCTTTTTGCATGACCAATAAGTGGTCATTCTGCCACACCCACAGGAAGAAGAATCTCAGGTTTGTGTGTAGTCGGACAATAAATCTGAAATTTTAAAATTTAGACGTTCAGCATGGTAACAGGCCCCTACGAGCCCGCTCCGCCCAACTTACATCCCATTAACCTACAGGGTGGGCAATAACTGGAGCCCCTTTAGGAGAAACCCACACAGACATGGGAAGAGTCCAGAGGACCCCAAAACACAGCAGCAATAGATATGCACCATGACAAAGGGTTACTTAAACAAAAGTTGCTTTTAATTATCTTTGAACATGAAAATAGAATCAAACTTTAACTTATCTCCTTTGACTTATTTAACCTACTTAATCCTTCTAATGCTAAGCGCACGTGTGTGTAATGTGAGTGTAAGTTCATCAAAGTTCTTTGGTTCACAGTCCATTCTCACTGTTTGTAGGCAATTCTTGTACTGTGCACAGAAGTTAACATTAATAAAATTCACCATGCTTTGGTGCTTAACAGGTAAATGGTTACCACTCAGAAGGGTTCTTGTTGGTTTTCAGAAAGAGTTTTTCTTGTTTCAGGTCACCACAGAGTTTCTTTCTGTTTCTCCTATTCCAAGGGAAACACCGGACAGAGAGTCCTCTCCTTTGACCAGGCCCACTTCCAAAGCTTGCCACCTTGTCCCTCTGGAACCGATGTCTGTGTCTCTCTCCTCTCTCTCTCTCAGTAGCCACTTTAAGATGCTTGGACGCAGATAATGCGCTGGCAGATGCGGCTGGGGGAGTGCAGCTGGGACATTTATGTGGCCGCGGAGAAGACGCCTTTCTATCACCTGAACGTGCCGGCTGAAGGAGAGCCACGTCCGTGCGAACGCGGCTCCTGTGCACTGTGGCCATAGTCACGGCTTGTTTATGGAGCATCTTGTAGAAGCACTCCCTGAAAATAATGGAAAAGAAATACTTTAATTGTCGTCCACAAAACAATTGTTGGTTTGTTTTCATTAGCATAATATCTCTGCACATTGTTCCCTATTGATGTATCCTTTGCTCTTTATCAATGATAACTTATGACAGAATTTCTGCGGGTTTCCGTTTATCAGGTTTAAGGACGCAAAGGTTGAGAGATGCTCATGTAGAACTTTCTCCAGAATGCAAAAATCAATATGAAAGATTAACTGCAACTAACAAGCCTTCCACATTCTCTATAAACTGACACCAAATTGTGGCTGGACGGGATGTCAGGGGCCCGAAGTCCTGCGCCGGCCGCCCCAGCCCCATAGTCCTGTGCCAGGAGACTGTCACCAGCGGGGAGGGTAGGTGTCGGCAGTGGGGAGGGTAGCTGTCGCCAGCAGGGAGGGTGGCTGTCAGCGGATCTCCAGCTGACTGTCAACAGCCTTCTTGCTGCTAGGCTTTGCCTACTCCCTCCTCTCTGAGAGCAAAGCCTGTTTTTTTTTCTGCTCTCTGCCTGCAAAGATCACGTGACCTTCCAGACAGAAGGTTTTTTTTTCCAGACAAAGCTGCTACTGCCTGTTGTTAGATCTGTTGCCTTTTGAAAATAACAGTCCATCATGAGTGGGAGCCCCCTTGCAAATACTCCTGGAAAAATTCTGTGTTTTAAAGTGTTTGTGTGTGACCTGCTCTAACAAACCTTTCCCCGTTTATCTCCCAAACATTTCTATATACTCTGTCACACCTCCCTCTAACTGGCGCCAACACTGCATTGGCCCTTTATTGTTTTCCTTCCCTCTCTGCATTGCACAGTCAGTTTGTTTACATTTATTTGCTCACGCTGTGTACAGTTTATCTTTTTTGCACGGCCAATAAGTGGTGATTCTGCCGCGCCCGCAGAAGGAAGACGCTCAGGGTTGTGCGTAGTCAGACAATAGATCAAAAATTTTTAAACGTCGACGTTTGGCACGATAACGCGAACCCGCGCCGCCCCACCTCACACCCCATTAACCTACACCCCCCCCCAGTACGTTTTGGTGGGCGGTAACTGGAGCCCCCTCCCCGGGAGAAACCGACGCAGACGCGGGGAGAGCGTGCAAACTCCTTACAGACAGCGCGGGATTCGAACCCCGTGGCGTCAAGCTCTACACCAAACGTGCCATTAATGACACAGTACCAGAGGGGTGGTGAAGGGGGGGGGGGGTGATGAGAGGACAAAGGCAACGGTGAGAAGACTGACATCGATCAGGGGCGGGACAGGCTGCTGGAACCTCTCCCTCAGGCAACGCCCCCCCAGAGGACGGGCTGAATGGCCTGCGCTGCACCGAGCCCTCGCCGGAAACTCCTTTGAACTCACCGGAAGCTCCTTTGAACTCACCGGCCGCACGCCGTCATCGCGGGCCGTCGCCGCCGGTCGCTAGGCAACCGAGCGCTCGACCCACCCACCTCTCTCGGGGCGCCCGCGCGCATGCGCATGGGGTTGGGGGGGTGGGGGAAAGGAAGAGCCGGCAGTGAAAGGGGAAGATGGCGGCGGCGCGGGCGGCAGCGGTGTTGGGCGTGCTCGGAGGGAGGCGGGGCCTCGGCCTGGTGGCAACTCGAGCTCCCGGCTCCGCTTCGGCCGCAGGCCGCGTCCTCAACCGGGGTTTCGCCTCCGGGGGTAAGTACGGAGGCGGGGGCAGCTCAAGGGAATGGGAGGAGGGGGGTTAGGCCTCGGCCTGAAGGTCACCGGACGGAAGCAGGAGCAGGACCGCGTCGGGGAAACAGAAAGGGTGGAGAGGAGGGAGTGAGGGAGGGGGTGGAGGGATATAGTGAGGGAGGATGGGTAGGAGGGGGAGGGTGGAAGAGGGGTGGAGGGAGGGTAGGTAGGGGTGGAGAGGGGGGAAGGAGGGTGGGGAGAGGGGGTAGGGAGGGGTGGGAGGGAGGGAGAGGAGGGGGGAGGGAGAGAGGGAGAGGAGGGAGGGAGAGGGGGAGGGAGGTGGAAGGGTTTAGGGGGGAGGGAGGGTGGGTAGAGGAGAGGAAGGCCATGGGGTTGGGGGAGCCCATATGGGAAGAAGAGCAGGTGGGCAGGGGGAGGTGCAGTGGGGTGGTGTGTGTTGGCAGAGGTTAATAGGGGAGAGGGGAGGCTAGGAGGGGAGGGGGTTGAGAGGTAAAAGGGAACTGTGTGGCAGGAAGTTGGGTCAGGCGGGGAGCACTCATGGGGTGGAAGGAGATGTGGATGAAGGGAGCTGTTGGGCTGGGTGAAGGGGCACCAGAGGCCATTTTGAAGGGTGAGGGTTGGGGAATCTGGAACACACCCAGTAGGAGCAGAAGTGATTTTTATATTTTTCTCTCCCTCCAAGTGCATGCAATTTATTTCTTTCTTCTTTATTAATTTTGTAATCATTCTATTCAGCCTTCTGACTTGCAATTTGTTCTGTATATTCGCGTGTTGATTCAATGGACTGAGGCTCGCTCTTGTCTGATGCAATCATTACTTTGAAATTATCAGTTTATCCTGTCATTGTACTCTGCACCATCAACACTAAATTGTCATTGATGGTTTTGGATATTGTCTTGAGGAACGTGCAGTAATGACCTAGGGCTTAAATGATGGATGTCCTTCAACTACAACCATTTCCCATGATTATTATTGGGATAGATTTATTGTTGGGTTCCTTCATGCCACACTCTGATGCCAAGGACAGTCACTTCCACATCCCCTCTGGAATTTGGTCCTTAGTTACATCTTTGGTCAGTGGCTGTGATAAGGTCTGGAGTCAAACGTTTCCTGTTAAAGACACCTGGACATTAGTGAGCAGGTTATTGTTTAATAAGTACTTCTTGGTGGCACTGCTAACAATATTTGCATCATTTTGCTGCTGATTGTGGGTTAGTCCAGTTAGACAACAATAAAAAGTCGCCAGTGGACTCAGCAGGTCACCTCTGGGGAGGACTGGTTAATATTTCGGGTCAGGAGCCTCAATAAAGGGTCCCAGAGCTCAAGCATTAGTGCATTGATGGATGGTGTGTTCCTCCAACTTTTTTTTAAACTGCAGATTCTGGTATCCACATTTTGTGTGTTTCTACTTAGTTTCTTTTTCTTTGGACAGAATTAACCGGGGCAAAGTTGCACGGTAAGAGATGTCAATGCTGTAACTATGACATCGAGTTGACCAGATTTCAGTTAATGAATGTAGATCTGCCATTGCACCCGGGTCATTCTCAGCCATTTCTTTCCATCAGGTAGAAATTGATGTGGATGGTTTACTGTGGAACTAAGGGTCTGCTTGGTGGAGATAGGTGTAGGATGATCAGTGTGAGAGTTCATGTCTACTTGTTCCTTAATGCTTTGTAAAAGAATGCAGAGGGTTGAAAATATTCAGTGAATGGCCCCATGACTTGGGCAACCTGAGCCATGCCAGTAAATTTCCATCAGCCTGGAGTTTCCCCAGATCAGGTGATGCAAGTACACTACCTGATAAAGGGAATCACAACAATACGCTTTGCAGATGAATAGTGTGTAGCTTCATGCTGATAGGGTCATGCTGGTCACATGGAGGAAATTGTTTTTTTTTGTTGGTCGTCAGATTGTGGCGGGATATACAAACCAATGTAATTGTATGTTGGGGGTGAGTGACCTCCCACCAAGCTTGTATATAATAGAGTACCAAGAAACTAAAGTGCCCAAATCCTCTGTTCCTCACTGTACACTTGAAGAGTAGCACCAATCTGGACGAAGGGGGTCAAAAAGCGACCATCCACGCCACTCAGCACTCCTGGCCAAGCATGGTTGGAAAGACTTCGACCTGTCCTTGCTCCTTCCGTGTTGAACTGCCTGCTCTTGAAGATGAGAGAGTTCTTCAGAACCACTGCCACTTCTGTTGGCTGTAAAATTGGCCCCATCAGCCGTGGCTGGGTTGTGGTAAGACTGCAGAGCTTTGATCTAATCTGTTGGTTTTTGGATCACTTTGCTCTGTCTGTTGCATGCTGCTTTTGGGTTTAGTATGCATGTTGAACTGTGAACCTTTGCCAGGGCATCTCACTTTTTAGAATCCTGGTCCACCCATGGTCAGTAGTAATGTGAGAGCAAGGGATATGCTGGGCTGCGAGGCTAGTGATCCTGCTGTTGTTGATCCACAGTATTTGTGGGGGCTGTCACAGACTCCGAGAGTGACGTTGGGGCCTGTCTCCACAGGACTGTAGGAGTCTGTAAGCTACTTCTGCAGCAGATGGGAGGTCAAGTAGACTGCCCACTGCATTTTAAAGGCCCAGACTGGCAACTTGTCCTTATATTTGTCACATCTAGTGCAGGAAGAAGGGTACTTCTGTGAGCAGACTAACAGGTTATCTTTAACATTCATACATCTGTGTAAAGAGCACAATTTACAGATCGCACGAGAACAATGTTGTGGGGTTCATTCAGAAGCTGTGGGAGTGCAAGTGCTTTTAAGCCTATGGGTGTACGCTTTCATTCTCCTGAGCCTATTAGGAGAAGAGTGTGTATCTGGGGTGCGATGGGACCTTCAGTATGTTAGCTGCCTTTCCTAGGCAAAGGGAGATTTAGATAGAGCCCATGGAGGATAGGGAACTTTGTGTTATTCTCTGACCTGCACTCAGTCTTTGTAGTTTTTTTTCTGATCTTGGGTATAGGAACTCCAGTACTGCACTGATGCATCCTGCAAGTCTGCTTTAGATGGTGCACCTGTAGACATTGTTCGTTTGACACCCTTGGTGTACCTGAGCCGCACTTGGTGATGAGAGTTGAAGTCTCTCACACAGAATACACCTTTTCATTGTGTCGTCATTATTTCCCCCCCCCCCACAGCGCTTCAAAGTGTTGCTCAACATTATGTATGAGGGAGGATGACAAGTTGGTCCAGGTTTCATCTAAAGGCACAGGACTTCTTTGGGTACAAATTTGTGCAGAGGTCTCCCTGGGCCCCTCTGTACCTGCAGTGTGGAAAGTTCAGAGTGAGTCCCGTTGTGTGGGTCAGGAATTCCCTGAAGGATATTAGTGAACCATTTGGGGTTGATGGGTTCCTGGTCATGATGGCTCCCAATGTTTCAATTAACAAAATGTTGTGGCTGTTATAATGCATATTGAACTTCTCTGGATTGCTAATATGTTAACCACAGATGCTCTAACTCTCGTGCTGTGGCTGTTTGCTTTACATGGACTGAAATATTCTGTCAAACTTGCCTAGCCTGTAACTTAACATTGGTGCCATCAGATGGAGCAGTGTGGCATGCCCGTTTCGACAACTGACACTGGTGAAGCAGCTGTTTGTCTGCACATTTGGCTCCTCTTTTGAATAGAATGTGAAGGCAAGTCCTTCAAAACTGAGATTATGGGGTGTCCCTGAGCCGACATGAAGAGAGCCCAGCAGAGTGAAGAACAACACTGGTTGTTTCCCTTGCACAGCCCGCTCTTTGGCTGTGTTGGATCTGCTGACCCCAGGATTGGTTGAATCAGGATTTGATGAGACTTCTTTGGGTGAAATGCTCAGAGAGGATTAAAAAAAAAACCTTTATCACCCAGTTATGGTGGTTAAACTGAGCCAATTTCCCATCTCTGCATAGAGTTGTTTCAACTTCCTTGGATTTTCCTGAAGGCCTAACAAGCTAAATTCAACTGAGAAAGGCCAGGTATCCAAGGTCATGTTAATAGGAAATGGGGGAAACATTGTGAATGTATCAGCAACGATCTGCCAATGTTGTGGAATGGAAATGCTATGATTCGTGCCAGCATTCCAGTGACGACTCTGAACATCGTGGCATAGACAGGATTGGGAATAAAGGAGATACAGTAAAACCCTGGTATCCAAGCACCTGCAGTGATTGGCAGATACTGGATGAATTTAAGTTTCTGGTTGTTTGCGGGTTGTGTGGAAAATTAACGGCGAGGTGTGCGATTTTAAATATCCATATTTTTAACCAATTATTTTTTGCGATTTCGTTTGCCGGTTGCTTGAATTCTGGATAACAGAGATTTTACTGTGTAACAGTGATCTTTCGAGGCTGGTTTCTTTGAGGATAACCAGGCCATGGAATAATTTTTCACTGGAGGACTCACATGAGCTGTCAAATCTTTTGGCACACAGGAAACGGAGGTGATTACTAAATTGAGTATTGGTTACTGTAGAGGCAGAATGTGTTGGCCTCCTCCCTTTTGGAGACATTGCAGTGTGAATATTGATTGGTTATTTATTTGTTGTTTTCCTTTATTCTGAGATGCTTGAAGGGTGTGAAGTTGCACTTGCTCCGGGATCAGACCTCCCAATGCTGAATGCAAAACAAAAATACTTGATGTGCTTTTCCCTCTGAACTGCAGGAATCCCAACTGATGAAGAACAAGCCACGGGCTTGGAAAAGATCATCATGCAGGCAATGAAAACTGGGAAGGTACATAAGGAGCTCTGGCAGTTTCCCGTGCAGACTAGTCATCTTGAACTGTCTCAAGTAGAGATAGAGCTTGGGATTGTAACCAATAAACCTGGGAATTGGGTGGTGACCTAGGCCCTGTAGATTTACTCAGATCGAGGTGAGTGAGATGTGTACATGGGTTCTTCACACTTGACCTAATTCACTGATCAGCATAGTCTTGGGCCATCGGGGCTGTGTATCCGTGACATTACTGCTCAAGATCTGTCCCAAGAAGTTGTCTGCTCTGCATGCAACTTAGTGACAGTTTAGTGCATTGACCCAAAAGCAATGAGCTGCCACTGCAATGCAGGTGCTGACTGGCTCTGATCTTTTCCTTCAGGATCCATACAATGTCCTGAAACCTAAGGAGTACGCTGGGACGAAGAGTGATCCTCACATTGTTCCGTCTATCACCAACAAGAGGCTGGTGGGCTGTGTGTGTAAGTAACTCACTACTGTGGGTGGGACAAGGTTCAGCAACAATCAGAGCTGCATTGATGCGCTAGCATGAGGATGTATCACTGCCTCCGCATACATCACTGGAGTCCTCGCTCCTCCCCCCACCCATCAACGTGATCTACCAGGATCGTTGTCTGAAGAGGGTACGCAAAATCATTGAGGACCCCCCTTCCACCCCACATCTTTCAGATGCTCCTGTTGGGGAAGAGATCCAGGAGTGTCAGGGCCAGCACCACGGGCAGTGAGAATGCTGAACGACCAGAGAAACTGCTCGCACTCACCGTCCCAGACCCTTGTATAGATGAATTAGTTTGTGTTGTGCCTGCGTGTTTTGGTCTGAGGACCGGAGAACACTGTTTCATCGGGTTGTACTTGTGCAATCAGCTGACAATAAACTTCGTGTTGCACTACCATCCTGATAACCTCGTCAAATGATTGACTGAGTGTTTTGTTTCTGTAGGCGAGGAGGATAACACTGCAGTGATCTGGTTCTGGCTTCACGAGGGTGATGCTCAACGCTGTCCATCCTGTGGAGCACATTACAAGCTCGTACCTCACAAGCACTGAATGAATCTTGCTTCATGGTTTGGAGCCCAATGTTTAGCACTCCTAGGGCATCTGCCAACTTGGTGTACTTTACTGTTTACGAGTATAAAATATTAAAGATATCTTGTGTCCACATCCTTTCTTTCCGATCTTTATTTTGTTATTCTCACAGAGACAGTAGTAACCTCAGTGCTATAGGGGCTCACTGTACCCCTTCCTCCCACTTCCAGCAGATCTCTTGGATGCTGACATTGCTGTCGGATGAGCACCAAGCATCTACTAAATGACCCAACAAATCCAATGAAATATTACAAAAATAAGGAAGAAACACATTATTAGCTCTGTACATTTCTCACTATTGTCCTGCACACGCTCCAGCCTTTATTCGGTAGAGGTCACTGCTGTGTACTGGTTGCCAGGGAACCCATCAGGCTAGGAGTTTCTGTGGTGTGGAGAATGGTGCTCCCTTGGTCCATCACTGAGGGCACTTTGCCCAAGGTCTCTGTACTCACAGACCCCGAGCTCAGTGTCTTTGCTAGGCTGAATCGTTCGCCTGAGGCCAGTTTCATTTCAGTCTTGCCTGAAGAGAGGGTTGTGGTGGTGGAGGAACTCCGAAGAACAGGTCCCACTTTGGAAAGGATCACACTACAGGTGGAGCTGGCGATGGAAGGGCTGAGAAGGGGACCGACCGTGTTCACAGGAGGAGTCCCCAGAGACCTCGGAGTCGAGACTTCGAGAGGAGTGATAATAGATTTGGTGAGGGCAGACATCTTGGCATCGGACATCACATAAAGAGTCTTTGTTGGACTTGTGGTAACTGGAAAATAAAAGCAAACAATGACTCCCATTCTGAACACTGAAGTGTGCAGCTCCTTAAAGTAAAACCCATTATCTAGAATTCAGGTAACTAGAAAATAAATAGATAAAAAATACGGGTTTAAAATTGGAGCACCTAGCTGTTAGTTTGCCAATCACACATCATGCAATCTCAAGCAACCAGAAAATTCACTTATCAAGCATCTATCAAACCCCGTAGGTCCTGGTTAACCAGGGAGTTTACTGTATTAGGCCTTTGAGACAATGCAGACTTGGACAAAATGAACAAAGTTGAGTTCGAGGTAGATTTGGTGATTGACTGCCTTTGGAGTGGTGTGAACAACCTTTTGAAGGAACTCCCACCATGAGGGGGGGGGGGGCCTTCTAGACATAGTGATTGAAGGAACTATCATTTTCAACTTGGGAATACAATCCACCTGCTGGTTTTCCCATGGGCTTGCTGCCCTTGACCCTGTTCCTTGGAAGCATCCTACACAAGGATTGTTATGGAAAAGTCTTGCACATATCAAAGGTAAATTCTGTGCATCAATCGGGCTGATGCTCAATTCATCTTAGGACAGAGTCCTAATGGGCAGGTGACTGAGGGGAGAACTGCAAGTCACTGTCATGGCCATACTTAACTCTGAGGTCAATAGCACATGGCCCATTCTTTTGTTATTCAAACACAAGATACAGATGGCGATCCTGCTGTCAGTCACGCTGAGGGCCTGGGGTATCACAAAGCACCAAGGTAAAGATGGCATTTCCTCCCTGAGG
Source organism: Narcine bancroftii (assembly GCF_036971445.1). Classification (NCBI taxonomy): domain Eukaryota; kingdom Metazoa; phylum Chordata; class Chondrichthyes; order Torpediniformes; family Narcinidae; genus Narcine; species Narcine bancroftii. The sequence continues at coordinate 96,527,790 of NC_091470.1, read as the reverse complement.
TACATCAGGGCAGTTTTGATCCCATCACTGCTAAATTTCCACAACTTCCCTCACTCAGTCCCAAAATCACATCATATTGCAGTTTTACTTTCAACTGGTGACTATTATGGACTCTAATTTCAGACACTTCTCATGACTCTTGCTCATCTACCCTCAAACTAGTGGGTAAATATTTTTCAGGAAAAAACCTTAACAGTAGAAGTCCAAAAATCCAGAAGCGAGAAATCTGGACCACCCAAAAATGAGGACTTTGAAAACTCAAACTTTTAAAATTTTGCGTGCATGCACAAGTGCCATTTTTTCTCTTTAAACTGCTCATTTTGATAAATGAAGCCTGCTGTATTTGCTAATGAATAAACTATCAAATTTTACCTGTTCATCTCTTAAATTTGAATTTCAAAAGAACAGCCCAAGAATCCAGACTGACCCAATCCCCAAGCCATCTGGATTTTAGGATTTCCATTATAGTTTGATCATTAAATCTCAAACAAATGTTGAATAAATTTGACATTTTGTGAATCCTTGCACCAACATAATAGAGGCTGAACCAACAGCCTGTCTCCGAAAGGATGACAGAGTTACCTGGGGAATAGAGAGGCCAGCCAATGCCTACATGGCAGACTCACCTGCAGATGAGCACAAGCTCTGGGGATTTGGACCCTTTTCCAAGGAAAATGACTCCTCTGGGGAATGGCCTTTGCTCATATCTCGTGCTTTGGTCTGGTCAACAGTGCCAACACCTTGGGATCTTGGGACTGGGAGCAGAGAGTCAGAGCACTGCAGAGTGATAACGAAAGCATTAGAGTTACTAAGATGCAAGAAGCTTCCACCTCATACACAACCTGTGTATTTCCCAGAGCGGTTCCAGCTGCGTGAGGGATTATAGGAAACAAAGTCGGCCATTGATGCTGCATTGTACCACCGCTGCAACGTCCTGAAGTGGGCTCGAAGTGGGGGGGGGGGGGGGGGGGTGGGTCTCAATAAACGTTTGGACGATATCACCAAATCTGAATCTCAAAGAAATGCTTTAAAGACATGTATTAACGTGATGAAATAAACACCCTGTATCCAATGAAGGTCAGTTTGGATGCACAATGGGCAATGGGAAGCAACATAAAGGTCCAATTCCGAGATCCTGAGAACTGTAAGTAGCCTTATGTGTACCGTGACATCGCAGAGGGCGGACCCCCCCCCCCCCCCCACCACTTATTGCCGAGGAGGGCGAATTTCACCCAGGTCCAAGTAGAGTCACTGCTCGCTGGCAGTGTGAAAAGTCCTAATGTCTGGGGTAGTTGTACTCACAGCCTCCCAGCCCCCTCCACGCCACCTCATTCCCTCTGATTTTGACTTTGGGAAGGTCATGTTTGTAGAAAGCATCCCTACATAAGGATGGTTATGAAAGAGCATTCCACGTCATCAAAGGTGCGAGACTCAAAGCAAACCTCTCACCTGCTGAGTCCGGGCAGCAGGAACTCTTTCTTCTTGGTCAATTCCCTCAAGGCTGAGGTTGCCTGCAGAGCAGGACTGGCTCAGGGAGGACACTCGGCCAGCCTGAGTCCTCAGGGTCACAGTGATGGTAGTCGGAGGCTTGGTCCCTGCACAACAGGAAGGAAAAATACAGAAGTCAATGCACAAAGCTGTCACATTTGGAGAGGTGAATTGCTAGTGCAGAAGTCATAGTCAGCACTCCCAGGAAGACGGAGAAAGATACTTTAAGTGATTTAAACGGCTGAAATGAGATTTGAAATGCAGGTTTTGTATGGGAGTGCTCAGGCAGGCGTCTTGTTCAGAAGCCCGCTGTTTGTGATTAAAGCTCTGCTGTCTCCAACTATGCAGTTCGAGCAATTAGCCGGAAGTTTGTCGGGGGGGAATGAAGGTCATCCTGTCGGCTTATGCCAAAGATGTCCTCCTCATGGTCACTTACTTTGGTTGACCTGCAGAGGATGTACAAGTGCCAGAAGCTCTTCTCAGCTGCATTCTCTGCCAGAGTCAACTGGGCAAAGTGCTCAGCCCTTCTGGTAGGACAATAGCAGGGGACTCCCTGCCCGAGAAGATGGGGTCTACTGGAGTACAGTTAGGGAGTCCCGGCTAACCAACTGGCAGGACCTGCAGGCGAAGGTCTCCGAGTGGTTGGGGAGCAGGTCGGGTCTCCTCCACACCATCTTGTACTGGGGCAGGGCACTAGTTATCAATCAGCTCTGGTGGCCTTGATGCTGTAGTACCGGCAGGTCACTCTGGTCCCACCCACGGCTTTTGTTGCCATGAGCGGTTCTGAGTCTCTTGATCGAGGAGGGTAATCAGACGCTGGTATGCGTCCGTAGCCATTGGCAGCCCTCCGTCTCAGGGCCCTGCAGAGATACATGTACAACAAGCATCCTCCGCAATATCTGGCTACACCAGACCGACCCTCCTAATTTACGGTCACCAGGTGGGGAGGGGGTGTGAGGCACTCAGAAGATCTCCATGCATCCATGTGGGAAGTTGCTGGGCCTGGCCAAGATTTCTATTCACAGGTCAAGGCAACAGGCGATCAAGGGATCAGGGTGAGCTGACTGCCTGCCCCTCTTGGGATTACATCTAGGCACCTATGGTGTCTGAGGGGACAGTGGCCAAGTTCCCGGAATGGTGGGCTCCCCAGGTGAGTCACGTGCCGTGAAACCTTTCTTGTGCCTCAGGGGCAATTATCTGGTCATCACCATTGTAATGGAGTTTTGCTGTGCTCACAATGGCTACTGCATTCCTCCATCAGAGTGACTGGAGTGAGGGCAGAAAACTTGGCTGCATGTTCAGATGCTTGTGGTTTTGATGGTACCTGCTGATGTGGTCGAACTGCTGGTCAGTTTGGCCAGACCGCCATTGCTCAGCAGGTGTTGAACGGCGCTAGGTTTTCCACTCAGGGTTCCTGACACCGGCGAGGCACTGACAGTGCGCACGATGGGATTGGTGGGGGTGACAGATCCCAAGGTGGTGCTCGAGCTCTTCACACTTTGGGTCTGCAACGACATCAAGGCAGTGAAACAGAGCAACCAGTCACCTCAGGTCGAGAACACCACCAATTCCCGCAATCAGCCAGGCAATCCAATCACTCCTCTCCCATACAGACTCCACCCCACAGGACTCCCATCACAGGCTCCCAAACCCATTCATGCTTGGCCCCTGTGAGAGGTGGGAGATGTACCTGACTCGAACTAGCAGAGCTCAAACTGGTGCCCTTTGTTCCCATGTCTTGCAGGCTGAAGCTCAATCCCTGGAGCAGGCTGCTTGCAGATGGCGCCCCTGAACACAGAGCTCCAAGTTAGCAAGCGGAATCTGTACGGCTGCCACCTAACGACTGATGCAACTGTTCCCAAACCTGCCACCCTGTTGAGTAAGATCATGGCTCCTCCCCTAGTGAACAATCTTCAAGATTTGTGATTTAATTTATTGCCATGCAATTAAAATCCATGTCATATAACACAAAATTACTTTTGTCTGCTGTAAGGCGGACAGATTTGCCATCAGCTGAAATTATCTAAAGCAGTCAAGAAAAAGAGATGCAAAAAGTTGCCCTCAGAGTCACCGAGTGTCCGTGGATTCGCCTCCAGTGCTCTCGCAACCTCCACAGCCTCACAGTCTAGTCCAAGCCATCAACCTGAGCTCCAGATTCAAACCTCCAACACGAACCCTTCAGGGCCCTCAGCATCCTCTTGTGTCCCGGTTCTGATATCAGGTACCCCTTCAGCCAGTCTCCAGCAGCCCCCAGCCTGCGTGGTTTCCTAACCCCCCACCCCTCAATTCCAGAGGCCAAGGATGAGTATAAATGGGGTGGGGGGAATTGATGGTGTTTTGGAACACAGACTCCCATGCACTGATGTGCCACAAGTGGGTCCTATGCTTCACACAAAGTGACAGCAAATCGGCAGCCCCAGATTGTGGACTCACTGGGATAGGGGATTATTCAGTGAGGAGCTACAAAACACTGGTGTTTAGAGATGATCTTATGGGAAGGCACAACAGCTTTCTGTGGGACTGGGGCAGATGCAGAGAGAATGCTCCCCTGCCAGAGTAGGGGCTGCACCCAAGTCACTCAGACTGCAGCGGGCCTTTGGCTCAGTTGGTCTGCTCACCCCAGAGGTGGACAGGGTTAGTGTAGGGAAGTGGTACAGAGGGCTTCCTCAACATGCCACAGGTGTGAACCTGGAGCTCGGGATGCTGATGTTTCAGATCTAGTGGCTGCGGAGGCAGTGGGAGCACGGTGAGGAATCCATGCACACTCAGTGACCGGGGGGGGGGACACGACGACGACACACGACACAAGGGACGACTCTGCTTCTCTTTCTCTGGCTCTCAGGGGCACCGGGTAATTCATGCTGTTGGCGAATCTTTTTTCTGCCTTACGTTAGACTAAAGGAAATTTTGTACAATACAGTTTCCGTTTTATTACCTGACAATAAAATAATCTTGAACATGGCGGCTCTGCCTTACGGAGAAAAAAATTAAAGTATATCATGAATGTTATAATGTATTATAATGTGACAATAAAAGGAACCTTGAAGGTCAGCCATGATTTTACAGAAATCCGGTCCCTCCTTTCTTTCTCTACATGGGAGAGACTGGATGCAGACTGGGAGATCACTTGGTTGAGCACCTTGGCTCTGTCTGTTGCAACTGTGTGGATCTCCCAATGGCCGCCCATTTCAATTCCCCGTCCCTCACACACTGCCAGACTGAGACCACCTGCAAATTGGAGGGACAGCACCTCATCTTCCGTCTGGGCCCCCTCCAACTGGATGGCATTAACATTGACTTCTCTGGTTTCCGTTGACCACCCCCCCACCATTTCCGTCCTCCCCTTGTCGTCTTTCATGTCTCTCTTCCCCTTTCCCTCTGTTTCCTTTCAAAGAGCCAAAAATCAATTCTCACCTCTCCTCTTATCATATCCAATTAACTAACACCTTTTGTTGTTCTGGACTCTTCCCCTTGGCTAGTCTTCAGTGTTTATTCAGTTCCCATTCTTTGTTTGCACCATCAGGCCAGGGACATCGGTGATATGTCTTTACCTCCTATGGACGCTGCGAGACCGGCTGAGTTCCTCCAGCATTTACTGTGCGTTTGTATTACAATCACAGCATCTGCATCTCCCTCTCCTCTATCCAATAATTTTGAAATTTCCCAGCAATTCTTCTTCCACTGACCTTTCAGGCACACACTCAACTGGCTGCCTGAACACAAGACTCACCTCTCTGCCTCCAGCAACTGCAGCCAGTCCACCCCCAACCTGAGTTCAACCCTTCTGCTGCAGAGAGTTGCCCCGTAGTGATGCCAAGGATGAACAGTTGGACAATGTACCTGGTGTAGCGGAGCCCAAATGACTCGGTGGTGGAGCAGAGGAGCCTGGCACAGCGGACATTCGGGCCTGGATACTGTGGAGGGCACTGGCCGTTGTATTGGTGGGCAGGGAAGTCGAGGGCACTGTACTCGGGTAGCTGGAGAATGAGGATGTAGAGGCTGATCTGGGCACCAGGAGAGAATGAGAGGGTAAAGAAGCATTCCCGGAGTAGGACACAATAGACCTCCCACAGAATCCAAGGTTTCAGCTATGAATGGGGGTCACTGACGGCAGGAACTCACGTAGGCCTCCAGAACCGGCTTACGTGAGGACATCCAGATCAGAGTTCAGTGAAACTGCTCCACTGAGATCAGGACACCAGGAAAGAGGGATCACGGGATACGGTCTTAAACACACCAGAAAAGGTGGCACCTTTGGCAGTGCAGTGTTCCCTCAGAACTCCACCCTCCCCCCCCCCCCCCCAGTGCAGTGTTCTATCAGCACTCCACCCTCCAGTGCAGCGTTCCCTCAGCACTCCCCCTTCCAGTGGAGCGTTCCCTCAGCACTCCCCCTCCAGTGCAGTGTTCCCTCAGCACTTCCCCTTCCCTCCATCTGAGCATTGTCCCCTCAACACATCTCCACCATGGTCAGCGTGGTTAATGTAACACTGTTACAGCTTGAGCGACCAGGGTTTGAATCCCACACTGTCTGTAGGGAGCTTGTACATTCTCCCCGTACCTGTACGTGTTTTTCCTGAGGGCTCCGGTTGTCTCCCACTGTTCAAAATGTACCAGGGGTTGTAGGTCAATTGGATGTAATTGGGGAGCACGGGCTTGTGAGCCAAAAGGGCCTGTTACCGTGCTGTATGTCTAAATTTAAAACTTAAAATTTAAATTAATGCCACATTGACTTATTTCAGCATGATTCCATGACTGCAGTTCCCTCAGGGCAAAGTCCCATGCTGAGTGAGGCACGACATTGTGTTAGACACCGATGTGGCCCCTCTGATTAGTAGACTCCATCCCCTCTGACCCAGCACACGGCCAGATCCATTCAGGAACAGCCGAATGCGGACTCCTCCTCTCCAAGGCACACTCACCTTTGACCTGACAGCAATCCGGTCAGCTCCTTGGTGCCTGTACCTGGCTGACTGACTGATAAAGTCAAGGGTTTCGGTACTCCACCTGCCAGAAGGAAGAATAAACCCAAGGTCAGACTGCCAGTGATCCTTGGCCAGCACATCAGATGCTCAGAAACTGATCGCCTTCCCTTGCTCCATTCCCTAAACTACCCAGCGCCTCAGACTGCAGGCCCCAACCCAATACAAATAAATCTTGGAAAGGAGCAGATGGGAGATCCAGGGATGTGTTGGCAATTGGGTGCGAACCACAGCTGGATCTGCTCACCAACTCAGTGCATGGGGTACCTCTGCTGCAGATCTGCTTCTCTGGCTGCTCACAATGAGGCCTTGCCAATGGACACAAACCTTTCAGGACCAGGAGCGGGGATTTGGGGGGTGTTATTCCGGAGTTACCATTTTGAATATTGTCCTCCTGTTATGTTTGTCATATCATGTCTGGGCAGCAGGATTGGCATAGCGGTTAGCGCAATACTTTTACAGCGCCAGCGATCAGGACCGGGGCTCAAAAACTCCTTATAGACCACTGTCTGAATTTAAAACAAGGAGAAAGATCTCTCTACTTGCTCTTTAGGCCTCCCCAACCTATCCCCATCTCCTCAGCACCTAACCTTTCGACCCAAGACCCCTCCCACCTCCTCCCACCTCACCCCTTCAGTGGGGCATGAGGTCAGTGAGCCAGAGGCCGAAGCAGCGCATGTTTCTCACCCTCCTTGGATGCAGGGTAGGGCATGGCTGCAGCCCCAGGTGTGTCCCCGTGGGAAAGAATGGTGACCTTGATCTTGGCTCGTTTTGCCGGTTTGGAGACGGGGCTCGGGGTGGAAAGTTGCCGCCGCTTCAGCTGCGCCTTCACATCCTCCTTCTCCACAGCATCCTGCTGGGCCGAGGACACCGGAACTACAGGCCAACGGATTTTTACAGATTAGAGGAATCGGGGAATTGGAGGTGACCAACGTTACTGGCAACTCAGTGGCCCATGCAGCACAGAAGAGGCATTTGGCCCACAATATCTGGCCCAACATGACATCCAAATTAAACTAAAGCTCTGTTGCATGCACAAATACATACTGCTCTTTTCATGCATCTCATGGAGACTGTTTTCCACAGAAATGCTGGAGGAACTCAGCCAGTCTCACAACTCCAAAGGAAGTAGAGATTACCGATGTTTCGGGCCTGAGCCCTTCCTCCTGCGGACGCTGCGAGACCGGCTGAGTTTCTCCAGCATTCCTGTGCATTTTTATTGCAATCACAGCATCTGCAGACTTTCGTGTTTCATTCCATTGGTGGATTCGTTCTGGCATTCATCATTGCTTGAGGGGGTCCAGGGTCAGAGAATCATCACACTCGCCTCCATGAGTGCTGAGGGAGTGCCGCACAGCTTCCGATGATACTAAACTGAACCCCCAAGCGCCCACAGATGTGGTCTGACCAGTGGAGCAGTTTCCAGCCCACCTCTCCGGAGGATGAAATTGGGCTGACGGCACTGCCAGGAGTGGAGTGGGGCTGGATGGTCGCCCCTCAGTTAACTGCGTGCAATTTGGCCACCTCACTGTGTGCCAGACAGTGACCACATCTCCCACCCCAACATTGTTGAACAACATGAAACACAAAAATATACAGACGCTGTGATTGCAGTCAAAACACAGAGATACTGGAGGAACTCGGCCAGTCTTAAGTGTCCATAGAAGGCAAAGATTATATCACCGACGTTCCGGGCCTGAGCCCTTCCTTAAGACATCTTCTACATTGAGGAAGGCCCAAAACGAAATGTTGGAAATATATCTTTTCCTCCTGTGGACGCTGTGAGACCTGGTGAGTTCCTCCAGCATCTCTGTTTTAACACTGTAGAACAGCCATTCTCAACAGGAGCCCTAAGGGCCAGTCCCCCTCCCCGGGGGAGGGGGGTGTGAGAACAACACATTTCAGTAAAAGCCTTGTTTTCTTTTCACCTCATGTATCATAAATATATTTATCTCCTTCACAGGGAAATGGGCCCATAAACCTGAAGCAGAGTATGATGGGTGGAGGGGTGGGGTGGCATGGTGGAAAAAAGGTTGAGAATGACTGCTGTAGAAGATCCAAAGACTACACAATCAAAATTACAACAATAGAGATCAGGTCAGATTCCCTCCCACCCCCATGCATCCTGTTCTGAGAGGGTAATCCTTATCTCACTTACCTACCTCTGCTCTTTTAAAACCTTATGCATCAAGAACAGAACAAGAAGGTGACTCTTCAGTCTTCCAACCACAGTGCGACCTTCTGCCTCACCACCATTTTCTTGGCCAACCTCCATGCCTCTTTATTCCATCAATATCTTGAATCTATCAACCTCTGCATTGAATGCAAATAACGACTGAGCCTCTGCACTCCCAGGGGTGCAGGATCCCAGATTCACCACCCTGACCGCAGATAAATGTCTCCTCCTTTCAGTGCTAAGTAGCTTCTTTCTTTGACAAACACGCTATTCCTGAACCAAACGGGAAAGGAGACCAAACAGCCCAATGCACCCCAGGCATGGTCTCACCAAGACTCACATCATCGTAGGCAGTTAATCTCCTTGTGCTCGTCTCTCGCCTGCTGCACCTGCCAGTTAGCCTTCAGTTACCTGGACCAGGAAGGCCAGGTCCTTTTTGAGAATCAGCCTTTTCTAATTTGTCAGCATTTCAAAATGCTCAACAGTTCTGGTTTTTCCACAGATGTCTTTAGGGTTGCATTTTTGCAATATTTATAAATGACTGGCCACACTGTTGCCCACTCACTACTCATTATTCCCCTTTAATCTAAAACAGTAAAATCCTCGTTATCCGGAATTCAAGCAACCAGCAACTCCAAGCAACCAGCAAAAAAAATTGAGGAAATAAATAAGTTTGGCACAGACTAGAAAGACCAAAGGGCAATTCCTGTGCCGTATTGAATTATGGGGCTATGATTCTAATTACTAATTAAGGGCTTTTTAAAAAATCACTTTACATTTTGCACTGTTTTAAACTGTTTATTCTTAATGCTGGTACATTAGTTAACCAGTGGTTCTCAACCTTTTTCTTTCCACTCACACACCACTTTAAGTAATCCCTCTGCCAGCGGTGCTCTGTGATTAGTAAGGGTTTGCTTAAGGTGGGATATGGGTGGAAAGAAAAAGTTTGAAACCCACTGTTTTAATTGTCCCTCATTGACTCGTTATGTGCATGGTTTCAGAACTCCAAAGGAAATGGGCCAATGACCATTTTTCTCAAGCAAAATATTTCAGTAACAAATGGGTCTACAGCAGTGGTTTTCAACCTTCCCTTCCCACTCACATCCCACCTTAAGCAATCCCTTACTAATCACAGAGCATTGATGGTAGAGGGATTACTTAAAATGGTGTGAGAGTGGAAAGAAAAAGGTTGAGAACCACAGTTAAACATTGTAAGAGTGAATCTCAAGCAACCAGAAAATTTGCATATCTGGCATCTTCCAATCCCTGCAATTGCTTGATACTGGGAATTTTATTTCGTCAACCAGGTTGGGGCTTTCTTCTGGTGGGGAGCTTTGATTTTTCCTTAAATGTCTACCACTGTTTGATTATAATCTTATCTTTTAAGTTGCCTTCCCAGACCACTTCAGCCAATTTTGCCCTAATACCTTTGTACTTTCAGACCCAAGTTTGACTGCACTTTCAAACAGCATGAAGTACTATGAGGCAAGTTCTTCTTTAGCTTTGAGGAGACTGTGTTAACTCTGGCACTGGGAGAGGAAAGCACAGTCGGGAACAGGCACAAACTGTGGGCCCCTAGAACCACTGGACAGCAACAGCGGATGAGAGAGCTCATGCACACGCCCGTACCAAAGACACAGGATGAGTTGGATGGACTTGAATTCTTCTTCACCAACATATTCTGCTTTAGGAAAGCAGCAAACTGAGCTGAAATCAATCACAAAAAAATCAACAGATCACAAGGCATGCAGTGCAAGCCACACAAGTTTTAGACACGGATTTATTCCTCCACAATTAAACAGGATTTGCCAGCAGTGAACCAATTCAGGTTGAGCCGCTTGTCTGGGGAAATCCGACACAGCATAACGTCCAGGGTGCAAGCCCAAGAAGACAACTGCCCTAGAATCCAAGGTTAACTTGACAATAAAAGGCAGTTAAAAAAAAATAACCAGCACAGACATTTCTAAAGCCAGTGAATCTGTTCAATCACACACAAGTCGTGTAAGCACAGAGCCAGACCTTCATCCATCACCATTGCAAACCCTGATTAATGACAGCCAGTTTGTTTACACATATTGAAATGTCCTGGTCCAGCACTATGAAACCTGACTGGAGCCAGAACACAGAAAATGTCCCCATTCACCTTTTCAAAGTGGTAGAACTACAGTAACACCCCTGTTATCTGGAATTTAAGCAACCAGCAAAAAAAAAAGAGGAAAATAAATACTGGTAGGTAAAAAGTACACGCTTAAACTTGGTGAGCCTCGCCATTAGTTCACCACTCATGCAACATGCATTCTCAGGCAACCGGAAAACACACCTATCCAGCACCCACCAGTCAGTCCCCAGAGGTGCCGATACCAGGTGTTTTACTGTATTTATGTTTTAAGTACAGGCATTCCCTGGGATACACAAGAGTTCTCAGAACTGTTCGAAGCACAAAATGTTCCTGTTGGAAATGTCAGCTGAAATTGCAAATATTATCTGGTGGGCTACAGATTAGTACAAACCTTGGTTGATTATAGATCTTATCGAGAATATTCATTAATCAAGGTTGGTAGTATGGATTAAAATGTGCCAGATTGTGGGAGCTGCAACCTGTTGTAAATGCGCAGCTATTTACTGATCGATGGCTGCCCTAATTTGGGGAAGAAACGGGTGCGTTTACCTTGAGCTTGTTTCTGAGTTAACACTGTCCCCGTCTTCTGCATGTGCTGCTTCAGGATGTGGGAGAACTGGGCGGAAAGGCTGGGGGATTGGCTGGCAGCAGTGGCAGTGGCTGTGATCAGACTGGCCTTCTGGGCAGGTGACAAGGACGAGCTCTTCGTCTTCGGGCTGGAGGTAGGACTGCTTGACACACTCGATGTGCCCTGCAAGAGATGGAAGGTGGGGTTAAGCCCTCTAACTTTCAGTTTCGCTCCCCTTGACCTCCCTCACACCACACCATACAGGCTGGCGACCGAAGGCACTACCACTGCCTCCATGTTGTCAGGTAGATTCCAGCATTGTTACTGTAGTGAAACAGCATGACTAATCCAGAAGCAGAGCAGCCCCAGTGTGGTCTGACCCCCTTCTTTAGCCTTGAGGAGACTGTGTTAACTCTGGCACTGGGAGAGGAAAGCACAGTCGGGAACAGGCACAAACTGTGGGCCCCTAGAACCACTGGACAGCAACAGCTGTATCTAGTGGGATCAGATGGAGCAAATCAAATTGGCTGAAGTTGGCTCTTGTGATGGTGCAGCCTTTGACATTTAAACTTAAACATACATACAACATGGTAACAGGCCATTTAAGCCCAGAAGTCCGTGCCATCCAATTTATACCCAATTAACCTACACCTCCAGTACATTTAGAGGAGTCCCTGGGGAAACCCATGCAGACACAATGAGAACATATAAACTCCTCACAGACAGCGTGGGTTTCGAACTCCAGTCCCAATCACTGGTGCTGTACTGTAAAGGCGTTGCGCCAACTGCTACGCTGACCACGCCACTTTGGGAGAAAGGAGAAATGTCTTGGATTTTGAAAGCTTTTTCAGAACTTACAGACCACCCAAAGATCTGCCCCATGGTTATTAGTCAACAGTTTTCAGTCAAAAAGAATGACCAATCCAGGCTGCCTGCAAAGGTCCCCTCTGCTGCAATGTTCAACTTCAAACAATTAGATACGCTCCCAATGCCCGAGTGAAAAGCCTTGTAAAATTTAGTGGACACAACTCCAGACATCAGAGGCAAGCCCCTCCCCCCCCCCCCCACCCCCCATCATCATTGAGAACATCTTCAGGGAATACTGCCGTCAGAGAGCAGCAGCAATCATCCAGGATCCACACCACCCAGCACACGCTCTTTTCACTGCTACCATCAGGAAAGAGGTATCGGTACCACAAGTCTCACACCACCAGGTTCAGGAACAGTTGCTACTCTTCTCCACCATTTGTATTGCTGAAATTTCTTTATCTGTTTGCTTATATTTTGAATGCCAGTTCTTTACAATTGATCAGCAAAAAGGGGGTGTAAGGCACTCCTTCCGTCCAACTGCTCATTCTTGGGCAAGGTGGAGGACCTGTTTAGCCTCCCAATCAGGGTCATGTGAAGCCATGGATTGCAAACGGTGGATGGTTTTTTTAACAAGCAGATTCTACAAATTGGAATTTACGGTTGTAAGACTAAAAACGCTGGGCAGATGAATTTGTGGATCAATGGCCAGGGTTTCCCGTCCAGTATGGACATTGCAACTGAAGAAGGAAACGGGAAACCCTTCAGTATTTTTCCCTTGTATAATCATGAACTCAACATAGACTACAGTCTCAGCTCAAAGGAGAACAGGGAGGCAACATCCACAATTTGGAGGATCAAAGATCGTGACAGATGGAGACATGATCACCCATGCCGAACAGCAAGGCACCTGTATGACATTTCTTTATTTGTTTACATGTGTATGTTGAGTACAGTTATTTTGCATGACCAATGGGTGATAATTCTGCCCTTCCCACAGGAAAAAAGGAATCTCAGGGTTGTATGCAATGTCACGAATGTACTCTGACAATAAATCTGTGGCTTGGGATGTTCCTGTAACATGTGCCTCCAATTATCAGCCAGTCTTCTCACAAAGATTTGCTCTATGGAAGGTGGGATCAAACATCATTTCCTTGTTAAATCACTCATTAGTATTTCACATGGACGTTGCAGTTGCAATGCCCAACACTTCTATGGTCCCATCAGGGACTAAAGAGGTGAATCCAGTTGTGATGTGCATCCTCCTTTGGCGTCAAGGCTGTGATTGACCAAGTGTGGAATTAAGAAGTAAAAATGAAATTAATTGGTTGGAGAGAGATGGCTGTGATTGCTGGTGATGAGGCATCATCCCAGTCTCAACAACCTTTGATGACTATGTTAATGGCTGTCAAAGTCAGACATAGCAACTGAACAGCGTGAAAATCACATAATTACAGCAGGTACAAGGACTGCCTAAAGAAATCTCTTGGTTCCTGCCACATTGACCACCACCAGTGGGCCGATATCGCCTCAAACCGTGCATCTTGGCACCTCACAGTTAGGTGGGAAGCAACCTCCTTTGAAGAAGACCGCAGAGCCCACCTCACTGACAAAAGGCAAAGGAGGAAAAACCCAACTCCCAACCCCAACCCACCAATTTTCCCCTGCAACCGCTGCAACCGTGTCTGCCTGTCCCGCATCGGACTTGTCAGCCACAAACGAGCCTGCAGCTGACGTGGACTTTTACCCCCTCCATAAATCTTCATCCGCGAAGCCAAGCCAAAGAAGAACTGCAGATAACAAAGCAGCAAAGGCTTCAGGGAACAAAGGCCAGACAACAGGCTGATGGGAGACAAGTAATCATTTGAACATCCAAGCACATGAATGAGCCTCCTACCATCAACATCCCAGGGACTATCAGTGCAAATTCCTGGGTGTCAACATCTCTGAGGATCTGTCCTCACAAAGGCAGCTCACCAGCGGCTATACTTTGTGAGGTGTCTGACAAGACTCAGTACGTCACCGAAGACTCTCCTAAACTTCTACAAGTGGACCATGGAGAGCATTCTGGTTGGTTGCATCACTGCCTAGTATGAAGGTGCCAACTCTCAGGACAAGAATAAACTCCAGAGGGAGGTTAACTCACAGGCAATAGACTTTCCTCCATCGAGGACATCTACATGAGGCGGTGTCTTTAAAAAAAAACCCAGCCTCTATCCTCAAAGACCCTCACGCACTCTTCACTCTGCTACCATCGGGAAGGAGGTACAGAAGCCTAAAGAAGAGCACTCAACGGCACAAGAACAGCTTCTTCCCCGTTGCCATCAGATTCCTGAATAATCAATGAACCAAAGGCGCTGCCTTACTTTTCGTGCCCTGTTATTGTTTTTTTTTTAAATAGTAAGATGATTATAATATGTATCTTTGCACTATGATGCTGTCAAAAAACAGTTCATGACAATAAATCCTTATTCCTGACCAAAAGTTCATCTGCATCAGGCAGAAACATTGGAGCTACAACAGTGTGTATCTTGGGACATCTGATACCTTCTGTGACACACAGCTCTTAGTTTGGAGGAATAACGCCTCGTGTTCCACCTGGGCATTAACATCAACCTCCCTTCTCCAATAAACACTGCCCCCCCCCTCTTCTTTTCCCTGTCACTTTTCCCCGAGCTGTCTGTCTCTCTCTTCCCTTTTCCCTGACTCTTTTCTGAGAGGCAAAAATCAATTTTTCACCTCTCCTCTTATCATATTCAATTAACACCTTTTGTTGGTCTGGATTCCTCCCCCCCCCCCCCCCGGCCAGTTTTCAGTCTTTACTCTGACGCCTTCCTGTGTTTATCCCACCCTTACTCTACTGAAAACACAATTAAATTGTTCAGATACAAATTCCAATGGGGTCATAGACCCCCTGCAGAACCTAGGCAAAAAAGAACCAGGATGGCTGAATAACAAAGGCTAAAAAAAAAATCTTAAAACGAAACTAAAAAAGCACATTGCCTGCACCATATCCCACTTTCTTGGTCACTCTTGTTTCCCTACTGGGATGGAATACCATCGTACCTTTATTTCGAAAGGGGTAGGATGGCGGGGGGGGGGGGGGGGGGGGAGAAACTAATCAATCTGTGTGCCAATATATTTCAAGCAAGGTTGCCACACCTTAACGAATGTGTCATATTTCTTCCTTAGATTGTATGCGATTTTCTCCAGGGGAATTCAACTCTGCATTTCCATATTCCATCATGGACATCCAAGAAACTGCTATGCACTTCCTGGCTACCGCCAAAGCGACCTTCACGAATGGAATTTGATCATTGGTCAGTCTAAAACTCACGTCCTCAATATCTCCCAGAAGGTACATCTCTGGATCCTATGGAAAATCCACCTTTGTCATTTTTTTTTCTCCAGAGTGTCCCTCAGGTTCTCTCAGAAGGGTCTCACCTTTGTGCACAGCCAGGTGGAGTGGACAAAAGCTCCAACCTCTACACCACATCTAAAGCCCATTTCTTCAATTTCAGGTTTTGATTCGTATAAGTTTTGTGGTGAGAGGTACACCGCTCTTCAGTGATTGTTGTGCCCGAGTCCAATTCCCATCTCTCCCTCAACCAGCTTCGGGCCTCACTTTGGAATATGTAATACCTCTTAGAGATAAATTTCTTTGCTTATTCCTTGAAGAAGGGAGGACATTGAGGGAGCGATCATCGTTGCAGTGGGCTGAGTCAGAATGGTAAGGCTTTGGCTCAACAGGCTTCAGTGAGAAAAGGTCAGAGGCAAGGAATAGCAGAAGTTGAAGTAAGAAAGGGCCACCCTTCCTAAGGAACAAAAATGATTCAGCAGGTAGGCACAGGTTAGGGCAGATTTTTGATATATATTTTGTTCCTCTAGTCATAAATAATGGGAATAGTAGCCAAGACTGGGGGAATGCTCCTCTTGCAGAATGTGGACGGTCAGGTAAGCCAGCAGTGTCCCTGATGACTTCATACCCCTGACGACTTCATAATCCCTGACGACTTCATAATCCCTGACGACTTCATAATCCCTGACGACTTCATAATCCCTGACGACTTCATAATCCCTGACGACTTCATAATCCCTGACGACTTCATATCCCTGACGACTTCATATCCCTGACGACTTCATATCCCTGACGACTTCATATCCCTGACGACTTCCTCTGCAAGAAGTGCATCCAGCTGTAGCTCCTGACAAACTGAGTTAAGGGACTGGAGCTGGAGTTGGATGTACCCCAGATCGTTCGGCAGGCAGAGGGGGTAGTAAATAGGGGTTACAGGGACAATATCACACCTGGGAGGCAGGAGTAGGACATAAATTTTAAATTTAGACACACAGCATGGTAACAGGCCATTTCAGCCCGCGAGTCCGTGCTGCCCAATTAACCTACACACCAGTACGTTTTCAACAGTGGGAGGAAACCAGAGTAGTTAGGGAAAACCCATGCAGACCCGTGGAGAATGTACAAACTCTTTACAGACAACGCGGGATTCGAACCCAGATCCTGACTGCTAGCGCTTTAATGAAGTTGTGCTAACTGATATGTCAACCAATGGGTGACAGGAGAGGGAAAGAGAACAGGCAGGCACCCCTATGGCCGTTCCCCTTAATAACAAGTATACCATTTTGGATATTGCTTGGGGTAAGGGGAGTTGGTATCTACTAGGGACAAGCCACCTCCTTGCAGGTCTCTGGCACGGAGTCTGGTCATGTGGTTAAGAAGGGAAGGGAGGAGGAGGTGAGCTGTAGTGATAGAGTTTTCCATAGTTAAGGGGACAAATGTGAGGTTCTGTGGGCTCTCTTCCAGGGATAGTGAACTAGAGGGGGACTAATGTCCTTGAGGGAAGGTTTGCTAGTGTTGCTCCAGTGGGTTTAAACTAGATTTACAGGGGGATGGGATCCAGAGTGCCAGAACAGACAGAGGAGTGGAGGAGGGAAAAAGATGATGTGAAAATTGCATGCACCATTAGAAGTCAGCGGGTTATACATGGGAAATTTTCTAAAGTGCATCTATTTCAAAGCAAGGAGTGTTGTAGGAAAGGCAGATGAGCTTAGAGCGTGGATTGGCACATGCAATTATGACATTGTGGCCATTAGTGAAACTTGGTTGCAGGAGGGGCAGGACTGGCAGTTCAATGTTCCGACCTTCCGTTGCTTTAGATGCGATAGAATGGGAGGGATGAAAGGGGGAAGAGTGGCATTGCTTTTTTTTTTTTATTTTTATTTTTTTAATTTTTTTTTATTTTTCACACCATAAATCACATTAGCCATGATATACACAATTTCTTTTTCACACATATACAGTGACTTTTTCTCCCCCCCCCCTTTCCTCCCAAACCACCCCCCCACCCCCCCTCTCATCCATTTTAGGTATACAATCTAGGTTGCATTAATCCAGTCAGACAATGTTGTCATTCAACAAAATTACACCAGAAATTCTACTGAGTCCATTCTTTTCTTTCCTTCTCCTTCCATCAACTTAGGTAATGTTTGTCCCCGGTAGGTTTTCGCTATTGTATTTAATGTAAGGCTCCTATACTTGTTCGAATATTTCAATATTATTTCTTAACCAATATGTTATTTTTTCTAATGGAATACATTTATTCATTTAAATTTGGTAGTTTATTCCTTTTAATTTGGTTATGTATTCCATTAATATTTAAAGACATATAGTTCAGCGTAGCCCTTTTATATTTTGTTTATCTTCTCTTTCCGTTTTTCCATCATTATCTTTCCTCCTTTTCCATTTCTGTTTTCTTATTTTCAACTCTTTATAAGACAACATTCCTACAACATCCAACATTTTCCTTATTCTCCTATTTCTATCTTATTTATTCCCAATCTCCCATTCACCTCCTGAGTTGTCCTTTATCCCTTGTCGGACAACCACATCTCCCCTCTCCATTTGGATTTGCGAATCCACTCGCAAGCGTCAACTGATTTTGCAGTGACCGCTATTTCCCCCCACCCCGCCTCCCCCAGAAAAGATTTCACTTTTCATATGTCACAAAGGTCACTCTTTTAATTCCCTCCTTATTCTCTCTATTCCATTACCTTCCCTTATTAATTCTTGTCTATACTCTCTATATTTTCCTCTAAGTACAGATACATTCACGTATGCTCCTTGTCTCTATTCACTCTTATACCTCTTTACCCGCATACATATCAATCGTGATCATTTTTACTCTCATTACCCGTCTTCATCCCTCAGTCTATTTTTGTCTTTACCCACATACATATCAATTGTGATCATCTTAACTCTCATTACTCGTCTTCCTCCCTCAGTCTATTTTTGTAATTGTTCTGCAAATTTTCGTGCTTCTTCTGGATCCGAGAATAGTCTGTTTTGTTGTCCTGGAATAAATATTTTCAATACCGCTGGATGCTTTAGTATAAATTTATACCCTTTCTTCCATAAAATCGCCTTTGCTGTATTGAACTCTTTTCTCTTCTTTAGGAGTTCAAAACTTATATCTGGATAAATGAAGATTTTTTGCCCTTTATACTCCAGTGGTTTGTTGCCCTCTCTTACTTTTTCCATTGTCTTCTCCAGTACCTTTTCTCTTGTAGTATATCTTAGGAATTTTACTACAATAGATCTTGGTTTTTGTTGTGGTTGTGGTTTAGAGGCCAATACTCTATGTGCCCTTTCTATTTCCAATTCTTGCTGTAGTTCTGGACATCCTAGGGTCTTAGGGATCCACTCTTTTATAAACTCCCTCATATTCTTGCCTTCTTCATCTTCCTTAAGGCCCACTATCTTTATGTTATTTCTTCTGTTATGGTTTTCCATTGTATCTATTTTTTGAGCTAGTAGTTCTTGTGTCTCTTTAGTTTTTTTATTAGATTTCTCCAATTTCTTTTTTAAGTCTTCTACCTCCATTTCTGCTGCTACTGCCCGCTCTTCCATCTTGTCCATTTTCTTTCCCATTTCTGTTAAGGTCATCTCCATTTTATTTATTTTCTCTTCTGTGTTGTTTATTCTTTTTCTTAAATCCTTAAATTCCTGTGTTTGCCATTCTTTAAATGATTCCATGTATCCTCTAATAAGAGCAAGTATATCCTTTACCTTGCCTCTCTTTTCTTCTTCTATTTCACCATACTCTTCCTCTTCTTCTTCCTCTGGGTTGGCCATCTGTTGTTTCTTTGTTGCCCTTTCCTCCTCTTCTTTCTTGTTTCTGTTGTCTTCTGTGGTCTCTTCTTGCTGCAGGTGTTCTGCAGCTGTCGTTGCCGGCTGTGGAGATCGACTCCCCAGCTGGTCCCCCCTCCCGTCGGTGTGTTTTTTTTCATTCGCATCGCGCATGCGCACAGTATCGCGCATGCGCGGTTGCGCACTTTTACTCGGCTCTGCGAGCCATTTTTGTAGTCCATTATTTACCGACCTGAGGGAGCGGGTTTCTCTCTCCGCAGCGGGCCTCTTCGGACAGGTAAGGCCTTCACCTTTTTCCTCCTTTGTCTTCTCTTCCTCTCTTCTTACCGTTGCTTTCGACTTTTCTTTTTTTGTCGCCATCTTCTTTCCACCTTTATACTCACTTTTCTGTAACTTTTATTTCTGTGCCTTTGTGTTTTCTCTTGTTTTTCCCGACTTTTCTGGAGAGGGCTGGAGTTCACCGTCCGGCCACTACTCCATCACGTGACTCCTCCAAGAGTGGCATTGCTTGACGAGAAAATATCATAGCTGTGCTCAGGCAGCACAGACCAGGGGGCTCAACTACTGAGGTCACATGGGTAGTTAACGAAAATTGGAGGAGCAAATCTGTAGAGAGATAGCAGACATCTGCAGGAAACACAAGACTGTGATGGTTGGTAATTTTAATTATCCACATATTGACTGGGACTCCCATACTGTAAAAGGGCTGGATGTCTTGGAGTTTGTCAAATGCGATCAGGAAAGTTTTCTAAATCAATATAGAGAGAATGCAATACGGGATCTCCTTTTTTGGGAACGAGACAGGACAGGTGACAGAAGTATGTATAGGGGAACATTTTTGGTGCAGTGATCATAATGCCATTAGTTTCAAGTTAAGTATGGAGTAGGACAGGTCTGGGCCTTGGGTTGAGATTCTAAATTGGAGAAAGGCTAATTTTGAGGAAATGAGAAAGGATCTAGAATATGTGGATTGCGTTAAATTGTTTTCAGGCAAGAATGTGTAAGGACCTTCAAATTTTGAGAGTACAGAGTTTGTGTGTTCCTATCAGGATTAAAGGCAAGGTTAGAAGGCATAGGAAACCTCGGTTTCAAGGGATATTGGGAATCTAGTTTGGAAGAAGAGGTGTATAACAGGTACAGGCAACTTGGAGCAAATGAGGTTCATGAGGAGTATAAAAAATGCAAGAAAAACCTCAAAAAAGAAATCAGAAAGGCAAAAATGACATGAGGTTGCTTTGGTAGATTTTTCTTTGAAGAAAAATTCTAAGGGTTTCTACATGTATATTAAGAGCAAAAAATAGTCCTCTTGAAGATCAGAGTGGTCAGTTTTGTATGAAGCCAAAAGCGATGGGGGAGATCTGAAATTTTTTTTTCATTTGTATTCACTCAGGAAAAGGGCAGTGTTTTTTTTTTAATTTTTCACACCATAAATCACATTAGCCATGATATACACTGTTTCTTTTTCACACATATACAGTGACTTTTTCTCCCCCCCCCTTTCCTACCAAACCACCCCCCACCCCCCCCTCTCATCCATTTTAGGTATACAATCTAGGTTGCATTAAGCCAGTCAGACGATGTTGTCATTCAACAAAATTACACCAGAAATTCTACTGAGTCCATTCTTTTCTTTCCTTCTCCTTCCATCAACTTAGGTAATGTTTGTCCCCGGTAGGTTTTCGCTATTGTATTTAATGTAAGGCTCCTATACTTGTTCGAATATTTCAATATTATTTCTTAACCTATATGTTATTTTTTCTAATGGAATACATTTATTCATTTAAATTTAGTAGTTTCTTCCTTTTAATTTGGTTATGTATTCCATTAATATTTAAAGACATATAGTTCAGTGTAGCCCTTTTATATTTTGTTTATCTTCTCTTTCCGTTTTTCCATCATTACCTTTCCTCCTTTTCCATTTCTGTTTTCTTATTTTCAACTCTTTATAAGACAACATTCCTACAACATCCAACATTTTCCTTATTCTCCTATTTCTATCTTATTTATCCCCAATCTCCCCTTCACCTCCTGAGTTGTCCTTTATCCCTTGTCAGACAACCACATCTCCCCTCTCCATTTGGATTTGCGAATCCACTCGCAAGCGTCAACTGATTTTGCAGTGACCGCTATTTCCCCCCACCCCGCCTCCCCCAGAAAAGATTTAACTTTTCATATGTCACAAAGATCACTCTTTTAATTCCCTCCTTATTCTCTCTATTCCATTACCTTCCCTTATTAATTCTTGTCTATACTATCTATATTTTCCTCTAAGTACAGATATATTCACGTATGCTCATTGTCTCTATTCACTCTTATACCTCTTTACCCGCATACATATCAATCGTGATCATTTTTACTCTCATTACCCGTCTTCATCCCTCAGTCTATTTTTGTCTTTACCCACATACATATCAATCGTGATCATTTTAACTCTCATTACCCGTCTTCCTCCCTCAGTCTATTTTTGTAATTGTTCTGCAAATTTTCATGCTTCTTCTGGATCCGAGAATAGTCTGTTTTGTTGTCCTGGAATAAATATTTTCAATACTGCTGGATGCTTTAGTATAAATTTATACCCTTTCTTCCATAAAATCGCCTTTGCTGTATTGAACTCTTTTCTCTTCTTTAGGAGTTCAAAACTTATATCTGGATAAATGAAGATTTTTTGCCCTTTATACTCCAGTGGTTTGTTGCCCTCTCTTACTTTTTCCATTGTCTTCTCCAGTACCTTTTCTCTTGTAGTATATCTTAGGAATTTTACTACAATAGATCTTGGTTTTTGTTGTGGTTGTGGTTTAGAGGCCAATACTCTATGTGCCCTTTCTATTTCCATTTCTTGCTGTAGTTCTGGACATCCTAGGGTCTTAGGGATCCACTCTTTTATAAACTCCCTCATATTCTTGCCTTCTTCATCTTCCTTAAGGCCCACTATCTTTATGTTATTTCTTCTGTTATGGTTTTCCATTGTATCTATTTTTTGAGCTAGTAGTTCTTGTGTCTCTTTAGTTTTTTTATTAGATTCCTCCAATTTCTTTTTTAAGTCTTCTACCTCCATTTCTGCTGCTACTGCCCGCTCTTCCATCTTGTCCATTTTCTTTCCCATTTTTGTTAAGGTCATCTCCATTTTATTTATTTTCTCTTCTGTGTTGTTTATTCTTTTTCTTAAATCCTTAAATTCCTGTGTTTGCCATTCTTTAAATGACTCCATGTATCCTTTAATAAGAGCAAGTATATCCTTTACCTTGCCTTTCTTTTCTTCTTCTATTTCCCTGTACTCTTCCTCTTCCTCTTCTTCTTCCTCTGGGTTGACCATCTGTTGTTTCTTTGTTGCCCTTTCCTCCTCTTCTTTCTTGTTTCTATTGTCTTCTGTGGTCTCTTCTTGCTGCAGGTGTTCTGCAGCTGTCGTTGCCGGCTGTGGAGATCGACTCCCCAGCTGGTCCCCCCTCCCGTCGGTGTGTTTTTTTTCATTCGCATCGCGCATGCGCACAGTATCGCGCATGCGCGGTTGCGCACTTTTACTCGGCTCTGCGAGCCATTTTTGTAGTCCATTATTTACCGACCTGAGGGAGCGGGTTTCTCTCTCCGCAGCGGGCCTCTTCGGACAGGTAAGGCCTTCACCTTTTTCCTCCTTTGTCTTCTCTTCCTCTTTTCTTACCGTTGCTTTCGATTTTTCTTTTTTTGTCGCCATCTTCTTTCCACCTTTATACTCACTTTTCTGTAACTTTTATTTCTGTGCCTTTGTGTTTTCCTTTGTTTTTCCCGACTTTTCTGGAGAGGGCTGGAGTTCACCGTCCGGCCACTACTCCATCACGTGACTCCCCTCCGGAAAAGGGCAGTGTTGAGGGAAGTGAGGAAAACAAGCAGTGAGGTCATGGAACCCATATAGATTAAAGAGGAGAAAGTGCTTGTTATCTTTAAGCAAATAAGGGTGGATAAATCTCCACGGCCTGACAAGATATTCCCTCGGACATTGAAGAAGGCTAGAGTAGAAATTGCATGGCTCTGCCAGAAATATTTAAAATGTCCTTGGCCACTGGAGTGCTGCCAGAGGATTGGAGGGTAGCTCACGTTGTTCCGTTGTTTAAAAAAGTCTCTAAAAGTAACCGTAGAAATTACAAACCAGTGAGCCTGACATCAATAGTAGGAAAATTATTGGAAGGTGTTCCAAGAGATCAGATATACAATTATTTGGATAGCCATGACTTTGTGCATGGCAAGTTGTGCTTAACCAATCTTATTGTTTTTTTTAGGTCACCAGGAATGTTGATGAAGAAAAGGTTGTGGATGTTATCTACATGGACTTTAGTAAGGCCTTTAATGAGGTCCCACGTGGAAAGTTGGTCAGGGAGGTTCCAATGCTAGGTATTCATTGTGAACTGGATTCGACAATGCCTGGATGAGAGAAGTCAGAGTAGTGGTGGATGATTGCTTTTCAGGCTAAAGGCCTGTGATTAGTTGTGTGCCTCAGAAATCAGTGCTGGGATCATTGTTGTCTGTTATCAATGATCTGGATGATAATGTGGGAAATTAGATCAGCATGTTTGCAGATGACACTAAGATTGGAGGCATTGTGGACAATGAGGAAGGTTTTCAAAGCTTGCAGAAGGATCTGGACCAGCTGGAAAAATGGGCCAGAAAATGGCAGATGGAATTTAATGCAGACAAGTGGGAGGCGTTGCATTTTGGAAGGACTAACCAAGAAAGGACATACACAGTAAATGGTAGGGCACTAATGGTAGAACAGAGGGACCTGGGAATAGATACAGAATTCCCTGAAAGTGGCATCACAGTTGGATAGGGTTCTAAAAAGACCTTTTGGCCTTTATAAATCAAAGTACTGAGTAGGATGTTATAGTAAAGTTATATATGACCTTGGTGAGGCCAAATTTGGAGTACTGTGTGCCATTTGGTCACCTAACTGCAGGAAAGATAACAATAAGATTGAAAGAGTACAGAAATGTTGCCCAGTCTTCAGGAACTGAGTTACAGGGTAAGGTTAAACAGTTAGGACTTCATTCCCTGCAGCATAGAAGATTGAGGGGAGATTTGATAGAGGTATGATGTAGATGGGCTTTTTTCAGAAGTAGATGAGATACAAACCACAGGATATTGGTTAAGAGTGAAAGGGAACTTCTTCAAACAGAGATTAGTGGGGGTGCGGAATGAGCTGCCAATTGAGGTGGGGAAATGAGGTTCAATTTTAACATTCAAGAAGAATTTGGACAGGTACATGGATGGGAAGGGTATGGACAGGTGCAGATTAGTGGGACTAGACAAAAAATGCTTCGCCACAGACTAAAAGGGCTGAAGGGGCCTGTTACTGTGCTATAGTACTCTATGGTTCTAAGGGCTCGGGCAGAAACATCTGTAATATATCTTTACCTCCTATGGATTCTGAGATTGGCTCAGTTCTTCCAGCATTTCGGTGGGTTTTTACTATAATCGCAGCATCTTCAGACTTTCACTTTTCACTCCCCACTTTTCTCTTGCATGGATGAGTAACCTTCCACAGCACTCACAAGTTTAACATGATTCAGGACCTAACCACCACCTGTTGGCAACCCAATGACCACCCTAAAGATTTATTCCCTACCAGCAACACACATCATTTCCCCCAATGACTTTTCCACAGAACCTTAATCCCCTAGAAGGCCAAGGAAGCAATTGGAAAGTTACCTCCCTAATCTGGAAATGTATCAACATTCGTTCTTTGCCATTTTGTCTAAATCCTGGAACTTATTCCTTAAAAATTATCTTCAAATAATCCAGAAGTTTATGTAATGGCTCTTCTCAAGGCAGTTTAAGGTAGCTCGTAAATGTTGGTCATGACAGGGATTTTACAGAAAACGCTCACTAAATACAGTAAAACCCCTGTTATCCGGAATTCAAGCAACTGGCAGCTTCAAGCAACCAGCAAAAAAATTGTGGAAAATAAATAGGTAAAAAATACAAAAATTTAAAATTGGCGCGGCTCTCCGTTAGTTCGCCAATTATGCAATCTCAAGCAACCGGAAAATTAACTAACCCGGACACTAGGGGTTTTACTATAATCAACTTTAAAGGTTAATGGACAAATATTGTTCAAAGATACCAAGGTAAAATCAGTTGTTCATTAAAATTCTCATTTCATGACACTCCCTTTGCTCTGTACTGGTCAAAACTGTGAACTCAATACCATGAAGTGTGATTTGAACCTATAACTGTCTCTACAAATTGCAGGGCCAGACGAGGTGACAGTGATAGGGAGAGACAAACTGTGAACTGAAGTCAGTGAACACATGGACATGAGCAATGTACCTCAGAGCCAGAGGGAGAAGCTGGGACCCGGCTTAAAGGTGATGCAGGTTGGCTGTTTCGATCCGAAAGCTCAAAAGCCAAGTCCCGACGTGTGTCCCGACACCGCTTCCTCTTCTCCATGTCGACCTCCTTGGCTTCAAACCCCGCTTGCGTTTCAGTCTTGGTCAGGACTCCAGTGAGGAAATCACCAATTTCATCCTGAGGTGAAAAGATCCACAATGAGCACCGGGCCCATCTCAATTCCTGATAGCAGGGCCTTGAGAAGAGGAAAGGGAGCATCTGGAGTGAGTAATGAGGCATGAGGGTGGGGATACATGAGGGGTTGACCCTCTGGAGAAGAAAGCTGAGGCTTGTGCCACACTTCATGCAGACAACAGAAGGGATGGTGGGACTGGTGGAGGACATGAGCAAAAGTGTAAAGAATGAGTTGACACAAGTAGTGTGATTGAAGGTTGATGTGAATGAGTGGAAGTGTGGCGGAAGGTAGGTGGAAGGGAGCTCACCTGGATGCACCTGTCCACCATGCTCTGTGTCAGACCCTCCAGCTTCTTCTTTGCTTTGCTGATTCTGTGGTTGAGAAACGGTGTTTTAGGTAAACCAGCCAAACCCACACCCCTTTGATCAGCCACTTGGCACATTAGCTCAGCTCCTGACTGCTGCAGCCAGATTCAAGAGGCATGCCTGGAGTACGTGAATCTCCTGCTGCATCACAGTCTGGTATGGGGACAACAATACCCCCAAACAGAAAACCCTGCAAAAGGTAGTTAGACACAGCCCAAAACATCATAGTCGTCCCACTACTGAGAACATCGACAGGGAACGCTGCCATTGAAGAGCAGCAGTAATGAAGGACCCACACCACCCAGCACATGCTCAGTTCTCACTGCTAGGTTCAGGAATAGCAGCTCCCCCTCCACCATCAGACTCCTCAACGACAAACGCAATCAGGGGCTCATTTAAGGACTCTCACTTGGGCACTTTATTAATTTTTTCTCTCTACATTGCACATCATTTAAGTTTCTTTGTTTGTTCACATGTGTACGTTGAGTACAATTTTTTTTTGCACTAAGAAATCTCAGGATTATACGTGATGTCAAGTACATACTCTGACAATAGATGTGAACTTTGATAAAGCACCAGGAGTCTGGGAGCGTGGTCATCAGGTGACCCAGGACAGCCTGCCCTCCATTCAATAAGATGTGGCAATTACGTCAGTACCAGTTTCCCCATACTAATCCCATATACACCACGTCTCCTAAAATCAAAAGTCTGTCTATAGTCAGTGATCAAGCCTCGACAGTCACCTGGGAGGAGAGTTCCAAGGACTCACTACCTCTGGATAAAGAATTTCTTCTTGTGTATCCTGAACTGTTTCTCCACACATTAGGTTGGGGAAAATCCATCCCTAGATCTCCCCTGTCTATGACTAAACCACTTTGGGTTGCTTCATGGAGATCACCACATGTTCTTGCGAATCCTGACGATTACAGGCCCATTCCTATTGAACCTCTCTAAAGGGTTGCCATTACTATAATGCAGGACATTTGTACCAGAAGTCCCCACAATTATTGATGCCTGCAAAGGTGAGAGAAAGTCAATTAGGATTTAAAATTATGTTGAATATTTTGCAGGGTTTGATGCCAGGTGGAGATGGAACTTATAGGAGTGCTCTGCTAAGCTAGCACTGACCCGACAGGTCAAATGGACACCAGCAGGGTGAAAACTCACCAACAACTCACCAACAACAGTCTTCTACACTCACCTTTGAAAGCAAGCAGGACCCAAATCTCATAATTTTGCTCTTAAAACTGGCTCAAAATTCTGGAGTGGGGTTTGAACCTTGTCAATGGAATGCCATCTCAGTTACCTGAGGTTATCATCAGCGCCTCCAACGATCACTAGACTGTTTTCAGCTCTAAGTTTCTCTCGGAAATCCTCAACAGCATCCATACTGCACTGCACAGAGTTCTGCCCGATCACAAACAGGACAGGGGTCTTCATATCCAGAAGTGGGTCATCAACGTCCTGGAGAAAAAAAGTCCTGAGCAGTTAATGGAACTTTGCCAAGCTGTACCTGCTCAGGGAGCAGGTCCTTCAGCCCATCAGTATTAACCTCATGTTCTCATCCACTCTGCAGTGGAGAGAGTAGAGAATGCTCACTCTAGCATTAACATATCGTGGACACGCAACAATGACTGGACCTCCTGAGAAGGCTGAAGTGGGCAAGGCTACCGGCCACCATCACGGCAACCTTCTGCAGGACTCTATTGAGAGCGTCCTGGCCAGCTGCATCACAGGGTGGTACATTTGCTGCAGAGAAATGGATTGAAGGTCAATCAATAGGACTATAAGTGGCAGAGAGGATCACTGGAGTCTCCCTCCCCCCCTCCCCGCCCCCCCCATGTGATCTACTGGGATCGTTGTCTGAAGAGGGTGTGTAAAGTCTTTGAGGACCCATTCCACCACACACACAGCATCTTTAAGCTGCTCCTGTCAAGGAAGAAATGCAGGAGGATCAGAGCCAGCACCATCAGGCTGAGGTACAGCTTCTTCCCACGGACAGTGGGAACGCTGAACGACTAAAGGAACAGCTCACACTAATCATTCCTCTCATAGTTATGAAGCAATATTTATTGTAAACACAAATACTTGTCCTTCATATGTATTGTTTGTCTGTATGTGCGTTATGTCTAGTGATGCATGTCTGCGTGTTTTGTACCAAGGACCGGAGAATGCTGTTTTGTCAGGTAGTACTTGTGCAATCAGGTGACCGTAAACTTAACACTTCCACTCATCTACACAACAGGGGCAATTTTCAGCAGGCCAATTCATACATGGAATGTGGGAGGAAACAAGCACCCGGGGAAAACCCATGCAGTCACAGGGAGGACATGCATACTCCACATGATCAGTGCCACAGACAATCCAGTTTCAGCGGATCTGTCAGCAATGCCACAGATTTTTCACATTTTTTATTTTATTTACTTCTGGCTTTTTAAATCCATGCCACCCAATTACTTGTAAATTAACCTGGAGCCCCGTATACAGTTTTTTTGGAGAGTGGGTGGAAACTGGAGCACATGGGGAAAGCCCACACAAATGTGGGGAGAACGTACAAATTCCCGATTCGGGATTGGAACCCAGGTTGGCGCTGTAATAGCATTGTGCTAACCATTACACTAACTGTGCCACCCAGCCACATTGCCTGAACCAGTCATTTCTAAAGGGGGTGGTGAGGATAAAGAGGGGGGCCTGAACGCTTGTTTGCATCTTGGTGACCTAGTCTGGATTGACACGTGCTACACGCCAGCCAGATCAGACAGCAGACGCCGTGGGGACGGGTGATCCTTGCATTTTCACGCCTGCTAGGGCCAAGGCTCTAGGTTTCTAAGCATTGCAAGTTACCATCAACTGGGGAAGGCGACTGGCTGGAACGGAACCACTCGGGATGGGTACCACCCACTTGGGCTGGGGACCAACCATGTTTTATCAAAGTCCGTGCTGTTCAAAACCGTGTCATACGAGGTATTTATGTCTTACTGTAACTTCTAATGTTAAGTAGTTCTTATGTATTTGATTATTTTAGTTTCACATTCTTACTTGCATTATTGCATCATGGACTTTTCCTAGTAATTGTTCTGTATCGCTGTTATATTTCCTTCTGTTTTCTGCTACATTTTGTTGTGATCGGCATGGTTTGTTTTTTACAAAGAACTTATATTTTTTGTTGCAGATTAAAATATGGCCGCAGCACTGCAACAAAAAAGGAGTGTAGGCGATGTAGTGTGGAAACTGTGACGACAGCATAGTTGACCCTTTCATACTGCTAAATAAATTGGCTTACTGTGCTTTATTTCCAAAATACATCAGCTTTTAAATTTGCAGTAGACTTAATACCAAGAAAGAGGTGGGTGGGGTTTGTGTTTGTGTGTATATACGTATACAGTGTGTGTTTATATATGCATGTTTATATGTACACAGTATGCGAGTGTTTATAACGTGTGTTTATATGTATGCAGTATGTGTGTGTTTATATATACACAGTATGCACGCTTATAATGCATAGTGTGTTTATATGTACACAGTATGCATGTTTATGCATTTATATGTATACAGTATGGGTTTATGTAGTGTGTATATTTATATGTATACAGTATGTGTTTATATAAACACAGTATGTGTGTTTATATGTATAGTGTGTTTATATGTACACAGTATGCTTATGTAAACAGTGTGTGTGCTTATGTATACAGTATGCACATTTATATGTATACAGTATGTGTTTATATAGTGTTTATATGTATACAATGTGTTTATATGTAGTATGCGCGTTTATATGTACAGAATGCTTATGTAAACAGTATGTGCATTTATATGTACACAGTATTCACATGTATACGTATACAGTATGTTTATGTATACAGTGTTTATGTATACAGTATGTGTTTATATGTATAGCGTTTTAGTATACAGTATGTGTTTATATGTATACAGTAAGTGGGTGTGTGTGTGGGACTAGAGATGTGGCCTGGGAGCCATCGGCCTGGACACTCCTCCCAAAAGGGAGACAGTCACACTTCCTGAATCCAAAGCAACAAATTCTGGAATCATCTTCATTTGACCTCTCTACTGCACCCTCCCTTCCAGTGTGATGCATTTTAAGACCGTTGGAGTGGGTGCTTTACTTCCTATCTAGCCTATTCTGTGCATGAGGATGTGCCTTAAATTGAAAAATAGGCACAAATTATTATCCCAAAAATACTTCTTAAAAGGAATTAAGTCAATTTGACACTCACTCCTCTTGGCCCATCCACAGTGAAAAGAGGAAACCCCAGGCAAACAACAGCCGAGACAAATTCCATTACTGAAACCTGCAACAGAAACACAGTGGGTAACCGTAGGCAGTGCTTCCTTACACACCTGTAACACTCACAGTACACATCCTGACAGCAGGTAACTGGAGGCAGTTTTTCCTTACACACCTGTAACACTCACGGTACACATCCTGACAGCAGGAAGCCAGTGCTTCCCTCCAACCTAGCCACTCCTGGTACAAGGTAGGAGGGTTGTGACCGATATCCCAATTTTCTATAATGCGAACCCAAGTCATTTGACCAGCCACAAGAAACACGAGTTGAAGATAATTAATTTTGTGTTGAATTAGTTAA
Organism: Narcine bancroftii; assembly: GCF_036971445.1. Lineage (NCBI taxonomy): Eukaryota > Metazoa > Chordata > Chondrichthyes > Torpediniformes > Narcinidae > Narcine > Narcine bancroftii. Next base: position 96,497,023 of record NC_091470.1, on the reverse strand, counting down.
TTTTTTTTGCCACAAAAGAGCAAATTTTATTCTGTATCTCAATCCACATTGGCTGAGGGCCACTTTGGAACATCCTACAGTGGCAAATCTCTAATATATTGAGTGAGCAGAAACAAAGGGCATGTTGCAGAAAAACGAGGGCATCTGCAGAGGGTGGGGGTAGGAAAGATTAGGGGAGAAGTTGGGCAAGTTTTTTTTAAAAACAGAATAGTGGGTGTGCCTGAAATGCATTGCTCGGGGTGGTGGCGGAGGCTGGTACAAGAGGGATTCTTAAGCCACTTTCAGGTGGCCACAAAGCCCCGCTGTAAAGTCGCACAGAAGACTCCTGTGTGGCTGTCGGGTGGCCATCTGAAACCGGAAAAGCCGGCCAGGAGGGTTACTCACCTAACCCTTCTCTGAAAGACATAACTATCCTGCTCGGAGTATTGACTGTGGTAGCTGAAAGCGGCCGGGCTGCCAGGGGGCAGGCTGATGAATTCGCAGACTAAAGTAGACTTCTTTAAATTTTATTTTGCACCCTCTCCCGCTGCCGGTCCCCACCCCCCCCCCCCCGCCCCCCCCACACTCGCCCGCCCGACTCCTGCTGCCGGTTTCTTCCCCCATCCACCCTCGCCTGCCTGACTCCCGCTGCTGGTCTCCCCCCCTCGCCCGCCCGACTCCCGCTGCCAGTCTCCCATCCCCCTCAACCCTCGCCTGCCCGACTCCCGCCGCCATTCTTCACCCCCACCCTCGCCTACCCAACTCCCGCTGCCAGTCTCCTTCCCCCCCAATCCCCGAAGCAGCTGCAGTGGTGGGGGGGGGGGGGGGGAGGGAGACTGGCAGCGAGAGTCGGCCGGGTGAGGGTGGGGGTTCCCAGCAGCGGCAACGGGAGTTGGGCGAGCGAGGGTGGGGGGGGAGAAGACAGGCAGCAGGAGTCGGGCGGGCAAGGGGGAAACCGGCAGCGGGAGTCGGGTAGGCGAGAGACGGGCAGCGGGAGTCAAGTCATGGCCTGAGCTATTTGTCAGGCATGCCTTGACACGCTGCTATGACGGGAGGTCAGCGTAGGTGGGACTAGGCACCTGTCCAGAGTAGCCAGCTTTCGCTGCTAGGCGGCTAGCAGTCAGCTGGCACGTTTAGGTGCCACAAAGCCATCCATTTTGTGGCCACCTGAATGTGCCAGCTGGGCTCTGCTAGCTGTACCTGCAGGCGCCTAATCTTCTATCAGAACACATGAAAGTGGTTTTAGATAAGTAAAGGTTCCAGTATTAGAATGTTTATATATAGAATGTAACATATCATGAAATTCTTTAACTTTGTCTAGTCAAGTGCCCCTCATGAGGCCCCAGCAAGAATGAACTCATGACCCCTGATTTACGAGGCAAGTGCTCTAACCACTGAACTATCGGAGATAGGCACAGAGATGCAAGAAAAAGAGTTGTGGGTACAAGTTAGGGAAATTTTATATTGTTGAGTAGGTTTGTATAGGTCGACACAACATTGTAGGACGAAGGGCCTATACTGTGCTCTAATGTTCTGTGTACAAGCAGAGCATATGAATGCAGGGATGAAAGGGAAGGGCAAGTCAGGAGGTTGAGGCAACAACTGGACTCCCTCATGGCTGCAAGTACGAACCACCTGAGCTCTAGCAGAAAGGACCGTGTCTTCTCTGGAACATGGACACACCGTGAGAATGCAGTGTACAGCCAAACCAGAGGATAAATTTTAATTTAAAAAAATTTAGACATACAGCACGGTTACAGGTCCTTTCAGCCCACAAGCCTGTGCGGCACAATCACACCCAATTGACCTCAACCCCGGTAAATTTTTGGAGGGTGAGAGGAAACTGGAGCACCCAGAGGAAACCCATGCAGTTACAGGAAGGATGTACAAACTCCCTTTGGACAGCGCAGGATTTGAACCCTGGTCACTGGTGCTGTAACAGCATTGCCCTAACTGTACTACCCTTTTTTTGGTTGCATGTGCAAAGTCAACACAGATTTATCAATAGGCCTTCAGTTCTTCAATCCTTGGCATGGATCCTGTTCGTTCCCACTGCTGATCTGTGGCTGGCTTTCTCATGACTGTGACTTAGCTTCCTGACCAGTCATGTTTCTTATGGCCAAGCCCTGAGTTTGCAGCTGAGTTAATGGAATGGCCCTTCCTGCAAGCATCACTATGTTAACTAATGCAGGAGCCACTCTCCCACCTTCGGCATATGTATGAGGTGAGCAATTCATCTGGAAACAACAAGCTAATTAGCAACCCAGATCTCACAGGCATGACCTTACGTGGCAAGCAATGAGGGCTGCAACGTTCCAACCCATCAGTACAATTGGTCTGCTTGGAAAGTGAGTCTGTAGCTGGAAGAGAGAGAGAGAGACACACACACACGAGTTATAATTTGAAGCATTCTCTGTGAACTTGTCAATAACCAACTTTAATTCATCACCACCTTACACCCAACATCCAAATACTAGATTTCTAAGATCACATCATATATCCAATCAAAATAAATGAGAGAATGGAAGAGATTGGGACAAGAATTGCGAATCTCAAATGTAGAACTCAAGGAGATGTGACTATTTGACTCAAATAAATAACAAGGTGTATCTGCTCACTGGCAAGATTTGAAATACTAGGAGATGGCAGACAGTAGGAAAATCCAGGCAGTGTGGGCTCTGACCCCAAGAGGCCTGTTTTGTCACCAACTTCGGATCATCGCATTACCAACCTCTAGGATCTTTGCTCGGACAGCCCCGATCATGTGCTCAAGACATTGCGACACACTCACTCCTGAACCACCATTCACAGTGTGTACAGTGACTGGGACAACCTGTCGGACAAGAACCTGAAGTAAAACATGTGCCTGCTTCGAGAATAGCGTTCAACACTCAGAAGACCTGATGGTGAACGTGATCTGCTGCATCACACCCCACCCTACCCTTTCACCCGCTCGCAACGCTTGGGAAAGTCATTCCCTCAACTAGCTGCCAATTTCCTCCACGTTATACCATTCATGCAAACCATGCCCCTCTCCCAATGTAGCCCAATCCCTTCTCCCCCCTTTCCCTCTCCACCACAAAGGCAGTGACCCTCTTCCCAACCCAAACCCCCCCCCTCCTCTGCCTCCCTCACCAGTGCTCCTGCTTCCCAATGGGAAAGGTTGAGTGGATAGGGGTTTGAACCTACTTCACTCAGTTCAATTAAGCTATTGATACTTAAATATACCATATATGGTGCTGTACAGGATGACCCAGAATTCTCACCTAAAATGTTGGTTTTGAGCGATAGGGTTTGTATAAGACGACCCCCAAAATCGGACACTTACCATTGACCAATGGATGCAGTTAAAAGCCAAATCACAATATTTTAAATAACAAGTTATCATTGGAAGGTTTAAATTTTAGTTGAATTTTTTTTTTAAAGTCAACTCCTGTAACAGACCATTTAAAGTCTATACAGAGCCATCAGCAGTCAGACCGGGCAGATGGACCCTGCAGGGGAGCACTGAAACTTTGCAAATAACTTTGCAAGATTACGTTGGAACCAGCGGGAAGATTATGCCAAGTGAAGAAATTTAGACCAGGCATATAGGAGGACCGCTGATTTTAAAGTGAAATTTTTAAGTTCCAGGGTTGTTTGTATTTAAGGCTGACAGGTTCACAGGACAATGAAGATATTGCTTCCTGAAAACTTTTGGGTGGATTTTATAAATTTTGAGTTGCTGATCACAAAAACTTTCCTTTCACGTACCGTTTTTTTTAGATATAACCTATTTTTGTGATTTCCTGCCATATTTTAAGTCTTCTTCAAGCTACAAATCCATGAAATTCAACATGTCATTGAAAAGTCATTTTCTCATTCGCGCTTGGGCTCCTTCCCTACTGATCTTGGTGCAGTCAGTGACGAACATGGTGAAAGGTTTCACCAGGACATTGTGACCATGGAAAAGAGGTATCAGGACAACAGGAATCCATCAATTCTGGCTATTGTTGGACACTGACATGAGAGGGATCAGATGCTGAGTACAAAAGAAAATCAGCGGTAAAATATTTTTAGGCCAGTTGAACTGATGCAATGTGTTAGCATTATTATGCGATTTAATTCAATAAATTTAATGTTTCTCCAACTTCCTACGTGATACAGCAAATGTGACATTATCTTTGCATTCAGTGTGAAGTTGTCTATCATGATCCCCGGTATGTTTTTCAGGAAGCAAACCTTTTGGGAAGGGCAGATAGGTGGAGCTGTCAGCCACGACCTTACTCGACGGGCCAGATGGATGACTGCTCCTGTTCCCAAGCCTTCGTATGGGCATGATGGAGGGAGGACACCCCATCTTTCTACTGTTCTTTCAATATTTTGGCAGTATTCAAAAATGGCCATGAAGCTCTCTGCCTGGAGTTTATTTAGATAACATTTCATGGAAATGTCCACGGCGAGGAGATGCAGCCTGAACCACTTCTCCAGAAAGTGAACACCCCAACACCTGATACACAGCTGACTCAACTGACCTTTCCCAAACATGACAGCTGGGACAACCAGAACCGATTCCTGCGCAATGCAGACGAGGTGTTATTTGTTGGTCCACTGGGAACAATGAGGAGCAGAGGAGACCCTGGCACTTTACTCTGTCAGGTAGAAGCACAAGCATTAAAACATTCTTCCTGTGGTGGGGAGTCCTAATCAAACCCCTCCCCTCCACTGGAGGTGACACGTACACTGTCTCCCACCCCCAGGTGACATGTATGCCATCTCCCCATCCCCCGGTGACATGTTCACCATTTCCCCAGCCCTGATGACATGTACACTGTGTCCCCACCCCCAGTGACGTACGCTGTCCCCACCCCAGGTGGTGACATGTATGCTGTCCCACACCACACGCTGCCCGCTGCACAGCACTCGGCTGCTATGCTGCCCTGGCTCCCATGGCCAGTTCTGCACCCTTCCTGCAGGCAGAAAACAGGGCGGCAGAAGGGCATCTTCTGCACCCTTCCTCACCTTCACCCCAGCGCTCATCCCACCAAGCTGACAGCAATTCAGAGTGGTGGCTCATCACATCAATTGCCATGAAATCCCAAACTCACTGGTGCAACAACATCCTCAGAAAGAAGTTCAAATCCAAATAATTTAGACATTTTTTGTGGTCTCCGTCAGTCATGGTCGACCACGAGTAGTGAAACTCTGATAGTAGCTGGAGTGGCCTCTTCAGGGCACAAGCCAGGGCAGAGTTGATATGGGCATCAGTTTGTTGCATGTCCTACCCAATTCACCTACAAACCCAGGCATGTTTGGAAGTGTGGGAGGAAATTGGAGCCCCCGGAGGAAACTCACACAGACACTGGGAGAATGTACAAACTCCTTCCAGACAAGACAGAACAGGATTCGAATCCCAATCGCTGGTGCTGTAACAGCGTGGCGCTAAACGCAACGATAACTGTGCCGTCCCAGAGTAATCCCAGAGTTTCACTGCTTTTACCCAATGTACCAGTTCCCACATCATTCTGGCTTCCTTTATTTTACTTTCATGTGCAATATTCACAGCAAGGGTTTAATCCAATGGTTCTCAACCTTTTTTTCCCAACTCACATACCAAGTAATCCTTTACTAACCACAGAGCACCTATGGTATAGATGGCATAGGTGCTCTGTGGTTAGTAAGGGATTAGTTGAGATGGTATGCGATTGGAAAGAAAAAGGTTGAGAACCATTGGTTTAATCCTTATGCAACTGTCCCACACTTTGAGAGGTTTCTGTGACTCACCGGTTTGTTGTGGGAGAGGACTCCAACTGCAGGATCCCATGGCCGCTTCAACAGCAAGGGCAGAGCCTCCGCCCCAGCAGCCCCAGATTTGGCAGTGGAAGAGATGATCATTTTATCAATCAGTGTTGGAAGCTGTGTGAGAACATCCAGAGCAGGAGAAAAGGGTGAGGGGAGCATTTTGTGGCTGTGAGAAGCTAAAATGAATGTACCGTATATGCCATTGTATAGGACAGCGTGCGTGTAGGACGACCATGGAATTTCCACCTAAAATATTTGTTTTGAGCGATACCCTTTGAATAAGATGACACCCCCGCCCAAAAAAATCTGGCCCTACCGCTGACCAGTGGATGCAGTTAAAAGCCAAATAACAATATTTTAATAACAAATGATCATTTAAACATTTAAATTTTATTTGGATATTTTAAACCACTGTTGGTCAAACCCTGAACATAGCCGAAAGCAGTCACACTGGTTGGACGTTCCCTGTGGGGGAGCGCTGAGACTTCGCAAAAAAAACTAACAGGGCACGTGCGAGATTGCACTGGAGGCAGAGAAAAGTGGCAGTGGTGTTGAGATATCGTCGTCAACATAAGAATTTCAGACTCTTTGTGTAGGACGACCCGATTTTAAGGTGAAAATTTTAAGTTTTGGATTATAGCAGATCCACAGTGATGCAGGAGAGGACGGGAATCAGTGGCTGGCCTCTTGGCACGACAGTAAAAACACAAAGCTGGAGAAACTCAGTAGATCAAACAGTGTCCTTTATATAGCAAAGATAACGACACAGAACCGACATTTCATCAAGATACGGGCACAATGCAGGGAGGCTCCCAAACAAAATGGTAGTGGAGGGGGGGATAGAAGGAGCATGGACCCACAGGCAGGAGGTAATAGGTGGATAAAAGAGGGAGGGAGGATGGCTCTGTGAATGGAGAGAAAAAGGGGTGGAGAGCTAGAGGAAAGAAGACAATGGGAAGCAAGGGAGAACAGAGAGTAGGCCAGCAGAAACCGGAGAAGTCGACGTTAATGCCGTCCGGCTGGAGAGTGCCCAGATGGAAAATCAGGTGTTGTTCATCCAATTTACGGGTGGTCTTGGTGGGATAGTACATGAGACCATGAACAGATATGTGAGTATGGGGGTTGGGCACAGAATTGAAATGGTTGGCCATTGGGAGACCCCCCGGTCACTGATGCCGACAGAGTGAAGGTGCTCAGCGATGCAATCTCCCAGTCTGTGTCCAATCTCTCTGATGTAGAGAAGGCAACAATGGGAACACTGGATACAGTCTATCACTCCCATGGATACACAAGTGTGGCTTCACTTGGAAGGACTGTTTGGGGCCCCGAATGGTGGTGAGGGAGGAGGTTTGGGTGTAATTATGGCACTTCCTGTGGCCACAGGGGAAGGTCCTGGGGAGGGGCTGATGGTGGGGAGACATGAATGGGCATTAGAGGTGCTTAATTTTAATTTTTTTTTAAAATTAGACAAACAGCACAGTGCCAGGCACTTCAGGCCCATGAGTCTTTGCCACCCACATTTCCCCAATTAATTTGCAACCCTTGTATATTCTGAACAGTGGGGAGGAAACTGGAGCAGGAAACCCACACAGACATGGGGGAATACCTTACAAACCACCAGGTCGCTGGCACTGTCACGGCCTTACGCTAGCCATGCAAATAAACAAAAGGTGGGCTGGGCTATGCGAAAAGTGCGAGATTGGGACATAGATTTGCAAATCTCGTATTCCAAAGGTGGCAGCGTGGGGAGGACCACAGAGAAGCCAAAATTCCAAAACCAATCAGGCACAACAGCTGGGATTGCACGAAATGGTGTCACCAAGATATGGGGAGGAACAAAGGGGCCAGTTTACCCACTCATCACACGGACAATAGGATTAGGAGCAACAGTGCAACTGCCAGGCTGGATTTACCACCTATTTGACGGTGGCTGCCAGTGGGATATTGCTATATGCAGATGACTCCTATGCTCTGGGTACTCACGAAACTGGAGTGTGCTTTGAGCTGCCCAGAGTGAAGGGTGCTGCAAGCCAAGCACATGCATACATACCTTGCACTTCAATGTCTGAAGGACATCCAGGTAGGCGGCCAACATGGGAAGGCTGAGTGTTTCCACCAGTGTTGTGTGCAGCCACTGTGTTAACTTGGTGTCCCAGTTGAGGCTGGCTAGGGCCTGGCGAATGCGACGAGCGCACTTATCCACCGTGATCCTCCTCAGCACCGGCTCATTGCTAGCCTGAAAAATCAATAAATTACACAGATGACCAGCGACAATCCTTCCTTCCCCAGAGAAGTACATGCCCAGCAACATGGGATGGAAGACACCATCTCTCTACAGCCTACACCTCCTTTGCTAGGCTGGTTATTGAACCACAACTGCATCACAGTTTTGTCGGATTCAATGTCAACCACAAGCAGCAAAGAGCATCTGTTTCCTCAAACCCATCCCTCCTCGAGAAATTTCCTGCAAGGTTACCTGCTCCTTTGCCCTTCATAATGGCCCCTCCAAGGAGTTTATTGTCATACACATTGTACAGTGTACATACAGGTTAGGGTTCAAAATTCTTGCTGCAGCCAAGTATGTACAGTAGAATCCCCATTATCTGGCACCTACAGGGATTGCGGATGTCAGATATGCAAATTTTCCAGTTGACTGAAACTTTTACACGAGGACCTTCCTCACACTGCCAACCCGACTCGCCTCCGTGCAAGTGGTGACAGCGAAACGAATGCATGCACAGAGGTCACGTGATGAAGAGCCAACAATAGGATGTCGACCCCTTGAGCTCCCTGAGCAAAGTGGGAAAAAACTTTAAAATTAGAAAATTTGAAGAAAACAACTAAAAAGTCTTAATAATAAAGGCTTATCCTAATGGGGAAGAAAAGCTGCAGCCAAGGGAAGACAGCCAACAAGCTGGGAGGATCTGCTGCTGCCCGAACGAGCCCTCCTCGTAGAAGCCAAGATGGCACTTCCAGCTCCAGGCCCATCACCAGAGAAGGCCCGACATCGGAGGCCCAACCCGCCAAAGAGGTGCAAGGCTCGTCCAAGAAGTCGGCGCCAGCCGAGTCCAAACCCGATGACTGAGCATCAGAAAACTGGGGTCTGCGAGGGAAACCGAGCTCTGGAGCACGGCACGCATCACGTCCCTTCCCCTCCCCACCAAGAACACCGTGCGAAGTATGCCTAAGAGCACAGCGCAATGGGCTGCAGGGTAAAAACCTGGGAGAGCTGGAGACCTTAACCCCGCATCGGGGATGGCTCCAGTGTGGATCCCAGTGAGGAAGACTCAGATGACAGCCTGGAGGGAGACACTGGTGGTGGACCTGGGACTCATCACAGCAGCAGCCTGGCATCAACAAGAAGGGGAGGAGGCAAGGAGCTTTCACTGTAGGACATATTAAAGGCTATGTTGACCATGGAGAGAAGACTGGCAAGCTATATAAAAGACAGACAAATGGGAGATTGCCCTAACTGCTTTAGCTGGAAGGGTAGCTGAATTGGAGAACAGAACTGGTAATAGTGAAGACAGAATAAATAAACTGGAGACCGAATTTGTCGCTTGCGAGATGGAGAGGGAACATCTCTGGCAGAGAATAGATACTCTGGAAAACCATAGCCAGAGGAATACTATTAAAATTGTAGGTCTGCCGGAGAGTCAGGAGGGGAAGGATCCCATGGGTTTTTTACCAGCATTGGCTCCCAGAGGTCCTGGGAAAGGAACAATTGGAGCATATGGTAGAGTTTGAGAGAGCCCATCGGACGCCCTTCCCGTGCCCGGGCCCCAGACAGAGACCACACGGTCCTGGTGAACCTTTGAGTCACCAGAATCATGAGAAATTTTAAGGGCGGCGGCGATCATGGCGAAAGCAAAGGGGGGAGGGGGGGGCGCCGATGGAACTGGAGGGGAAAAAGTTACTATTTTATCCAGATATGTGTGGCCCTCCTTAGCCAAAGGAAAAGAATTTGGTCCAATAGAGGATGGCAAAACAAACAGGGTACGGATGTGTCCTAAGGTACCCGGCAACTCTAAAATTTATAATGCCGAAAGTTTTTGTCAGAGGCCAGGGAATTTGCCAAGCGGCTGCTGGTCTGCCAGAAGTAATATACACGGGGTAATGCCTAACGATTAATTTGTTTATATGAATATACTGCTGACAATATTGTAAATAAGTTACAGGAAGAATATTTGGAAAGGAAATGGTCCGGGAGGGGGTGGGGGTAGAGAGTGGTGAGAGGTAGATGGGTGCAAAATGCACAACCTTTAGAAACAAGGGGGATGATATGGAGGGTAAAATTCACCAAAGGTTGGGGGGAGGAAGTATTAGAGGCGGGGAAGGAAAGTACATGGATAAGGAGTTTTAAGTCCGGTGTAGTATCTTTTGTCTTCGTCTGATTTTTCTTTTCCCTTTTTTTCCTATAGTTGCACATTTTTTTTAAAAACTTGCCTTTCTGGGGCATATGACCCTGGTCTCAGTTTTACCTTTTCAGGGTTTGTTGCAGGCCCAGCAGGCTGGGAAAATAAGGTCAGGCGGACGGACAAGGGACGACGGGGACATGGGAGAAAGCACAGATTGGAGGATCTCCGGGACAATGATCAACAACATGAAATACGTTAGTTTTAACGTTAATAATTTGAACGGGTCAACAAAGAGCAAATGAGTCTTGGGACACATTTTTAAAAATGGGGATGGATCTGGCCTTCCTTCAGGAAACACATTTAATGGAGCGGGAACACCAAAAATAAAAAAAGGGCTGGGTAGACCAGGTAATATCCTCCTCATTCAGTTCACATGCAAGGGGGGTGGTAATACTGATAAGGAAGTGTGTTCTGGTGAGAGTGGAGAACGTGACTACAGATAAAACGGGAAGATTTGTAATGATGCACTGTCAGATATATTCGGAATCCTGGACCTTAGTAAATGTATACAGCTCCAATTATGATGATGCAAAGTTTCTACAGAGCACTTTCCTAAGATTGGCAGAAGGAAAGGAGAACATCCTGATTGGGAGGAAGATTTTAAATTTTGTCTGGATCAAAGAAAATAACTAAAACAAAGGAGGCGAGTGCTACCATTGTCTATATGAAGGAGGTGAATTTGATAGATGTATGGAGACAGAAGCATCCGAGAGAGAGGGACTACTCTTCTGCTCTTAACAACACGACTCCTATTCTAGAATTGACTTTTTCCTGCCTTCAGCCCATATAGAGGGTAGGATCATGGAGGATGAGTACACAGTAAGACTTCTCTCAGATCACTCACCCTGACACTAACAATAGAAATGCCAGATAAGCAGGATATGGCATTCAGATGGCGTCTTAATGGGTTGCTGTTAAAGAAGGCGGAGGTTTGTAGATTTATAATGCAGATAGATGTATTTTGCAAGGCCAACTGTTCCTCTACTCCAGATAAATTTCTCCTATGGGATACCTTCAAAGCATATTTGAGAGGCCAGATAATTGGTTACACCAAGACAGTGAAGAAAGAATGTATGGGGGAGGTGGATGAATTGGAGCAAGAAATTACTCACTTAGAAAAGGAGTACCAGAAATCAGGCTCAGAGGACCAGTACAGGACTCGAGCAAACAAAGAAATGAAGTATAATACGCTTCAAACCTATGAGGTCAAAACAGAAATACTATGAATTGGGGGAGGAGCCCATAAAATCCTCTTGGCAGTTGAGGGCAGAACTGGCCTCAAGGATGATCAATGCAATACAAAATGGGAAGGGCAGGACCACATACAAACCAAAGATTAACAAGACCTTCAGGAATTTTATGAGGGTTTATACAAATCAGAACTAATGGGGGGGGGGTCTGATAAAATTAATGGGTTCCTGTCCAAATTAGTGCTTCCAAATTTGGATCCAGAGAACAGGGTAGCCTAGATCTTCCTTTCACAGAGGAAAAGATAGTGAAAGCATTGAATATGCTGCAGACTAACAAGTTTCCAGGGGAGGATGGGTTTCCATCTGAGTTCTATAAGGAATTCAAGGATTTACTGATACCCTTCTATATGGAGGTGGTGGATCAGGCAATGGAGACCCATACCCTCCCAGAATCTTTCTCAACAGCAATCATTATGGCGATACTAAAAAATGACAAATATCCATTATTGCCGTCTTCCTATAGACCTATTTCACTGTTAAGTACAGATTATAAGATACTTGCCAAAGCTCTGGTGAATAGATTGTCTAGTTATTTGTCAAAACTGATAAACAAAGACCAGACAGGCTTTGTGCAAAACAGACAGACAACAGACAATATTGGCAGACTGTTGAGTAGAATGTATCTGGCACAAACCAGGAATGAGAGGGGTCTGGCTGTGGCCCTGGATGCAGAAAAGGCATTTGATAAAATGGAGTGGGATTTTCTATTCAAAGTGCTGGAAAATATTGGGATATGGCCAACTTTCATAAATTGGATAAGGGCGCTGTACCATGCGCCCAAGGCTAAAGTTGTGACCAACGTACAAAGCTGTTCACCATTCCCACTGACAAGATCCAGTAAACAAGGATGCCCACTGTCTCTAGCCCTGTTCATATTGGCCATGGAGCCATTAGCTGAAGCTATTAGACGTTGAAGGTTTTGGAGCAGGACAGGAAGAACATAAAATCAATTTCTTGCAGATGATGTACTGATATATCTGACAGACCCAGTAAACATTGTCTAAGCTGTGCTCTATGCTGGACAACTATGGGGAGATCTCTGGCTACAAGGTTAATTGGAACAAGAGTGAAATTTTACCACTCACCAAAGGGGACTACAGTCAATGTCAGCAAAGTGGTTATTTAAAGTGGCCACAAAATGGGATCAAATATTTAGAAATGAGAATAGATAACAACAAATATTTATACAGGTTGAACTATACACCCTTGCTGGTGAGGATTGAGGAAGACTTAAATAGGTGCATGTCCCTCTCCATAACCGTGGCAGGCAGGGTCAATTGTATTAAAATGAATGTGTTGCCGAGGTTTCAGTACTTCTTTCAGACACTGTCCATGGCGTTGCCCTGGGGATCCTTCAAAATCTAATCTCATGGGTAAGAATTTTCCTATGGAATGGAAAGGTGGCCAGGGTCTCTATAGAAAAATTGGTCTGGAATTACAGTCTGGGCGGTTTACAATTGCCAGACTTTAAGAAATAGTACCGCCTCACTCTTTTGGAGGGGCGGGGGGTGGTGGTGGTGAATGTACCATCCTGGGCACAAATTGGCTTGCTTATGGTGGGGGAGAAGGTGGCAGAGGACTTTGTTTATAAATAAGACGTCAAATTATTTGGAAAAGCAGCCAGCCCTATTTTAAAACAAGTCATTGGTATTTGGAATAAAATTAACCAATATTTAGGTATCAAAGTAGAGCTGTCCCCAAAAACTCCCCCGACTCCGGATAGATTAATACCTTTAATGGTAGGTAACAAGATCCTGGACACCTGTCAGGTGCACAGAGGACTGTTACGAACAGAGGCAATTTATGTAATTCGAACAACTCAGACAAAAGTATGGTTTATTAAACAAGACATTCCACTGCTATGTTCAAATAAGATCTTTCTAACACGACAAATTAGGTGGAAGCATGGCCCCACCAAAATGCAGCAAAAGGGAGACCGTGATTTGGTGTATTTCTTGCTCCAGTCAGAAGGACCCAAACCGGGCCTTCATTAATCGAGACAGAGGTGGGAGTCAGACTCAGGAATAGTGATTGATGAGAGGTACTGGTCCGACCTACGTCAGACCAGCATGACTACAACCATCAATGTGCAGTACAGGCTGAAGCCATATCATTTTCTGCACCAGCTGTAGCTGACACCGCAAAAATAGTACAGATCTCAATCAGAATTATCAAAGCAATTATTTAGATACAGCGTCGAGACAGGAATCTTTGTGCAAGCAACCAGGACATGGACAAAGGTGAGACACTTTTGGGTGGAACTAGGTCAAGCCTGAGGGAAAATCACAGGTAAAGAATTCCCACAGGATCCTGAGTTGTTCCTGTTGGGGAAACATTATGGACACAACTTACAATGAAGCTGTCCAAATTCATCTTGTGATGTTTGCATAGCGGTTACCTAGAAATCTGATTTCTACCTGAGCATCACGTGCTGGAACATGGAAATGCAAAGCTGTGTTCGCCTGGAGAAAATCACTTATAATTTAAGGAAAAAAAATGACATCTTCAAAAAAATTTAGCCATATTTGAATTTCATGGGAGCTTGACTATAGATTGGCGGAGGGGGGAGAGATCGGCAAGGGAGGAGAGATCAACAGGGGGGGGGGGGGGGGGGGGGGAAGAGAGCAACGGCAATCTGCGCATACATTCCAAATCACAGGGTGTTGTGAAGTGATGCCGCTGCCCTTAGTTACTAGGCACCATCTTGGTCTCCCTGGCAGGAGCGGGGACGTTGTCCTCCCATTGCCGCCGGGAGGCTGATGTCCCCACTCCCGCCGGAAAGTCCCAGCAGGATCAGGGATGTTGGGTCGGCCTCTTGGCAGGAGAGGCACCAGGTAGACCCCCTACTCACATTGCGAATCACAAAACCAAACCCCATCATGTCGGGGTCTACCTGCAATGGGGATTCTACTGTACTTGTGAAGAAAAACTAATAGCAAACTAATTGAATAAAATTGAAAGAGAATAATACTCAATAAATAATAAATATTCACAGTAATCCTCATGCAGAAACAATGATTTGCAATAATGCAGACAGCCCTTTTGTGCTGTAATAGGACAAGGTTCAAGATGTTAGAAAGAAACTGTTCTTGAAATGAGAGGCACTGGTTTTCAAGCCTCTGGGCCTTCTGCCCGAAGGTAACAGTGAAGAGGTTGTGACCAGGGTGTTGGGGCCCTTTATGACGTTGGCAGTTTTCTTGAGGCATCACCTTACACAGATGTCTGCAATGAAAGAGAGGTCAGAGCCTGTGATGGACCTGGCTGTGTTTAATATCTTCCACAGCCTTCTGCATTCCTGGGTACCTGAATTGGCAAACCAGTCAGTATACTTTCCACATTGTATCTCTATAAGTGTATCTGCTGACATGCCAAATAGACTCAGTCTCTTTAGAAGGCAGAGCTATTTGTGCTATTTCTTCACAGTTACCTTGTGCTGGCTCCAGGAGAGGTCTTCTGCAATATGCCCTCCCAGGAACTTGAGGAATCTGACCCTCTCCACCTCAGTTTCACCAATGCAGATATCTCAGCCTCTCCTTCCTAAAATCACCAATTGGTTTTGGTGACGCTGAGAGCAAGATCGTTGCCCTGACTAGTACTACCCGACCAGGTTCTCAATCTCTGTCTTATGTTCTGACCCCATTTCCAGTTATGCGACAAACAACGATGGAGTTGTCAGTGGCTGTGGTGTCAGGGGTGTACGGGGAATAGAGCAGGGGCTCAGCATACAGCCTTGGGGTGCCCAGTGTTGATGGCACTGGGCATTGAAGATTTTGTTTCCTGAACTCCTTTGAGTGTATTTTAAGGAATTTGAGTTGCTGATCATTAAAATCACCTTAAATTTTTCCTATCATGTACTGCTTTTTAGATACAACCTATTTTTGTGATTTCCTATCATATTTTAAATCTACTTCAAGCATACCAAACCATGCAGTGCAACATATTATTCAAAATTCATTTACTGCATTTGCCCTTGGACTTTTTCCCTGCTGATCCTGGTACAGTCTGTGACGAACAGTTTCACCAGGTCATGAAAAAGTGGTATCAAGACAATTGGAGTCCATCAATGCTGGCCAACTACTGTTGGACACTGACACAAGAGGCATCAGATGCAGAGTACAAATGAAAATCAGCGGCAAAACATTTTTCAGTCAGTTGAACTAACGCAATGTGTCAGCATCATTATGCGATTAAACATGGTAAATTTAATAAAAGTTCATTTAATGTTTCTCCAACTTCCTAGGTGACACAGCAAATCTAAAATTATCTTTCCATTCAGCTTGAAGTTGACTATCATAGTTGCCTTTTATTTTCAGAAACCAAACCTTTTTATAAAAAATGCTGTCATGTAGTCAGAGGGGGTGGTGGGGCCAATCTGCACTGATTGGGGTGCGCTATGAGGAAGTCAAGGATGCAGTGGCAGAGGGATGGACAGAGCCCCAGGTCCCTTGGCTTGGCATGAGTTTTGCTGATATGATGGGTGTTGAATGCCGAGCTGTAGTAAATGAACAACAGCCTCAGGTAGGTATCCCTGTGATTTGGGTGATCCAACACAAAGTGGACAGCCAGGAAGATGGCATCTGCTTTCACCTGCTGTGATAATAAGGGAACTGAAGTGGATCCCAGTTCTTCCTGAGACAGGGGTTAATTTGCTTGAACCAAATTCTCAAAGCATTTCATGAAAGTAGATGGTAGTGCTACTAGTCACAAGGATTCCTGATTAGTTTTCTCTTTCAAAGTGAGCAGAGAAGACATTCAGCTCATCTGCAAGTGATGTATCATAACTGATGATACAGCCTTGTTTTGCTTTATTGGATGTGATGGTTTGCAAGCCCTGCCATAGTTGTCGAGCGTCTCCAGCATTGTCCGGCATTATCTCTTTGTGTTGGCCTTCCACAGGTTGCATGTGGACCTTCTGCATGCTTTGGAATCTCCCAGCCCTAAATGTCACAGATCTGGTCTTTGCGGATCTTTTGATTCATCCGTAGCACCCTACCTAGCAATGAGTTAAGTGGTAGATCAGCCATCAGTTGGGCACTACAGCCCTGGCTCAGTCAGGAAGGTGCATCAGCAAACAAGGCTACTGGCCACCATTATGTTAACCTTCTACCGGAGCGCTATCGAGAACGCCCTGGCTGCCTCCATCAAAATGTGGTACAGTTGCTGTAAAGAAATGGATCCATAGGAACATAAGATCATTGGAGTCTCCCTCCCCCCAATTTACACCATCTACTGGAATCAATGTCTGAAGAGGGCGCGCAAAATCACTGAGGACCCCCTTCCACCCCGCACACAGCATCTTTCAGTTGCTCCCATCGGGGAAAAGATCCAGGAGGATCAGAGCCAGCACCATCAGGCTGAGGAGCAGCTTCTTCCCACAGGCAGTGAGGACGCTGAACCACCGAAGGAACGGCTCACACTGACCACCCCGACTCTCATATTCACGAAACAATATTTATTTATTTGTATATATGATTATTTGTCCTGCATATGTATATGTATGTGTGTTATGTCTGGTTGTGCGTCTGCCTGTAGGTACAATCAGATGACAATAAACTTGACTATCCCAGGCAGCTAGCTTTCCAACTATGGTCAATCTGCACCATTCATTCATTTGAGAATTAAAAGCCTGGTCTCAATTCACGGTCACCACTCACCCCCTCATTGGCCAGTCTTGCCAACCGGTCTGAGTATAATGCCTTCACAATTTTGTTGAACAGCTTGTTCTGAGCAGAGGTCCATCCCAACCTAGAGGGGAGGATAATTTCCATCATGAGCAGGAGTGGACAGTGATAGAGGGACAAGGGGGTAGGAGTCAAGGCAGATTCTGAGCCCAGACATCAGCGCAGCAGAAGACAGGGAGAAACACAAGAACAGAGAGGATGCCATTCAACCCTTTGTGCCCGTTCCACCATTCACTTACATTATGGCTGATCCACAGCTTCATCTCCAAATTGGTTTTGAAATTCTTACCACTCTGATCCAGAAAACCAATCAAAGTTAGATTTCAGTCTTACTTGCTAGCTATCCAAACCCCTTTGGATGAATCAGTGCTTCCCGACATCACTTAGCCCCAGTTGTAAGGAACCCTGATTTTGGACTCAACATACCAAAGGAAACTATTTTTCTACGTGCATCTTAGAGGAAGTTCACCAGGTTGATTCCAGGGATAAAAGGGTTGGCCTATAAGGTGAGATCAAGTCGTCTTGGACTGTACTTGCTGGAATTTAGAAGAATGAGAGGGCATCTTATAGAAACATAAAATTATGAAAGGCAGAGATAAGATTGAGGTAGGTAAGTTAATTCCTTTGGTGGGGGAGACTAGAACTACGGGACATAGCCTCAAGATTCAGGGTAGCAAACTTAGGACAGAGATGAGGAGGAGCTGCTTTTCCCAGAGGATGGTAAATCTGTTGAATTCACTGCCCATTGAAATAGTGGAGACGACCTCAGTAAATAGATTTAAGACAAAGTTGGACAGATTTCATCGTTTATTTACTACTTTTTCCTTCTTTTATTTCCTGCTTTTAGGGGTGGGGAGAAGGGGGGAAAATGAAAATGTCACTGTGAATATATTTATACTGAATATTTATATATAATATCTATATATTGTTACAGACGTGGTTCAAGGTGAAGTGCTAAATAAAAAATTATTTTTAAAAATTGCAGTCAGGGAATTAAGGGATTATGGAGAAAAGAGGTTGAGATGAGCCAATCATCAGATCAGCCATGATCTCATTGAATGGTGGAGCAGGCTCGACAGGCCAAATGGCCAACTCCTGCTCCTATTTCTTATGTTATCTCCAATTAGCTGAACACCCTAACTTTACCACCATTTTAACCCATGCAAATCATTTATATAATTTATTGGAAAAATCCAAATCAGAAATATGCTGGAAATAACCAGGTCAAGGAGCATCCGTGGGGAGAGAAACAGAGCACATGATTCAGATCAATGGCTTCTCAACAAAATTGGGAAAATGAGAACTCCTTTCAGGCTGATCCCGGACTGGTCAATCTGCATCGTGCCCTTTCCAGGCTAATCCATCTTTCCTGCAATGTAGAACTCACAGCTGTATTGTGTGCTCCAAGTGGGGACTGAATGGGGTCGTGTAACCATTACTAATTACTGCATTCCAGCCCTTGGATATTCCATCAGTTTCTGATTTTGTTTCTACCAGTGCCTACAATGGGAGGCGGTGAACAAACCACTTGTGTTGCCGTGCATGTGATGTGACCTCCCACAATCTATCACTCTGCCTCAACCAACACACAAACTCACCGCACGAAATTATCCAAAGTTGGAAGCGAATCTCACTGCACCAAATTATGAAGTTAAACCTCAATCTCATGACACCAAGATTATTGACAAAAACCGCCATGCAGAGGCTACTACCACACAGGGCTCCCACCTGTTGATGTGGTCCTCCCAGTCATCAGGTGGTAGAGGAGCATCAGTGTCTGACCTCGCGAAGATAACATGCCGTTCACATTCGTTCATCACACTCCGAGCCTTCTGGTTATCGTAAAGGGGGGTTGGTGTTGGAACCACCGTCTCCACATCCACAGACACCTCGCAATCACTGAAAAAAATACAAAATATCTTGGGTGTGTTCCAGGATCAAATGGGCTTCAACACAAAGCAGAAAACGGTAGAAATGCCAAAGGCAACCATTTTAGTGCAGAGAGGACCATTTTCCCATTAAAGGTTGCAACGACCTGGTAGCTTTCCAATTCAAGCAGTCATTTGCATCTCTTAGTTTTCGAGTCTTCCTGTTGATGGGTTTACCTTTGTGTGTGTCTGGCATATTTAGATGCTGTGGTCAACTTGTCTCAGTGCTTTATGAGAGCAAGTCCTGGTGAACTACATTTGTGTTCTGTGCTGTGGAAAATATATTTTCTGAACAATTAACATATTAAGAAGACGCCTGTAACTAAGTGGGCTCCACACACTGAGATGCAGCTCTCTCCACAAAATGAAACGGAATGTGAGGCATCGGTGTCATCTGGCTGTGCCAAGGACAAGCTCCAGCGAGTCTCAGTGACAGCCTCACTAAGACCCCAAAGTAACATTTTTTAGTTACAATTTTATTGTTCTTTGAACTACAGTATTTTAGGTAACTCAGAATCAGAATTTATTGTCATGAACAAGTCATGAAATTTGGTGTTTTTCGGCAGCGTCATAGAGCAAATATTCATATTATAACCATCTTACATTACTATAAAAATAATAGTTCATGAAAAGTAAGGCAGCGTCTTTGGTTCATTGATTATTCAGGAATCTGATGGCTGCGGGGAAGAAGCTGTCCTTGTGCTGTAGAGTGCTCATTTTTAGGCTCCCGTACCTTTTCCTCCGATGGTAGCAGAGTGAAGAGGGCATGGCCTGGGTGTGGGGGGTCTTTGAGGAAAGACACTTGCTTTTTAAAAACACCGCCTCATGTTGATGTCCTCGATGGAGTGAGGCCTGGTGCTTGTGATGTCGCGGCAGAGTTAACAACCCTTTGGAGTTTATTCTTGTCCTGAGAGTTGGCGTCCCCATACCAAGCAGTGATGCAACCAGCCAGAAGTCTCTCCACAGTACACCTGTAGAAGTTTACGAGAATCTTCAGTGACATACCAAACTTCCTCAGACACCTCGCAAAGTACAGCCATTGGTGAGCCTTCTTTGCAATTGTATTAATGTGGAGGATCCAGGACAGATCTTTGTAGTTGTTGACACCCAGGAATTTGAAGTTCTTGACCCTCTCTATTACTGAGCCCTAGGTCGTGTTCCCCTGACTCCTTCCTGAAATCCACAATCGTCTCCTTGGTTTTGCTGATGTTGAGAGCAAGGTTGTTGTGATTCAACAACCATTCAATGAGCTGATCTATCTCCCTTCCTCATTGCCATTTGTGATTCTGCCGACAACTGTGGTGTCATTGGTAAACATGTAGATGGCATTGGAATTGTGCCTGGCCACACTGTGTGGAATGTGTAATGAGTAGAGCAATTGGCATCTTTGGGGTGTGCCTGTATTGATGATCAGTGAGGAGGAGACGTTGTTTCCAATTCATACTGACTGTGGTCTTCTGATGAGAAAGTCAAGGATCCAGATGCAGAGAGGGGTACAGAGGCCCAGAGTGTGTAGCTTTTTCCACCAGCACTGAGGGAATAATGGTGCTGAAGGCCAAACTGTAGCCTATGACGAGCAGCCGTATGTATGAGTTGCTGTTTTAGAGGTGATCCAGAGCTGAGTGGAGAGCCAGCGATATTGCATCTGCTGTCGAGCGATTGTGACAACAGGCGAATTGCAGTGGGTCCAGATCTTTGTTTAATATTTTGTGCGCTTGTTGCAGAACAGGGGTAATCATGCTGCCTTTTTTATGTGCTTGCTCCCCCTAACATTAGAACCTGGCTATACCTCTGACCTCAACCCAACTCGTCTGTGCTGGGACATGTTCATCACAACTTCCTGTGCTTTGGATTCCACCTGAAAAAAATAACCACAAACCCCAGATTTTAGAAAAATCACTTTTTAAATTCTGAGCATAGTCTAATCTCCCCTGGTCACATGGCCCCCTTTGTGAACATGTGCTGCACAGACCTCTTGAAGGACTCCATTCCTTTCTCTCAATTCCTCCATGTCCGTCGCATCTACACTGAGGACGAAGACTTCCGTGCCAAATGTCCGCCTTCAAATCAACGTGGCTTCCCCTTACCACCATCAATCCATATCCTCCATGACCTACACATCTGCCCTGGACCACTCCACCCACACGTGCAACAAGGACTGGATTCCCTTGTTCTCACCTACCACCCCACCAGCCTCTGCATCCAACACATCCTCCTCTGCCATTTTCGCCATCTACCATGTGATCCCACCACTACCCACATATTCCCCTCTTCACCCCTCTCCTTTCTGCAGCAACCACTCCCACTGTAACACTCATCCACTCCTTCCCTCCCATTCACCACCCTCTTGGCACATACCCCTGTGACTGCAGGAGATGCTCCACTTGTGCCCACACCTCCTCCCTCACCACCATTCGGGGCCCCAAACAATCCTTCCAGGTGAAGCCACATTTCACATGAATTTGCAGGGCTTGCCTACTCCATCCAGTGCTCCCATTGCGGTCTCTTCTACATCAGAGAGACTGGACATCTGCATTTGCTCAGTTTGTTCACAGTTTAGTCCATAGATGTGCTTAAAGTGAAACAGATTGCAGTAAACACTGGAGGGAGGGGAGGGGAGGGGGGGGGGGAAGGAGGATCCACTGGGGTGGGTGCCTCTCTCTGGGCAGCCGGGGATATGTCCCCTCACCTGCCGAGGTCGTGGTGCCTTCGCGGGGTGACGAAGAGCAGGCGGGCCGGCCGGAAACCGCTGGCCTCGGGGTGGGCGCTCCACGGCTTGGCATAGTTGTGGTCCTGGAAGACCAGGTCGAGCTCCCGCTCGTGGGCCGACAGCTGCAGGAGGAGCGAGGCGCCCATCCGGCGGGCCGAACTCTGCAGGTCCCGGTCGCTGCCGCGGCAGCACATTGGGATGTCCGGCTGGGCCTGGAAGAACGCCCAGCCTCGTCAGGCCTCGGGCCCAGTCAACGCAGCGCAGCGTCCAGAGCAATCATCGCCCGGGCTCCGTGGACCCATGGAGAGTGGTCGACCTCCGACGACACCGCCACCAGGAGACAGTAAATGAATGCCCGCCGTCAACAGCGTCTCTGGGAGTAAATGGATGCTCTCCACAAACAGCGTCTCCGGCAGTATTCGGCAAACAGTGCCGCTGGGAGTCAGTGGCTGTCCTCCGCCAACAGCGCTCCTGGGAGTCTGTGGCCGTCCTCCGCTAACAGCGCTCCTGGGAGTCTGTGGCCGTCCTCCGCCAACAGCGCTCCTGGGAGTCTGTGGCCGTCCTCCGCCAACAGCGCTCCTGGGAGTCTGTGGCCGTCCTCCGTCAACAGCGCTACTGGGAGTCTGTGGCCGTTCTCCGCTAACAGCGCTCCTGGGAGTCTGTGGCCGTCCTCCGCCAACAGCGCTCCTGGGAGTCTGTGGCCGTCCTCTGCTAACAGCGCTACTGGGAGACACTGGCCACCACCATCCACAAAGTTGTGAATCATCAGGAATGAGTTTCAGGAACAAAATGTGTGTCGAGACTGACTCACATCCCAAACTAACCATTCTGAACTAGTGGACGGGCACCTTTTGTACGGATGGCAATGCAATCCATCATGCAATGTTGGTGAATTATGACATAAAAATTCCAGTATCTGCATCTAATCTCCATTTATACCTATGGCCAGAGCACAATAAGGCCGCAACTATTACGGGTGTGGGTGAAAAATTGCCGACGCTGGAGATCGAATACAAAAGCATACGGTGCTGGAAATGCTCAGCAGGCCAGAGAGTGTCTGTGGAGGAAGAGTCAATGACAATGAAATGTCATTGTCAACAAAATGAATTCATGAGGGTGTGGATGACACTTTCCAATCTCCTGTATTTCCCAATTTCAAAACATGTTATCTTCATAGAAACATAAGCAACGATATTCCAAATTACTATCTTATTAATCCCTTTAATGATGAAACATTTTGCATAACTTCGCATTGAGAGTTTCATAACTTGAGTAAATAAAGCATACTGTATAATGATAACAATATTCTTCTTTATAAAGTTAAACCAAAATTAAGATGATTAAAATGAAATAAAATGATGAGATAAGACGAATTCTAAGTATTTCGATGCTTACATCTCCTCCATGGTTCTTCAAAGAATGAAAGCAAGCTCCCCGTACGGCCAGATATTACGACATATGACATCATATGGTAACACTATGAACAACAATCTTACTTAAAGGGATAGTCATAAAATTAACTAAGATCAAAAAAACAAGGTTTTAACCTTTGCAGAGGGTAGGGCGGTAGATGTGGTCTAAATGGATTTTAGTAAGGCTTTTGACAAGGTCCCCCATGAGAGACTCATTCAGAAAGTCATGAGGCGGGGGTCCATGGAACCTTGGCTGTGTGGATTCAGAATTGGCTTGTCTGTCGAAAGAAGAGAGTGGCAGTGGGCGGAAAGTATTCTGGCTGGAGGTCAGTGACCAGTGGAGTACTGCAGGGATCTGTTCTGGGATCCCTACTCTTTGTGATTTTTATAAATGACCTAGATGAAGAGGCGGAAGGATGAGTCAGTACTTTTGCAGATGGTATGAAGATTGGAGGAGTTGTGGATATTGCTGAAGGTTGTTGTAGTTTACAAGAGTATAGAGACAGGATGCAGAGGTGGGTGGAAAAGTGGCTGATGCAGTTCAATCCAGATAAGTGTGAGGTGATGCATCTTGGAAAGTCAAACCAGAAGGCTGAGAATAAGGGTTAATGGTCAAATGCTTAACAGTGTGGAAGAACCTTCGGGTCCAAAATCATACATACAAGGTCGCCGTGTAGGTTGATAGGATAGCTAAGAAGGCCTAAGGGATGCTGGGCTTCATTAATAGGGGGATTGAGTTCAAAAGTTGAAAGGTCATATTGCAACTCTACAAAGGACAACAATTTTGGATCTCGACTTTGGACCGTGGGGTCAAGCTGTGAGCGAGGGGTGGAGAAAGCAGGTTCCAAGCAGAACTGTGAAACAGGAAAGGTATGACCAGTCTGCGTTAAAGACTCAGCAAAACTCAATGCAAATTGGAGGAGCAAATCTGTGGAGTAGGGTTTCCCAAACTGGGATACGTGGAAAGGAGCGACAGGGAGTAATAAGGGGCTAGATGGCCGGCTCCTGCTCTTTTGTTCTGATGCCTGTTTAATTTACTTATTTCTTCTGTCCTTAATTCAATTTGTTTCTGGAACAGCAGTAAACTTTACACTCCACCCCAAGAATTAAAAAAGGCATCATGAGGCCTGACGTCAGCAGCGTAGACATCAGGCCTGCGCATCACTTTCAACCAAGGAGAATCTGAATTCTTCTGGTGCAAAGGCGCTGGCCGTATTTTACCAATATTGCACGCGTCCAATATTATGACTCATGGATCGAAGTACAGAAACCGCTCAATGCTGCTCCTGGTATAAGGATACAGCCATCTAATATTGTGCCCAACATTAAGAAGATTTGTGAGAACAAGAAAGACAGCTGCAGGGATTTTAATTTTCCACATATTAGCTGGGGCTCCCATTCTGTAAAAGGGCTTGGAGTTGGTCAAATGTGTTCAGTAAAGTTTTCTAATCAATATATAGAGGTACCAACTAGAGAGAGTGCAATATGGGATCTCCTATGAGTCAGGATGGGTGACCGAAGTACGTGTCGGGGAATGTTTTGGATCCAGTGATCATAATGCCTTTAGTTTCAAGTTAATTATGGAGAAGGATTGGTCTGGGCCTTGGGTTGAGATTCTAAATAAATGCCAATTTTCAGGAAATGAGAAAGGATCTAGAATTCGTGGATCGGGATACATTGCTTTCAGGCAAGGCAGTGCGAGGTAAAAGTGTCCAGATACCAAATTCAGTTTGTGATGGTCACCTTGGCGGTAGCCAGGAAGTCCGACTCCCAACTAAATATTCGATCACGGAGACGCAAACCAGCTCGCAAAATGGCTGACAAATACGGCGACCGCGCTGACCTGGGGGGGTGACACTGGCCATCGCCCTGGGTGACCTCTGCATGGCGAGAAGATGAGAAACTCTGACAGGAATGCCGGCCAACTCAAGACGGTGCTCTGATTACGCGGGGCCCTGACATCAGCACCAGGGGCCCATATAAGCAGAGCTGCCAGTGCAATAAATCAGTCTCCAATTTCGACTCCTCGTGTGTGTGTCTTCCTTCCACACTCGTTGTAGCGCAAACGCTACATTGGTGACCCCAACAGGCCCAACACCAGTTGGACCTGAAGATGATGGACCAAGTGGAGCCAGCGACCATCCACACGGTCTTCCTCAGGCTCCCGATGTTCTGGGTGTCGCAGCTGCACGTGTAGTTCAAGCAGGCCGAGGCTCTGTTCCAGTCTCACCACATCGCTGCTGTTGACACGTACGACCTCTACAATGTAGCACCTTCAATCAGGACACAGCAGCAAGGGTCATAGATTTCCTACGGCAGCCTCTGGGGCAAGGCAAGTACCCGGCCCGCAAAGAGCTAGTAACCCGCACCTTCAGGCTTTCCCGGTGTGAGCGCGCTGCCCAATTTCTGCATACAGATGGACTGAGGGACAAGCCCTAATGAGCGAGATGCTCGCGTTAACCGAGGGCCCAAAGCCTTATCTGCTCTTCGAGCAGATCTTCCTGGAGCAGCTGCCCAAAGATATACATTGCTCACAGACAAGGACTTCAGCGACCCTCAGAGGGTACCCCCACTTCACGGCCAACCCAAACATAACGTCCCTAGGGACTTAAAGACTTGTCAATATGTATTCATGAGAAGGGGCGAACACTAGCCACCCCTTCAATGACCCTACGTGGGGCTTTACAGGGTCATGAGAGTCATCAGTTCCACCTTCGTTCTTGACATTGGCAGTGAGGAGACTTTCACTGTTGACCACTATGCACTTCCTGGCCACTGCCAATGTGATCATTACAAATTTAATTTTAAATGTGGACAGATTCATCTTGAGTCTTATGTCCATTTTGTTTTCCAACAGGAACAATTCTTTACCTTTGATTTTTTTTTCTAGGACTTGTCCTAGTTCCACCCAGATGGGTCTGGGTGCGTATACAAAGGTTCCTGTCTCAATGCCACATCTAAAGCATTGGTCTGACAATTCTGGTTTAGATAGGTTCAATTTTTGCAGCGTCAGGTACAGTTGGTGTAGAAAGTTGTATTGCATCAGCCTGTATTGCACATTAATGATTGCAGTTATGCTAATCTGACATAAGTCGGACCAGCACCACTCATAAATTGTTATTCCTAGGTCCAACTTCCACCTCTGCCTTAATTTATGAAGGCCTGGTTTAGGTCTTCCCGCTTGGAACAAGAAATAATTACCGAGATTAACTTCCGTGTATTTCCCCTTCGAATCAGGGTCTCTATGTCACTGCATGCTGGTAGGGCTATAGTTGGAACTAATTTATCCTGCAAGAAAGATCTTATCTGGTAGCAGTGGAACATCTTATTTGATTAAATCATACTCTGCCTGAGTTGTTCAAATGATATTAGTTGCCCTGCTCATAACAGTCTTCTACGCACCTGATGCCATTATGACACCAGGTGTCCAGGATCTTGTTACCTACTGTCAATGGTATTAATCTATTTGGAGTCAGGGTGTTTTGGGGGACAGCCCCCACTTTGGTTCCTAAATATTGGTTAACTTTCTTCCAAATGAGGATAATTTGTTTTAGTACTGACGCACAGTAAATAACTCGAGAGGCTGGGTCACTGATCTATTTACAATGGACAAGGACCTCATCCTGTGTCATGACCCGGGTTCTCTGGAGAAGGCTCAGGTTGATGAAGGCTTTATACAAAGTCAAAAGAGGGAGGGGCCATAGGACGGGGCGGAGCCAGATCATCAGGTCTCAACTCTGACCTCCAGCACTCTCGACCTGCTGGGAGTGTAACGGCTTGGCTGGAATGACTGGGGTGGGGGAGGGTGCAGCAGTGTCCGTAGGAGTGGGGTGTGCTGCCTGGTGGGTGTGCTCCTCGGGGGCCCCCCACATGCATGTCCCAGATTATGACCGTTTCCTCGCGCCCATCTGGGTAGGCCATGTATGCCTATCGGGGGTTCACATGGAAGCGCTGAACCCTTTCAACCTTTCAACTGAGGGTCGGTTTTATGACCCCTCGTGTGTTTTTGTAGCAGGGCCAGTCCTGGAGACGTCAGCCAGGAGGGTAGGATAGTCCCTGACTTCCTGGGAAAGGAGAAAATTCTTTCGTGAGGGGTAGTATTTAGTGGCATAGCAGAGGTCGAGTGGCATGGAGCATCTCTGGAAGGATGTCCTGCCAGTGAGGGACAGGCAGTCCCCTGGACTTTAGGGCAAGGAGGATGGCCTTCCACATGCCATTCTCTCTCTATCTGACCATCCCCCAAGGGTTGTAACTCAAGGTCCTGCTGGTGATGATACCCCTGGCCAGCAGGAATTGGCGCAGTTCATCACTCATAAATGAGAACCTGACCACTGTGGATGTCCGATGGGTACCTGAACAGGCCCCAATGGCTGTGATAGCAGTCATGATAGGGCACGACATGGCAAAGGGAAACCACAAATACTCGTCGATAACCATGAGGAAGTATGTGTTGAGGTTGGTGGAATGGAGGGGCTCCTTGAAGTCCATGCTCGGGCACTTGAAGGGGCACATGGATTTTATCAGGTCCGCCCTGTCCGGTTGGTAGAGGGGCAGCTTGCACTCCGCACAGACCCTGCAGTCCTTGGTCATGTCTCTGACATCCCTGATGGAGTGTGGCAGATTCCGAGATTTGATAAAGTGAAATAAATCTTGTGACACTGGGGTGGCAGAGGTCATTGTAGGGTGCTTTGAAGCGATCCACCTGTGCTCTGGCACGTCCCTTGTGACAGGGCATATGAGGGCTCATTGAGCTTCCCCGGCCGATACAGGACGTCATAATTGTAGGTGGAGAGCTTGATCCTCCACCTCAAAATTTTATTGTTATCTTACCCTGCTGCTTATTGTCAAACATGAATACCACGACCCGTTGGTCTGTGAGCAGGGTAAAATGTCTGCTGGCCAGGTAATGCCTCCAGTGCCACACCATATCAACCATCGCCTGAGCCTCCTTCTCTATAGCGGTGTTGGATTTCAGGGCCCTCGGGGGTGCGGGAGAAAAAGGCAACAGGGCGGCCTGCCTGATTAAGAGTGGATACATCGCTCTCTACCAGGCGGAGCCAGGTAATCAGGAATACAGCAGTTCACCACAAGTTGCTGCCTGTTTTACCAGATACCAATTTAGCATTCCATTTATAAATAAAGTCCTCTACTACCTTCCCACCTACCCTGTGCAGGTCAATTTGTACCCAGGATGGGTACATCTCCTCCTTCAAAGAGAGAGGTGATGTATCTCAACTGGACTGCCCAATATATTTCTTGAAATCTGGCATTCATAATCCA